>NC_140935.1:159444637-159749637 GCF_014529385.1 Adiantum capillus-veneris
CACCTAGGGGGCGGTGGGCGCCCACTAATCACAGCGGTCTCCTACACCAAAAGTGTACCTAGCATAGGAGTTTGTAATATACTCATATCCACACTTTCTGGTGGAGTACCTTCACCATTGTGATGTACATACACATTTCGAAGTCACCTTTTAGAAGAGGTCCTTGCACTTCTTGCAAGTTGCATAGGCTACCTACCTACCTACCTCCTCTAAAAAGTGGAGTATCAACTTTGCCCCAATCTTTTTACTTTCTCAAAGCTTAGCCAGTTTTCAAAATGCATACTACTTTATTAGTACATGCCTGTTACATGGTAGTCTTGAACTCATCGTTGAAGTAACTAGATAGAAACATGGATTTTAGTTTTTAACTATTCTTTTCTTCCTTTTCTTTTGCTTAAAAGGATATAGAAAATGTTCAAGAGAATGAGCCAAAACCTAATGGTAATGTGTAAGCAGCTGAAATTTGGTCTCCCATGTTTGCAAGCGGCCGCCTTGACACCTCAAAGTTGTTTTCCACTCTTGATATCCTTCTCTTCCCACCTTGTAATAGAGTGCTCTCTCACTCAACATTATTAAATTGTTGGCCATCTAGGCCCATTGTATGTGTCTTGAAGCGGTCAAAGAGAGAAACATGTATCTTTTGAAACGATTATATTTAAGGTGTCAACCATGCTATAGAAGACACCATTGCTCAAATACTTGCAATAGAGATGTGAGATTTCTCTAACCACCTTCTTAGCATGATGCATGCTATTACGTAGATGTAGGATATGAAGCCTACAAATAAGATATTACAAGAAAAAGCACTGCTTATTGTGAACCCAAGAACCTAAAAGAGGGTAGAACCATACGTGTTCTCTAATCGAGATTGCTCATTCTTACTTTTGAAGATGAAAACTCTCTTTAAGGAGGGAGTAATGTCAATACAAGGATCCTACCCTGAGTGGAGTGGAGTTGACAGGAAAGTGGATACACAGGGGGAAGCCTATATAGGATGGTTATGTGGTGATTCGGCAACCTGCTTGGTTCTAGGATGAGGTTTCAAGGGAGCCACTGAGACATGCCATGCTCTCTCTCTCTCTCTCTCTCTCTCTCTCTCTCTCTCTCTCCAAGGCATTGCCACCATTAAGTTGCAAGACTATAGTAAAACCCATGTAGATTATATTGTTGATGGCTAGAAATCCATGAAGTCACCTTTATAAGCATCCAACTCTACTTTTCAGACTTATAATTGCAAGGATAGTTATATGAAAAATCCATGTGTCAAATTGAGGACGACTTCGTCAAAGAATGGCTATGTTCTTTTTGAAGATGGAATCATCACCTCTTTGATGGACAGATCCATCTCTATCATCAAAGAGTATTCCCTCCTTGAAGAGAAAAAGAATGAACCTTGTTTGGGCTCCTCATCCACCTAGATTTCTATGCTATCACCTCTTTGATCCATCTCTATCATCAAAGAGGGTTCCCTCCTTGAAGAGAAAAAGAATGAACCTTGTTTGGGCTCCTCATCCACCTTAGATTTATATGATATCACCTCATTGATAGTTACCAAACATTGTAAATGGGGGATTTTGTCCTTTGCAACTCTCATTTTGGTGCAGGGTTTGTTGTCCTCACAGTTGGATGAGTTCTAGTGTTATCCACCCAATCTAGTATTTAGGCCCAACAATGATGCACTATATAGCATGATGCATGCTATTACATAGATGTAGGATATGATGCCTACAAATAAGATATCATGAGCAAAGCACTACTTATAGTGAACACAAGAACATACAAGAGTGTAGAACCAAAAGTGTTCTCTAGGTGAGATTTCTCATTCTTAGTTTTGAAGAGGAAAAGTCTCTTTTAAGGAGGGAGTAATGTCAGTACAAGTGTCCTACCCTGAGTGGAGTTGACAGGAAAGTGGATACATAGGGGGAAGCCTATATAGGATGGTTAGGTGGTGATTTGGCAAACTGTTTGGTTCTAGGATGAGGTCTCAAGGGAGTTGCTCAAACATGCCATGCTATCATCATCATCATCATCTCCCCCCCCCCCCCCCCCCCCCCCCCCCCCCCCCCCCCTCTGTGTGTGTGTGCGCGCGCTTTCCAAAGCACTGCCACCATTAAGTTGCATAGGAGTTTATAATATACGCATATCTGCTTCTCTATTTTTTGTGGAGTACCTTCAACATTGTGATGTACATGAAGCACCATCACCATGGATGAAATTCCACATAAAGACAAGATAGAAATTGATTTCACTAGTCTTGACTTACTTAATGACATTGCTACTTCTGATGGAGTATGGGCAATTGAGTACATTAGCAAGGGAATGGGGTCTAAGAGCGCCTCTTTATTTTCCATGGGATTAAAAATGGGATTATGGAATGGGAAAATGGGTGGATGCCATGTGGACTGAAATGGTGGGTATGTTAGGACCCAAAAGTGAGTGGTCAAACTTGTAGGCATAGATACTCTTTTTTTTAATATAAAGAGAATCTCTTATAAAATAAAAAAAAAGACCTTTATCTAAGAAGTTGGGTAACAACCAATCTGTCTTTTCTCAAGTGGCTGCTATCAATTTCTCCCCTCCCTCTAAAAAGAGGATCCCTTCAAAATTGTGTTGGTCATTCCCTCCCTCCTCTGTGTGTGTGTGTGTGTGTGTGTGTGTGTGTGTGTGTGTTATACCATCTCTAACTTCTCTTCACTCCACCTTGAAATTTGCATCTCTTTCCATTGCTACATGAACCTGATTTCACACCTCTCTCTAAAGTTGAAGATTTGTAGCATATCCTACTCCTAGATTTTCTCTGTTGTATGGATTTACTTTCCTCAACATGTTATCTTCTCCTTCTTCCCATTTAGCTCTCTAGAGTGCATTTTCTTTCCTCAATAGATTCTTTGCACCTTCTTCCTCATTTAGACGATTTGCAAGTGGAGGGGCATAGCGGTGACATTGACCCTCTTTTTATACCTTCTAACCTTGCTCTTTATGGAATTGAGACCATGGCTTTGCATAGACTAATCATAAATTTCTGTGTGTAGGTGGTGCTACTTCCTTCCATAGCATCAACAAGTGCCCAATGACATAGAAGTGTTATTAAGTCTATTTCTTGCAGAAAGGTACAAGATGGCAGTGGTTGTTGGGTGACTATCGACTATAAACGATTGATGTAGATGACAATGCAGCCAAGCTCAAGAGGTGCAAACAAGGTCTCAAGGAGAAACATAGCTTCTCGAGCACACCATTGGAAGGGAAGAATATGGAGTTCAAGCAAACTCAAGACAAAAACGGCTAGCGAAGGTGTAGCATGTGTATATAGCTTCGCAATTGAAGCTAGGGACAACATCCACTCCACTGAGGTTTCTTGAAAATTATAATCCCACTTCTCTGTAAAGTTTATAGGATTTTCTATTTTCACCTCGCGTTGCTTGTTGATTCTTGTAGATGTTTTTCCATCTGATTTTGTAGAATGAGAACCGATAGAATCCTTCACATGGACCTTTGAAAATGTCTACGTGGAACTTGAAAAATTACTAGATGCTTGTTGTCCATTCTCTGAGATTGGCTTACAAGACATCTTTTTTTATAGCCATTCTTATGTCACGCCTAGGCAAAATGGGTATGGTAATATATCTCCCATTCACTCACCAAGCCAGTAAAGTGTGGAATGGACTACGATAGACAATGCACTGATAGCAACAACCAAAAGGAGAATCGAGGTGAATGTGCATATAGACATGAAGTGCACCTATGGTTCTCACAAAGGAACAATAACATCATTTATGTCTCTTCATGTGTTTGTGTATATATTTCATTTGTAGAGTGTCCATAGAACACCAACAATGTGTATTTTCAAAAGGGACATTGTGTTGAATGGCTTCCTTGTAATTGGATGGGAGATCAAGGTGGTCAACCATCAACGAGATAACATTAAATGTTGTGTAATTCGGGAGACAATGGTGTTCATATACCATATTGCAAAGCAAAAGCCTGTCAATAGTCTTTTCCTCTACAAAAGATAAAAGCTAACGATGGAGGAAGCGGAGGAACATTCTTTGATGTTGTTGCTGGAGAAATTGTGCTTTGTCCTGGACCATGTGGTGGGAAAGATCTCTAGTCTACTAGTAATGTCTTTGACCTCATCAATTACGTTAGCCTGATGCCTAGCTCTTCTATATAAGAGCACTCGTGTAAAGCTTCTTTGTAAGGTCTCTACTTCCGAATTTCATACAAGTACTATTACATATTTGAATTTTTCAACCATCACTCATTATTTAAGATATTTGAGTTTAAATTATGAACCATAGGCTAAGAAAACCTAGAAATTAAAATTTATGGTACAAAATTCTGGCATGTTTAGCTATACGAAACACTGACTAACTTGTTGCAAGGTTTATTTACCGATTGTAGAATTTTCTCTTACTACTGTAAAGTTTATTCTAAGACTTTAAAGTTTTAAAAATGTAAAATAATTTATAATTAAAAATAATAAAAATAATAATAAAAAAAAGTCAAAAGGTTTACATGGGTGGCACATGAAGGCACATGAACTCACCTGGAGTCACATAGGAGGGGACAAAGTGGGACATACAGTCACATGGAAAGGAGAGGTTAGTCTTGACTAATCTTCATGAGGGGGACTGTGGCCTTATTTGTTTATGATGATGACAAATTGTCAAGCTGATGGGTACAACAAGGAGACCAAAAGAGCCTTTTTTTATAAAAAAAAACAAGTTGGACATTTTTTTGCAGCTATAAATAGAGCATCCATACTCACACTTTGGGCATAGGGATTGCCTCTATAAGGCTCACAAAGTGCTATCACTTCTCTTAGAGAGAAGGCTTCCACAAACCACTAAGAGAGTAAAAGCTCTAGTGGATTAGTAAGGTAAGTGTTTCTTAAACATTCAATAAGCTTTAGAAAAGGATGGTGTGTGTTCTCTCTTACTCTAATCTCTCTAGTGGATTAGTAAGATTCAATTAGCTTTAAAAAGGATGTGTGTTGTGTGTTCTCTCTTACTCTAATCTCTCTAGTAAATTAGTAAGATTCAATTAGCTTTAAAAAAGGATGTGTGTTTGTACTCTCTTACTCTGATCACTCTAGTGAATTAGTAAGATTCAATTAGCTTTAAAAAAGGATGCGTGTGTATTCTCTCTTTCTCTAATCACTCTAGTGAATTAATAAGAATCAATTATCTTTAGAAAGGATGTGTATGTGTTTTCTCTTACTCTAATCTCGGATTAGAAAAATTAATTAGCTTTAGAAAGGATGTGTGTGTTCTCTCTTACTCTAATCTCTCTAATTAGACATACTCTCTCTAGTTATTATAGCTTAACTATTAACTTATACATAGTTAATTGGAACTTAATGCATATGAGTACTCATCACACTCTTATTATGAGTAATGAGATTTTCATTCATCAATTTTATTATTAATTAGATTCATTAGTATTTTTGAATAATACTAAGAAATTAATTTAATTGAAGTATAAAACTTGGAGTTAGAATTGTATTAGAAATGTCATGCATAAGAGTAATACATCTCTAAATTTTCAATTTTGTAGTTTATACACTTAACTTTCAATTAATTAAGATTATGAAAATATTTGATATATAAAAATTAGGTGTAGTGCAGTAATACCCCAGGGAATTCTGTCAAAATAGGTTGTTAGCCACGAAAATTACCCCCAGACATTAGGAAAAATATAGACTCTCCATGGGCCTTGTAAGAATCCCTAATTTCAAGGAAGCCTGCCAAGATTAAGGGGGACAAAGGCTTTGAATGGGGCTATTTTGGTAGGGTCTCCTCCACCTTTGACCCCTAAAAAGGTAGGGAGAAAGGGGGGGGGGGGAGGGGGTAACCATTTAAAAAGTAGGGAGGGGGGGGGTAAACCATTTGAAAAGTAGGGGGGTAGGGGGTCTTCTCTCTCTAGCTTTTTGGCCAACTTGTAAGTGGCCTCTTAACTCTCCCATGCCACCTAGTCAAATCCGTGGGTCAAAGAGGTCAAAAAGTGACTTTTTTCAAAAACTTTCAAAAAACTCTATTTCCCCCTAAAAAGTAGCCCCAACATATATGCATATAAAAAAAAGATTTTTAAGCTAAATTACTCATAATTCAGCATTTTTTGACTCCTTCCAAAACATTTAGGAAATTCCCCCCAAAATTGACCACCTTCCCTTCTAATCTAAGCTCCTCTCTTACACCCATCCCCCTTGCATCTGCACCTACTGCTGCTGCACCTACACACCCATCTCTCCATCCTTCAAGCTCCATCTCTCTATCCTACAAGCCCCATCTCTCCATCCCACAATGCCTCTTGACGACGTACCAATGTCCCAGCAAGCTCTTCATGCGGTAGGTCTCTAGGGATTTTCCTGCGCCTACCTCAAGAGTATGTTCCGACAAAGAAGACATGCTTGGGTACATAACCTTCAGCCAACAAACACCACGCTCAAGGGGAGAAGAATGTGGATCTCTGGATAGAGGGATGCTTGTACCCAAAGGATCCTTCTCTCAATGTCCATCCGCCTTTTACAAACATTCCATCACTGTTGCAATATGTTGGAAATGGAGAGCAAGGTTTGTTGGGCTACTGCAAGAGACTCAACAGACATGAGATTGCTCGGTCCGAGATCTACTTGCGTCGTTGGCAGTTGCTGAATGGGAGTTTTCACAATCTTCAAGATCAGATGCAAACAACTACTAGTGCGCTCGAGGAGGCAAAGAGCACCATCGCAACCAAGGAAAATGTAATTAAAAAGCTTGAGGATACTCTTTCACACATGAAGAGTACAGCCATGGGAGGCAGGGTGAGGAAATGGGAGTTGTCCGAAATTCAGACTCTTGCACCACGTGGTGGGACAAGAAAACAAAGGGTGACAGCTATGAGGTAAGATGTTCTGCCCCTCATGTTGTTTAAGTCTAGTACCGCTCATCATTGTTATTTTGGGTAGTAGGAACTTCATCCAAGAAACGTGCGGCGGCGAGAGTGCGTCAGCTTGGGCATCTTTACTTCGTTGTTGTTTCAACAAAGAGGACTCTATTGGGATGCTTGATGCTCCAGAGGCAAAACACTTGAAAGACGCAATCACTAAGAGAGTTCTTAGTGATTTTTCTAATATTGTCACTGATCTAGATGTTCAAGATATTTGTGATGCTGTTGGGATTAGTACGAAGGGCTATCAAGCAATACATCAAGTGTTAAAAGATGCATTAAGAAGTCGAGGAGTCACGGAAAACCTATTTCCACTTCCTCACAGAGTGGCGATTGCCAAGAGGGTGTCAAATGAAAATGTTGTTCACCGATTAGGGGACTACTTGTATATTGAAGACACGATGCCTCTTCAGCCGCTCCGTAGACAATCACAAGGAAGGAAGGGCCGCGGAAAGGGAAGCGGTGGTGTTTCTAACAGTGTGTTGCAGACCGAAGGCTTTGTTTACACCAAATTCAACAATATTTTTGTGGACTTGATACGATTGCAGCAGTCCATGGCTGTTTTCTACAATTTGAGTGATGCAAGTTAGTTTAGGATTGCCTACATGCTCTATGATGTGTCATAACATGCATTTTGAGGCTTTATATTGTTGGCAGTTCTTGAAGGCAAGCTTGTGTTTTTTCTGAAGTTGGATGAATGTGTAATTGTAAAAGGGAGAAAGTTGGAGAGAATGAGCATCATGCTTATGAATGAAGCCCTAGCTTATGCCAAGCAATCTTGCAGTTCGAGTGAAGTGACAAAGCCCTCTTTTAGTGTACAATCAGAGAAGGATATATGGTGGCTTGGTGCAATTGAAGTTCCGAAAGAGACACATGAAGTCCTTGCATGGATTTTTAGTAGAATCCCATGGGTCGCAGAGGTCATTAAAGCTCAAACAAACAGTGAGAATATCATGGTTCCAGGGCGTGGGGAGTTTGATGTTGAATGGCATTTAGGTGGTGATCTAAAGACCATAAAGTGCATGCTTGGACGCAAACAAGGTGCAAATTCTTTACTTCCTTGCCCATTCTGTGTGAAAGGGCACAAGACAAGTCGAGCAACTCAAGTGGAAGGTCAGGACGAAGATAATGATGATCATATAAATAGGGAGTGGCAAACTTCGGTTCTTTCATGTTATATGCTAGAGGTGCCCAATAGGGATAGCAAAGATCCTGGGTGGAACCCCACAATTCCCTTCTCCCTCAACAATGTTCACTTTTGTACATTGCATGCGTTTATGCGAATATTTGATAGGATGCTAAAGCATCACATTGATTATGCTTTCACAATGAAGCCCCTTCAACGGTCAAAAGACTCCTTGCAGGGGGTGGAGAGACTCCTTAATGAGATTGGATGTCACCGATCAAGGGTGAACATTGTAGCAGAGACTTGTAGGGAGAAGACATATGAGGTGGCACAGAAGGTTTCCATGAATGGAGCCAAGGCACGTCTATTTTTCAAGAAGATGTCAAAGTCTCCAATGCAGGTACCCAAGGCAAGTGTCGATCTAGCAAGTGAGAAGCGGTGGGAGTTGTGGAAAGATTTGTGTTCATGCACAACGGACAAAGATCCCAATGTGGAGGTTGCTAACCAACGCAAGCTAGTATGGTCATCCTTTCAAAAGGTTGTGCAATTGATGAATCTTTCAAGCACCACCGTTGAGCAGCAAGAGGCGTTCAAGAAGGTACTTTATGAGTTCACAAAGGCCGCTAAGACGGATGGTCTACAGGCAAAATTACACACTTCATGGTTTATTTTAACAGACTTAATACATATGCAATGTTGGAAAATGCAACTTTTCTATTGGCTTATCTTCTTTTTGGTTATTTTAGCACATTCTATATGCGCATGGTGCATACTTCATGGACTGCTATGGTTTGCTTGATATATGGAGTACACAAGGCATGGAGAAGTCCCACTATCGAGCAAAAGGAGTCTACTTCAAGAATACTCGGCATGGTGGTGGTGGTTCACACTCCATTTACCTCCAAGAGATGTTTAACTGGTTTTTTAGGCACACCTTTGGGAGAACTCGCACTATTGAGAAAGCAAGAGAGTCGATGTTAGCAAAGAAGTTACGCAAGGCCTCCCGTACTGCAGCATCCGAGAAGTGGAAATGCTCGCGAGCGTCCCTGGGCCATGAGGCTTGGTGTGCAACTAAGTATCGAAAAGGCAGTGTTTGGGTGTCGCGTCAACCGTCCGCATGATCCAGGTTTACTTGTTAAATTCAATTGGTTTATTTGAGTTTCACTTAATTGGCCGCATAGTGTGAAAGGGCCCAAATCCCAAAAAACCCTATTTAAAGGTTGAAGACGCTCATTTTGTCATTTCCCATACTAGGTGCTACCATGGCAAGAACAAAACAAACGGCAAGGATTGCATATCCAGAGGGGCCGGATGGCCAACGAATCCAAGCTACAGCAACAGAAGCTGGAACTTCACAAGCTCAAGGTGAGGTCCACACAGAAGAAGCTAGAGCTTCAAATCAACATGGCCAGTCCTCTAAAGCAGCAAAACAGAGAAGGAAGCATCACCTTGTTGTCTATTCATCGGACTCCAACGATTTTGATGGCAACACAACGGATGAGAGCGACCAAGGCAAAGAAACAAACAACCAAAAGCAGTCGTCAGAAGGCTCCGAAGAGACGCAAACGGATGAAGATCTCTCATGGGTTGGCGTCAAATTACAAACTTATGCCGCTCACATATCTACTGGGGGTAAGACATTCCCTAAAGGGAGTGGACCCACACCATCACATCCGCTCAATAGTGAAGAGCACGAATCAGATGGAGAGTGGGTGGAATCAGATTATGAGGTGTTGGAGGTGCCTGTGCGGCCGAAAAAGAGAAAGAGCATTGTCTACAAGAAGAGGAAGCAAGCTGTCCCAACTTGTGCAACTAATGCACCTCCCCGTTGAGCTCAGAAGGTGCGAAAGCGGATCCGTGCTTTTGCGGAGATTAGCCACTATCAGAAGAGCACCGAGCTCTTGATTCGGAGGGCCCCTTTTGCAAGGTTTTTCAAGGAGGTTTTGCAAATGTACAACACTCAGTTTTGGATGGGCGCCGTGGCCATAGAGGCAGTCCAAGAGGCAGCAGAGCAATATCTAACTAGCATATTCGAGGATGCGAACCTATGTGCCATCCATGCAAAGCGTGTAATGATTATGTCCAAGGATATGCAGCTTGCTCGCCGTTTGTACCATGAGCAATAGCTTGTAATTAGTCATCAAACCTTTTTGTATTTATGGAACTTCCAAGATTGGGAAGAATTTGAATATAAGCGTCTTTTGATTGTATACCCAATTCTGTACCATGCGATGTAGCCCTGGTCCATGTTTTGTCTACATTCTTTTGTATGTATGTAGCTTTAAGCTTGTTATTGTGAAAACTTGCCTACGTTAAGCACCTTGGCTAAGTGGGGCGTGCACTTCCTTATGCATCCATGCTATGTGAAGCATTGAAGCAAGGGAAAACTCACTAATGCATGGAAAAAGTATCTAGAAAGCCTTGGAAAGGGCTTGGAATGCCCCCAAAGTGGCTGCCACAAGGGTGCACATTTGGGGCTTCCAAAGGCAGATGGATGGGCAAAATGCGTGCCCTTGTGGCAGCCACTTTGGGGGCATTCCAAGCCCTTTCCAAGAACTTTCAACAAGCAATAGGGATATTTCATTTGCTTCAATGCTTCACATAGAATAGATGCATCAGGAAGTCATGCCCCACTGACTAATGTAGCATAGAATGTTTGAAGCATGGTTCTCTCTTGGGATTGGGTATTGCAACTGTAAAGTATCTGGGTATGCTCCAAATGGGCTTGAGATACTCCAAAATGGGCTGCCACAACCTGGTTCTCTCTTGTCTTTGGGTTTTGCAACTGTAAAGTATCTGGGTATGCTCCAAAATGGGCTTGAGATGCTCCAAAATGGGCTACCACAAGGGCGCGCATTTGCCCCTTGCATATGCTGAGGGAAGGCCCAAATGCGCGCCCTTGTGGCAGCCCATTTTGGGGCCTCCTAAGCCCTTTAGTAGGCATAACAATAACTTTGGAAGCCAAACATATAACAAAGTAGGCATATCAATAATTTTGGGGCCTCCCAAGCCCTTTAGTAGGCATATCAGAAGTTATGGTGCTTCTCATACACATTGGAAGCCAAACATATAAAAAATTCAACAACTTGCAAGTAAGAGAGAGTCATAGACACCAAAAAGTAGACTCATTAAGGAAATCAATGCTTTACATGATATCCGGCTTTTGCTTTAGGATCTTTCGAATTACAATTTTTTGGCGCTTGGCCTTTTGGGGTGGTTCCCTGTTAAGCAAAGTGGTTGTGATTTCTTGGGTGTCATTAACCCCTACAGCTTGGTTCATGTCGACATGGGCGATGAGGCGGCCGCAAAAGTTGACGCCGAAAGTGGATATTGCAAAATCTTTCTTTACAAGCACTACAAGGTTGGCCGATTGCGCAAGGGTTGTTAAGCACAATGCCTTGGAGAGTGAACGGAGGGCAAAAATGTTGTAGCGTCCATTGGGGGATTATTCGGCATGCACAAACACCACGACACTAGTCGGAAGTGTGCCAAGGTAGTGAGCAAGTTCCGCTTGAGGTCCGAACGGCGTCCTCCTCCCCCCTGACCGTTGCGACCAGGCGTCAACCTCCAAAACATCTTGCAAAACATAGGTTTTGTGAGAAAAATGGCAGAGAATTATGTTATAACATCAACAAAATCATTTGTAACAATCAAATTTAAGTGAGAATCTATACCTCTTGTCTACGATCCTCCTCGTCAGCATCCGGGTGCAAGTAAAGATCCACACTTGACTTCCCCTTTGGATCAAGCAAAACATGTGTTGTAGCAGGTGATGGTGAATCCACTCTTGCGCGTTTAGCCAAACACATGGCTTACACGGCCACAAACTTCTCCTCAGAGACCTTGGCTTGCTCGGCCGCTGCCACCTCGGCTTGTGCGATCGCTACTGTGTCCGCCAAAGTATTCCCCATGGGCAGTAGGAGATCATCGTCATGGGAGGTGGTGGTATCAACCTCAAACTTGACATGGGCATCGAGGATGGCGAAACACTCATCCATGCGAATCTCAAAGGATTTCTCCAGATCATGCAAAAACACAAACTCCTCTCCACTCACCACAATGGAGGAGAAACGGGTAATCTCTACCTCAGGGATGGCATCCCGAGTGCTGGTTCCTTCTAGGGGCCCCGAGGATGAACCGACAGATGGAGAGGCCTCCAAGAGGCCTTGAATCCCTACAGGGTAGGTCAAGGCAAGCGTCCTCTCCTCTGCGGATGTATCAATGGCCGCGGACTTGGGGTCCTTCACATCAGCCAGTACCCCGCCGATCTGCAAGTGTGGTAGCACTACGTCAGGGCCTGCTGGGCACTTGTGAAGGAGGAAGATCATTATGGCCAGGACAGAGAAAAAAGTGTTTCCGATCTTCCCCTTACGCATTGCTTGCACATCATCATCTTCAAGCTGCACATATTATCCAGCGGGTTGTGCTATGGTGGAAAAGCGTGCAAGCCACTGATGAAATGGCGTGTCCCCTTTGTAGATGTGGTGCAGAAGGCGCTCAGGGACCCATTGCCCTTGCCGGTTTGGTAACTCAACAATGAATCTCCCCATGCACGTGGAAATTTATGAAGTGATGTGCTCAAGAGATTGAGAGTGGAGGGTCAAGGTGGTTTCCAAATCGGGTTGGGTTGTGAAAAATGCATGAAGCTCGGGGCGATTTGCATGCCCAGCCTCAGTAAGGAATGCATCTAAAGCACTAGTTGCAGCCATGCTTTTTCTTTGCGTAATTGGGTATGCTAGGTCTCTCTGCAATGCTGGGATGAAAATGGGAAAATGAGGAGGTGGTCCCCCTTATATAGACATATTCTATCGCGAAAAAAATAAAAAATATGCGTTTTAAAAATAAAATTACACAACACCTTAAAACTCAAGTACAACACCCTAAAAATTTTCAAAATCTTTAATAAAATATCCAATATATAAAAGATTAAAGTTACAAGTCAATTGACTTAGACAAGATGACTTCGTCCGTAGCCCAATCTTTGTAAACAAGCATAGTGGCCTCCATCCGCCTTCCAATCTACACAACCAAAATATGGGCAATCAAGATACAAATACCCAGAAAAATTAAGAAAAGGTAGCTAATCAAGCACAAAGCAGACCTTACGTTGTTCCAGTTTGAAACTTGCATTGCCGACATCCTCGAATCCCATTATGACAAAGTGTTTCCGAAAATTGGCAACAGTCCAATGCGGATTCACTGCAACCACCTCCACCTCATTATTGGGCATGCGGACACGAATTTCAAAGGATTGAACCTCTTCGATCGTCAACTGCAAGGGTATCCATTTGCCACGTATGTGCATCCACCTTTTGTAGCTAAACCGTGCATACAAGGTGCACCTTGCCTTCAAATATCAAAGGCAAAGCTGTGTGGGGGATACATTGCAGTTGTAAGGGTCACCATCATGCAAACCGTCAACATAGCCCCAATTGACACCTACAATGGTGTCCATTGCATTTACGTCAACTTCTTTGCAAACAAACATTTTCGGTGTTTCCACAATCGGCAGAGAGCGGAATGCATGCACAAACAAATGGATGGGACAATGCCAACTAAGACCCACCGATCTGGTTGCCTTACCAAACTTTAAGGACCCTTGGAAATCTTGCAGCACCTTGCGCTTGACAGAAAGCAAGGCCCAATGGTCTGGAGTTGGCCATTCTGCACTCTGCAATGAGGGTGTCTCCACGGCTTCTAACCTACCATAGCTTTGGCTTGACTTTGGTACCACGTACTTGTGGGAGTACATGAATATTCGTTGCTCGATAAGTTTTTTCGATGAGACATTAGGAAACATAAGCTCCCCAATGTGAGCATGCACAACCATGAACGTGCCTGAGAGGCACTCAAGCAACTGCTCCTCAACTAAGCTGGATGGAAAAACATCTTTACAAATGACCTTAGTCAAACATAATGATCGCATGCACATGAAACATGATATATACATGGGATAGCTAAACCATGAGGACTTACAATGAGGTGAAAATTGAGTTGAAGCTCTCTGCAGGTGGATCTCAGATGCACTGTACACGTGTTGCACGATGGCCACCATTCCGGACTTGGTTTCTTTGAATGCCAATAGTCTTCCCTTCCAATGGCGTTCCAATGGCGTTCCAATACGCCTCGACATCGTACGCGATGAGGTCCAACACTGGACGGTTGCATGTAGAACCATGAACCCTTCTTGAATACCTCTGGGATCCATCCTCCCTCTGAATTTTTTGTGTTGTGCAACATAATCTCCTGTATCTCTGGTTTGGGCCGTCTATGCGTGTTAGCAATGGACATGTTTGGGAAGTTGGGCTTAGGAAGGGATTGGGAATGGGTGGGAAGAAGGTGAGGGAGAGAAGTGGGCAAGGCTGTGGGCTATTATGTGTGGGTACTATGGAGAGAGAATGAGGAGCTGAGGGGAGGGTGAGGTGAGCTGCCTATGGTGGCTTTGATAGTTGAGATAGAGAAAGAGGGGAGGAGTGAGAGTTAGAGAGGATAGTGGTGAGTTGTGGGCTATGGGGTGTGGGACTATAGAGGGTTGATGGAGGTGTGAGAGAAGGGGGAGCTATGGAGAGAGAAAGAGAGTGGTAGAAAGCTTTTGGCTATGACTGCCTTGACTGTAGAGAGAGAATGGGAGGAGGGAGAAGAGGGAGAGTGTGGGAGAGAAAATTAGTGATAGAGGGAGAGAAAAGTGAATTTTGAGGGAGGAAATTGACTTTTTGAAGTTAGTATATGTTTTGGGATAGTTTTGGAGGCAAATGAGTCAATTTTGACACTTTTAAAAAAATTTCATTTTTTAGGGTTTTTAAGCCTGCGCATTTTTTCTTTTGGGGGAGTCCCTCCCTTTTTTATGACACCTCTTTCTCCCTTTTACCCCCCCCCCCCCCCCCCCCCCCCCCAAGCCTCCCTCCCCCCACTCTCTAAGAACCAAGCATTGAAGAGGGAGACAATTACGCTGCACCCCTACCATTCCTCCCCCTCTAGGTGATATCCCAAGAGCTCTTTCATTGGTTCTCCCTTAAGCCTTTACTAATCAAAAATGTCCAAGGAGAGTCCATATTTTTTCTAATGAAAAGCTTTGCGACGACGTAGGGCATCTGTGACAACATTATCCTTACCTGGTCTAAATTTAAGATCAAAATATATTCATGCATGAGCTCTATCCATCTCTTATGTCTCATGTTAAGGTCAGGCTGGGTAAAAGTCCACTTAAGGCTCTTGTGGTATGTTACCAATTGGAATTTGTGTCCCAATAGGTAATGTCTCCATAGCTTGAGAGCATGAATAACAACAGCATCCGAGACCTTGTCTAAAATAGGGTTGTTAGCCACGGAAATTGTCCCCAGAAAAGCTTTACGACTTAGGAAATTTGTGACAACATTATCCTTACCTGGTCTAAATTTAATATCAAAATCATATTCATGCATGAGCTCTATCCATCTCCTCTGTCTCATGTTAAGGTTAGACTGGGTAAAATTCCATTAAGGCTCTTGTGATATGTTATCGATTGGAATTTGTGTCCCAATAGGTAATGTCTCCATAGCTTGAGAGCGTGAATAACTGCTAGCAATTGTAAATCATGTGTAGCATAATTCACTTCATGAATCCTAAGCTTTCGAGAAGTGTAAGCTACAGGTCTTTCTTCTTGAGTAAGGACTCCTCCTAATGCAAGGTTACTAGCATATGTGATCACTTCAAATTCTTGGGTGAAGTCTGGAAGTTTTAGAAGAGGTTCTGAAGCTAGATACTCCTTAAGTTTTTTGAAGCAAGCTTCATGTTGTTCTTGCCAAAGTATCGTAGCTCCTTTCTTTAGCAAGTCGGTTAGCGGTGTAGCTTTAAGAGCATAGTCCTTTACAAAGATTGTGTACCACCGTGTGATACCTAAGAACCCTGTGACTTTAGTTTGTGAAGGGGGTTGAGTCCATTCCACAATATCCTTGACTTTGTCGAGGTCAACAAAGACTCCTTCAGGTGAAATGATAAACCCTAAGTAAAAAACCTTAGGGTTGAAGAAGGTAAATTTGCTTTGCTCTGCATACAACTTATTTTGGCATGTCCGAACATGTCCTTCATTCTCTTCCTCTGATCTAGAATAAGTTGAGATATCGTCAAAGAATACTAGGACAAAATCATCCAAGAATTCTCTAAAGATATCGTGCATCAGATGATTGAAAGTTGCAGGAGCATTCGTAAGTCCAAAAGCCATCACTGTAAATTCGTAATGACCATAGCAAGTGTTGACAGTTGTTTTGAAGATATGAACCTCTTGGATTCAGATTTGATGATAGTCAGATCAAAGATCAATCTTTGTGAACATTTTGGCTCCATGTAGTTTGTCCAAGGTCTCATCAATACGAGGAATTGGATATTTATTCTTGATAGTAACCTGATTTAAACCCCTATAATCTATGCAAAGTCGAAGAGATCCATCCTTTTTCTTTAGGAAAAGAACAAGTGCACTCCATGGAGACGTACTAGGTTGGATAAACCCTTTCTCAATCAGCTGCTTAAGCTACTCCTTGATCTCTATAGCCTCTAGAAGTGACATCTTGTACGGCGCCCTTGAGATTGGTTCACTACCTGGAACAATTTTGATTTCATGGTCTACCTCCCTAGGTGGTGGTAGATCAAAAATTTCTGCAGGGAAAACATCTGAAAATTCTTCCAGCCACATTGGTTCAGGGTTGCAAGAAGATTTTTCTACTTTGTTTAGTTTCACTACAAAAATTTGTTGTTCCTTCCATAACCCTTTCAAACGACAATCAACCTTGGCCAAGTGAGCTTTTGGTCGTCCATTTGGGCCTTGAATAGTGACTTCCTGACCTTGGTTCTCCACACAAAGGAAACACTTCCTTGGGCACAATAGATATTGGCATTATGCCATTCCAAGAATTTTGTTGTAGATTCCCATGGGTAAGGTTTGACAAGTAGAAGAAGTAGGGTATTATCCCAACTTGAAATCTATTTTTTCCACAGTTCACTGAGATAACACCTCCTTTCCATTGGCTAATTCAACTCTCATCTTTCTTACAGGGTGTTGATTAAGTCCTAACCTCCTTAAACATTTAGGTGACAAGAAATAATGAGTACTACCACAATCAATAAGAAGCTCAATTTTTTCACCTTGGTGATTTACACGTGTTGAATGACAACATATTGTTGTCTTGCTCCCGGGTTATCGATTGCAGCATGTAGAGTTGCTCTTTCCTCTTGTTCTTCTCCTAATGTTGGTTCTCCTATGATACCATTGACTTTGGCAGCCATTCCGGGCCCTCGACCTCATCCTCCATTTCTTCCTTCACGATTTACTATTTGACCTCGCTCTCTGGCTCGATTAGGTATATTTGTTGCAGAGACTTGCCTGGGACATACATTCCTGAAATGTCATGGCTCGTTGCATCCAAAGCATCTAAGATCTACATTTTGAGCTCTAGTTGTTGAAGTTGCAACTATCGGATGAGTTTGGTGGACTGGGTGAACTGGCCTTTGGTTCCATATCATAGGTCTTCCCCTCCTTGCAGCATTTTTTATATTTCCATTTTGTCCCCTTTGATAGTTTGACATCTCTTTAGCTAAGGGTTTAGCTCTTAAAAGAGCATCTTGTAAATTTACAGGCTTCATGGCTTCTAGACGAGTATTTATGGGAGCATTTATCCCTTTGCAAAAATGGGATACTTGTTGATATGCGTTCATTGGTGGAGCATAGCGCCTAAGAGTTACAAATTTGGAGTAGTATTAATGTCTTCACAAGTTTGAGTGTTTTGAGCTACTCGATTATCTTTGCAGAGTTGTTTCCACCAAAGCTTGGCATCCCCCGTGAGACGAAACATAGCCAACATTGTTTGGTTATCGGGAGTAGTGCCAACAACAACAAGATAATCCTCCATCTCTTCAAGCCACACTTCCGCAACGCACTCAACTTGAGTTCCTTTCCCCTTAAAAGAGGGAAGTTGAGCTTGCATGAGAAGTAGCTTTTCTTCTTAAAGAGATGTGTACACCACACTCTATGAAATATAGATTACGTGAAACTTTATTTGATACAGTAACTTTAATCTACTTTAAGACAAGATTTGATCAGGCAATAGTACAAGCAAAAGACAATATTGATCCAAACTTTATTCATATACACATTATTTGCTACTAAGGTTGGTAGTCTTTGAGTACAAGGCTTTGTAATATTCCTATCATTCGAGTTTAGTGATTACAAAAGGATAGGCTAAAGGATCAAAATAGTAAGTTTCCTTTGACCCTTGAAAGCTAGGAGATACACACACGGGTCAAATCCTACCACCGTGGATAACTTTGGTAACTTGGTTATAGACCCATTGAGACTGAGATATCTTTTCTCCTCCTAAGGTAATGGTAGCATATGGCTTCTTAGTACCAATGAAAAGATAAACTTTGAAATTCTAATTCCTCTGTCCATCACATTTTCTTGAGGTTGGTAGCCATGTACCATATCTTGTTAGCATCGAGGGTATAGATTCCTCCAGATTGACTCCAGTTGGATGCTCCATATTATCTCTTATACTTTCAAGTTATGTGAACCTCACAGATATTGAGGGTGCTTAGGGAGACAAAAAAAGATCTTAAATATATATTCTTTTAGGTCTATAATCAAGAGCACAATATTGTAAATATATACTTTCCATAGAGGAGAAGACCATTGGAAATTGTAATTTTCTCACTAATGAACAAAGTAAATTTGTTTCTCGGTCATGAGATCTTGAGTTGGTACAAATGAGTCATGCTATCTCAAAAATCAAGTACATTGGTGGCTTTAAAATGTAAAGAAACGTAGTAAGCATTGATGATGAGGTGGACCATCCAATTGAGAGGCCTATCTATTGAAAAGGGTGTCATGTCCTTGTAATCAATGCAATTGGATTATGTGTTGGACATGACACCTTTCATTGCAACATTTTCAGGGGTTTTGATACATCTTAATCATATTCTCCACAATTCTTTCCATGCCCATAACCTCAACTGGAAGAGATTCCAACTCAAGTAGTAGGAGCATATATGGTGTTTGTGTCTTAACTTTGAGAAAATTTCTAAGGAAATGCTTTTGGACATTCTCAAACTCTTTCCAAGTAGACTTTGAGATGCTCCCTCTCCACAATCCAACTCCATAAAGAAGAACCGATGTCTAGAAGGTACTTGAGAACCCAACATTTGACATTTCTTGCATTATAAATGTTCTCAAATGCATAGTAGACTCTCTTTCCATCTTCCAAATGACACATAG
Source organism: Adiantum capillus-veneris (assembly GCF_014529385.1). Lineage (NCBI taxonomy): Eukaryota > Viridiplantae > Streptophyta > Polypodiopsida > Polypodiales > Pteridaceae > Adiantum > Adiantum capillus-veneris. Next base: position 159,463,933 of record NC_140935.1, read on the forward strand.
CACATTCATGCCACTTTTGATTGGCCGGAATCTCAAGGCCAAAGGTACTTAAAGCTCTCAACAACCTCAAGTGTCTCATTTTTGTACACAATGCATGGCTTCTCCTTATGGTTGGTCTTCACAAGGGTAGCCTTTGTTTGGGATTCATTCACAATTAGCCCACTATGCAAGCAAAATTTCTCAAGGACAACCATAAGATTTTGTGCATCCTCTAAAGTATGTGCTAGAAGCACTTAGGAATCACTACATCATCCACATACAACAAAACCATGATTAACGCATTGCAAATAGTGACCTCTTCAATGCCTTCTTCTTTCATAAAGTCAAGTATCATTTGTTCCAATTGATCGATGCATAGACCAAAGAGAGTAAGTGACAACGGACATCCTTGTTTAACCCAATAGTGCTTGCAAAAAGTTTGAAATTCCTCCTCCCACATGCAATTGACTTATTACCTTCTCAGAGATTTGAGAAACCACAAGCATAAACTCACTTGGCACGTGGAGTTCCTCCATCCTTTTGGAAAAATTATCATGTCGAATCATAACAAAGGCTTTCTTGAAGTCCACAAAAGAAACAATACAATCACTTGCCTTTCAATTGAGCCACATTTCCTCCATGAGAGCATGAAGAATGATAAGATGATCAATGTTGCTATGGTATTGACTGAACCTTGATTGTCCTTTTGAACACTTGCCATTCTGTTCAGCCGAATCACTCAATATTACCTCTATTATGCACCCAAACAACTTTGCCATAAGAGATCCAATCATTATAGTCCAGTAGTTATTTACATTATTTTCATCCCCTCCTTTATGCAAAGGCTTGACTCAATTGGTGCTCCAATCACAAGGCATACCATGTTGAAGTGCAAGGTCTAGCATATCACACATCCCAGTCATTTCCGGCTTGATACCTTGAAGATATCCTGTTTTGCGAGTGGCCAACGTATCGAACCCGCCACAAACATTCTCAATAGTAAAAAGAGAGGGCATACATGGGAGTGAACCATAAAATGGCATCTTTCCAAAATTTGGTTGCTCATATAGCTGCTCACAATGTGTGTACATATCCATAACACTCAAGTTACCAAAACTCTCAACCCAATTGGCCTTTAAGTTTCTCCAAAATCTTCCACATGCAAGTGCCTTTTCTTGGACCTAAAAAAACTGATGCTTGATTTACCATGTTCTTATCTTCTTTTGAATCAATGTCTTGTATGAATTTAAATGACTTTGATAGTTTTTTTGTCCATAATTGCATCTAGTTTTATCAAGGACTTTCGAGCATCTTGACATTCTTTATCAAACCACCTTTTGCATGATCTACCTTTGTTGATACCCTGGACATGCTTATGGCAAAGAATTCTTGGACACAAGAACAAATAACTTTCTTGAAATCTTCCCATTTTGTTTCCATCGGTGCAACTTATTGAAGATTTTTCATCCATAACTTTTTCTCAACCATTTCAATATACATTGGTGCCCGTTTGAAATCCATACAAAGAGATACCTTCTCTTCCCTTTGGCTGAGATTATCATGCTTAGTTGTTTTCCCACATGTAAAGTCAATACATGAGGTCTGATGGTCTGATTTTGGAGTCCATTGACAAAGCGTAAAACTATTTATGTGATACATGATGGATTTAGAGAGTAGCATAAAGTCAATCACACTATCCCCATTGTGTTTTCTACATGTAAATCCATCGGTTCCACTCCAAAAAAAAAAAACATTGGCAATGAGCATATGGGTGCTATTGCACATGTATAAAATTAACTTTCCATAGTGATCCGACTCTTTCTCATCTATTGAAGTATGACGATACAAGTTAACTTCCTCCAACTCACTTGAAATGTATGGCATATCAAATTGTTGAGTATCATGCTGCAATGGTTTTTGTACTAGCATTCATATCCCCAAATAAAATAACATCATCTTTGCATTTAAAATAAGAAATACCATCCTCTAAATTAACAAATGGTTGATCTCTATCCATGCAAGCATAAAACGGGGATCGTGATGAGGAATGTAGCAACCAGCTACAAAAATGGGTGCTTTTTTGGTGTCATAATTTTCAGCCATACATAACATTTGTGCATGTCATCTTTCACAATTTATACAAAATCTTCTAGTAGTTTTTAAATCATACATGGTACCCCTCCTTGCTCTCTTCATTGATTGAGCTTAATTGACCACATCAATGAATGTACATTGTAATCCTCCAACCCATCAATCCTTTGTTCATCATGCTCCCAAGTTTAAAAAGAGAAGTACAACATCAGCTTTGTTTGTTAGTTCATATATCCCAACCCCGGAATTCCATGGGTATCCATTGCAATTCCAAAACCATAGTCTCGGTCTCACAGGTAGCATGTTCCTATTTGCTCAAGGGACTTGCCTTGTCACTTAGTTCACACTGAGCATCGTGTTTCAATCATTCAATCTAGCCATCTCATTCCGTTGAGAACTCTTGACACACATAAATCATTGTGCATCCATCTCATTCTTCCAAAAATCTTGATGCACTCACAACAATATCCAATCATCTCATCACAATGGGCATCTTGATGCACTAGAATCTCATTCAACTCACATTCAGTTCACATTCACTTAGATCTCTAAAGATGTTTAGATGCACTAAATCAAATCATTCATTAGAAAAGTTGTAGACATATCATCTTCCTCTATATGTCTCTAATAATACACACATGAAAGAGCACGTATTTAGTTCAATTAAGGAATTTTCCAATTCAGTCCACATATTTTTATAAATTCATACTATCAAACCTTTAGTATCCCTAAAAATCTCAAAGAGAAATTAGTGACTTTAATCAATCTAAGCAATGTGTGACAAAGGAGTGAAGTAACTCCCCTCTTGTGCAGTCGCCACACTAGATTCAACCTACAATGCATGGGTAACTTTTGGCATATACACTACTAATAACTCAAAAGCTTCAAGGTATAGCTCTCTCTGATGAGAAGTTTCAATGTTCTCCTCCTCCATCCACTGTGCATTGAGGGCTAAAAAGTACCCGTGAGCAAATTATCTAGTGGACCTAAGTTATCTTTTGTTCTTTTCTCTTGTGCCATGTAAACTGTTGGTAACTGTGATGGCCTAGCCTATTCTTGGCACCTCGATCTAGTCTTTGGAACTTTTTGATCTACCAGCTAATTCTCTTTATGTTTTTTTCTTATGCCTTGGGACCTGTTGGTAGCCTCCCTAGCCTGGCACTTCAATCTCATTTGTTGGAATTATTTGATAAACCATCAGTTGATTCCCTACCCTCGGTTGCATTATAGTTTGATCTACTTAATGCTCCAAAGCCTTACTTGGCATGCCCCACAAGTCTTTGAATAGAGTCAAACTTTCATTGCAGACAATACCGTCAAATCTCATTTGGCAAACCAGAGAAAAATTGCTCAATCTGGTCTCCCAAAGTAACCCTTAGAAACGAGGAGAGTGGAAAATAAGTATCCCAAACCGTCTGGCAGTAGTCATCCAATGTGTCTTTGTCAGTCATTCCTAGATGATGCCAAGCCATGATGACATCTTCTTCATATTAATTTGTTATCCTAGCTGAAGTAAAACTTATCTTGAATTTTATCCACTTTGTAGGTGCTTCTCTGTGTAACTATAGAGTAGACCATCAAGTCTGTGCATTTACTTTCAAGTAAGATGCCACCTTTTGTACCTTGGAGCATTCCAAGGATTGACCTCCTGAGAAAGCAACGCCTAATTGTTGTATGAAATCAAGGGCTTGATGGGTGTCCTGGTAGCCTGAAAACATGTCGAACCTGATTTCTTGGGTATCCTTGAACTCCTTGGTCTTCTTGTCCATTTGTTCCCTGTCAAAAGAGGACAAGCTCTCCTCCTCTGAATTGCTAGATGGCCTCCTATGCCTTCCACGCTTTAAAAAAAAAAAATATTTTCTTGCTTTTTTGGTTTTTTCTCCGTTTCTTCCAGCCTTTCTCATCCTCTCTGTAACTAGAGGACGATAAACTGTCAAAACTCTTTGAAGATGAAAAATTTGGGTCATCCTCGCAATGAACACGCTTCTTGGATGTGCTTGCCACCTTGCAAGTTGACTTATAGCCCAAATAATTTGGGAAATTTGCTAATTTCTTCTTCTTCCAAGCGTGCTTAAAGCCTTTCCTTAACTGGTTCATCTACTTTTTAAATCTTTGTCAAACTCTTTTTGTGAATACAGTTTTTGCTTTTCTACACTCAGCTTTTCTTTGTGCTTCCTTACCATCTTGAGAGGAGAATACATGGCCTCTTGCCATATTTGGGTGAATCTCATCAATTGGGTAATTCTCCAGGTGATTCACATATTTTGAGTCTTTGAAGTACTTGATCAATTTTTTCATACACATGTCAACTTGTAGTTGACATTATACTCCGCTTTGTTGAGTTTTGTTGTAAAAAATTTGTCAAAATCTCCTTTGGTTTCTTCTATTCCCATGCTGGGTTTTAGATTTTCTTTATCTCCTCAGTGACCAACAATTGTTGGGGTGTTATCTCTGTCGAATTCTCCGCGAGAACTCATGTGTGCCACATAATGATCCTGCGTAGACTAAAAATTGTTATGTGTGCTGTGATACCATTCTTACATGCCTGGACACTCCGAGCAAGAAATCAATAGAAACAGACAAACATAAACTATAACATCACTGAACTTCAACAGAGAGGGAGAGTTGACATGGCATGCCGGAATTTTGAGCCAAGATGCATCGGCACCAAAGACTTGTGCCCCTTTTGGTGCACCCTTTTTATTATTCCTCTTTGCAAAGTACAACTCTCTCGAGGGTCCAACTCTCCTACTAGACTCTATGCCCCAAGAAGTGGCCCCAAGTGTCCTTATAAACAAAACAAAAGATTCCCAAAAGCATTACATAAAAAAGCATTGCACCCAACAATAATTGCCCTCAAAATCTCATGCTTTCGTGATCGTTTTTGGTGATGTCAAAGTTTGATACAACATAATTATGAATGCCTTTTATGAGAATGAGATTCTTCACTCTCCTAAGGGTTTTATTTCAAATATGCTCCTTGAATGTCTACCAAAGCTTGTAAGTTTAGTACAATTAGCAAGTTTGACTCATTTATTAGAGCATCATGTGATGCAATATCTTCTTACTAGATATCTAAAAGAGATGGTCAGCCCTTTGATTGGTCATGGCTTTAATGGGGGATTGATTTTCCATTCCCTAAAATTAATGGCTAGTAAAGATGGTGAAGGAAGTGTCTTAAAGCTACATGGACTTGACTTCATCCACACTAGAAAGAAGCTAATTAATCCTCTGGACAATGTTGCTAGAAATCTTGTCCTTGAATATTTGAAATAAAACCCTTAGGAGAGTGAAGAATCTCATTCTCATGAAAGGCATTCATAATTATGTTGTATCAAACTTTGACATCACCAAAAGCGACCACGAAAAAATGAATGCCTACCAAAACTTGTAAGTTTAGTACAATTTACATGTAGCAAGTTCGACTCATTTATTAGAGAATCATGTGATGCAATATCTTCTTACTAGATATCTAAAAGAGATGGTCAGCCCTTTGATTGGTCATGGCTTTAATGGGACCTCTAGAGGGGAAGAAAAATCATGAGAGAGGAATTTACGTCTCTAATGCGGGATTGATTTTCCATTCCCTAGAATTAATGGCTAGTAGAGATGGTGAAGGAAATGTCTTGAAGCTACATGGACTTGACTTCATCCACACTGGAAAGAAGCTAATTAATCCTCTTGACAATGTTGCTAGAAATCTTGTCCTTGGTAAGGACATTACAACCTTGAATCATGTTGCGTTTCTATATGAGCATTTCAAGATAAATGAGCATGGATTATAAGAAGGAGATAAGGAAAGGAAGGATGAAAAAAATAGAGATTGGCAAAAAGAATAGTTGGAAGAAAGTTGCAATTTTCTCTAAAAAGTTATGCACAATGGAGGTGAATTCCAACATGAGAGAATAATTGGAGTAGAAATTTATCTATCAATACTAGCAACTATATTGACATATTTTTTTCTCGAGCTCTCTTTAAGTACAAAAGAGTGATTTTTTTTGGAAAGGATTCTTTATTCTTGAAGTACCCCTAGTGCTATTATCAAGGCATATATTTTTTATACATCACTTAGCATATTTTTAGCTGAGTCTTTATGAAGCTAGACCACAAACTAATTTTTTTCCTCACATGTTGTCCCCTCAGGATCTGGTGTATGTGGATTATGAAGCAAGACACATACCATCTAAAGAAGAACTTCATTAGCAAAGAGAACTTAGTAGATATTCAACTATCTTGCCACTTGGAGATTCCATGTTAGACTTTAGACTTTGAAATCACATCAAATCATATAGAACAAATAGAATCAAACTTTAGATGAACATAAGGAAACTAGACAAACAATTGAACTGAAAGAAAGCATAGAGTCAAATATTGGACAACTAGATATTGGAGATAATATATTCATATAGTAAAGCCAAAATTACAATTCAATGAGCACTAGGTGCTAGATTACGATAGACCTTGATTGAAACGAGCAACAGCTTGGCAAATATATGTCAAGCGACTACAAAGGGACATACAAATGACTGACAAGTGATAGAGAGCCCCTAAATCAAAATTAATGAGTCTTATTTATAGGTGTCTGTACTAGGTTCTAACCGACTGTGCACTATACAATTACTACATGTTAAATACTATTGATAATGGTAATTTTGACTATGTACTAGAACTTCTATTGGGGCGGTTCCCACTATCTACTCTTCTTGATTCCCATGCACCATTGCCAACATTGGGCTATCACTACCAAAAACAGTATTGGCACACCCTCTCCCCACTAGGCGCCGAGCCTCCTGTCCCTCAGTTCTTTCCTCATCCCAGTCTACAACAACACTTTAGTGCCTTGTCTCTACCAATCTTTGTCGAGTGTAGCTACGTCTCCCACTGCTATTAGGTGGTTCTCTATTCTGTTAAATTTTCCCAAAGTGCAATCCCAATTGCACCTACCTTAGCACACTATAGGGTACCTACCTAACCTCCAACCTTATCTATATTCATATGTGTTATTTCTGCTTTATGAGGGTGGTGACTACCTTGTTGAATATTATAATCAACTACATTGTGCCATTTGAGACAAAGCAAAAACCTATTTTTTGGAAACCTTGAAGTACTTCATGTGGCAATAGTCATACACATGTGGTTAATATTCTTATGTACTATACCTGATTGTTGCCCCAAATACTTGTGTATGAATCCCTCCTTGTATGGTATATACAGTTACCTTTCAAACCCATTTCTTTATAAGCTCTTTAATTTGTGAAAATTTTGGCAGTATTTTGTTTGTAATATCTTTCTTTTTAAAAAAACCAATTATAATCATTGACTTATGCCCTCACAGGCGGTTGTCATACAAAATCTTTCATATCTTGATACATATTTATACCTCTTAGTAAACTTTAAAGGGAGATCTTTACATTCAAGAAAAACCTCCAAAGGAACATTATATCCTAACACCTTTATTTTAGTACTTTGAAAAAAGAAAACTTGTAAGCAAAGCCTTATGTACCAATTTACCTAGTTACCGTTTGCCGTTGCCATCTGTGTTATTCCTCTTGTATATGCTTATTATCCAAGGTAATGCACACCATAACTGTTACGCCCTTCAATTGACACATTTTTTTGCTGGATATTAGCTTTATGGTGCTGCTTTTTATCATGCATGTTTTATTTTAAATGCTATACTACTCGTATTCCCTTTTGCATATGCATATGTGAAAAATCTCAAGTGTGTTATTTGTATATGTGCTTGTATACACGCCTATGTATATGGACTCCAAAATAAAATGCTTTTTTGTGTATTTATGACTATAACCAACACCAATTTTCATTTCTATTTGTGTTATCCTTGTGATGGTGGTTCATAACGTATCGTTTTTACCTCTTGCGTCCATGTTTCCAGAGCTACTTCTTGTGTACCCCAACTGTGTATGTGATTATGAGAGATTCTATCACTAATTCTTATGCGTGTTATGCAAATGGAAATCACCTACACTAAGCATACATATGATTTATGTGCTCTAATCAATTTTGTATGTGATTATTGATAAAAAACATGAATTACCGTATGTATTATGCCACCGTATTTTGCGTATTCGGAAGTATCCATGTTGCCATGTGTCTTCTCGGTTGGTGTTTCCACCAGTCGCAAAGCGTTTGAGGTGGTCTGATTTTGCGCAACAAGTAGAAAAACCCTGCCCTTGCGATGGTGTGTTTGTATGCTAGGTGCGTAAAAGCCTTGCGTTTGTTGTTTGCTATGAAATTGCATGCTATTGCTAGCGTTAAATAACTGTACTATATTGCTAGAGTTTAGATAATTGTACTGTATTGCTTATCAGCAGCATAAGGTGTACCCAGTACTTTGCGATAGCACATAGTGCGCAAATTAGACGCTCAAGGTGAGCCCTAGTGTATGTGCTACATAAATGTTTTAGCCTTGCGTTTCAAAGCTTCTATGCAAGCCAATACATAGCCACAGTAGGGATTCAGTGCCTTTACTGCTACTTGCTGGCCTCTTTTGTTTATTATGGGCAAAAGTTGCATCGCTCACTGGGTATGCCTTAATTTTTGGCTTGACCGTACTAGATTATCACTCCTAAAAAAGGCTACAATATCATTGAAACTATGGAAAAAATAAAAGGTACTTAATTTTACAATTTACTCAGGGCAAGCTATCCCATTTGGATTTTTATAGCAAATTCCAAAAAATCTCATACTGTACATTAACTCAGAATTTCCAAGGTTTTTTCTTTGGGCTATTATGTCCACCGATTAAAAATACCGTGCTATCTTAAAATTTCAATTGTTACCGCATCGAGGATTTTATCTACTCAAAAGTTTGTACATTTTTTTTGTTGTCTTCTGTTTGAGGACAGATTGAACGGACGCCCAACTGATCGGACACGTAGCCGGACACCACATTTGTACTCCATTAGTTTTTCGAGCTAGTGTAGTAATACTCTGTGTAAATCCTGATTACAGAGTGAACTGGCCACTGGACATTTAGAATGCCCTAGGTATAAAGGTCAATAACTTTAATGTGAGAGGGAGGCTTATCTTTTGAGAAGAAAAGAGCTTCGTTGTACGTACGCTCAAGCTATGAAGCACCTTCGACTTGTACTCATCGCAGCTAATGATTGGGTAATCCATTTTCAGTTTTGAAACTTGTTGTGTTCCTCTCTCTTTGCTCTTTCAATTAAATGTAACCATTGTCAGTTTTGATGTGGTTCGTGACTAGGCATCTGTGACCTTAATTGCAAATTTGAGTGCTTAAATAATTGTTTTTAGTCATTTGACCATAGAAGAGTGTTCCTAGACCATAGGGCAACATTTTTGGATAGTTTTGTTACAGTTTTTAGGACCTTTTTCATGATGGATCGTGATTTTGGTACCTTGTCGATTTGTGACCAGACTTGGTAGGATAGTGCCCCTAGGTTTCTTAGACCTCCTCCTAAAGTTTCAGTGAATTTCAAGTCCATTCGAGTGTCAAAATGGTGTGATGACCTAGAGCTGTGAGAAAGGACATAGGCAGATTTCCCTGATCATTGAGTGTTGGTTTGCTTGTTGAGTTAGTGTGTTTGCTTGTTAAGGTTCACTCCTTGAGACTGAAAATCTCAAAGAGTCTCCATGCCCCATCCAAGTCACTTCCCTGAGTATTGACATTATGTTAGTACCAAAAAGCTATGCCGCAGACGTCCTTCGTGGTGACCCGCTAACATTGGCGCCGTTGCCGGGGATATGATCCTTAGATGGTGAGTGACCTAGTGCATATGTAGAGCGTTCTTTTTCTAAGATTTGTCTCTCCATTCCATTTACACATTAGCAGTGAAGCAGCTAGACACGGGGTTTAGTGCTTGATAAAGTCTAGAAGTCGAGGACTTGCTAGATCTATTCTTGAGAAGTAAAGAGGGTTGTGAGTGAGATAGCCAAAAACATTTCATTCTCCGATTTTCTCTATGCTTACAGAGTGCTGTACCGTTTTTCGTTTCGACTTTAGTTTGTACGGTTTTGTTTGTTTTTGTTTCATGTTTCATTTCAGTACTTAGGAGTAGGGTAAGTAGAAACTACCACCATCAAATTTGGGCTAAAAGATTAAGGGTTCAAACAGAAATTAAAAACTTATCGGTGGTGAGAATAGGAAGAAAATCGTGGAAAGCCAAACGGGATAAAATGAAAGCAGAGAAACTGCAGGAGAAATCTGCTTTGGAAACTGAACTAAATCAAACAAAAGAACAACTTAAGTGAGAGCAACAAAGCAAGAAAAACACAAAGGGACCTAAAGAGTCAAAGACTAACTCGGGAGGTTCAGTCTTGGTGGACAAAGTCTTTGAACCTTTGGATGCGATCTTGAAAGCTTATGATGCTAGGTTAAAGACCAATCAAACCCAAGAGGATACATGGCTGGCATATCCTCATCCAGGGTATGAAAAAGAGAGGTTGCAAATGTGCAAGGAGCTCATCCAAAACGCCCAAGTTCCAGATGCTCCAAAAATGGAGGTGCTAGTCCTCAAAGTAATCCAGGAAATGGAGAGCCGTGGTATTGTAAACAAAGAGGAAGAGTTAGGAGTTGAGGCACCTTTAGATACAAGGGAAGTAGCCAATACCACAGATGGGGTGGGCTCACAAGCAGTGATGCCTATTCTAGAGGTAGAAGAACCGTGGCCACAATTGTTATAGGAATCAATCAGAAACCGAAAATATGGTAGTGCTACTTTAAATTCAACATCTATCCCTGGGATAAACATGGATCACAAATTTTTCCCAGGGGATATAAGATCTTTATATGGGGATGCCAGGTCTGTTGCATGTGAAGAGAGTAAACCATGCTCTTTACAGACTTTGCCATCTTTCATAGGAGAACTCGAAACAAAATCTGAGGTTAAAATGGTACCTTCTCAGTGGAAAGCCACATAAAAAACGATGGATACCAAGAGCTTGCATGAATTGATGTCTTCTCCTATACAATGCACACTTTATCTCTCAGAGCTACTAAAAATTAGACCGCATCTATGGGGCCAAATGGGTAAAAACTTGGAAAACATGGGGTTGAAAATCCCTTCACATGACCAGCTTGCGGACAAAAACATGGATGACACCTCGCCTAAGAAACCACAGACAAATCCATTACCAGTAAATAAGGTGGGTGACTACTGTGGAGGAGAAGAAGGAAACACCACCTTACCACTTGAATACAAAGGCGTAAAGACGGTTGCTATATTAGATAGTGGGGCATGAATTGCCATGCAACCAAAGAGATATGGAAAAAATGGGGAAATCTTGCACTTACAAAAACTCAAATGAAACTGCAATTAGCAGATGGATACATGGAGAGACCTATAGGAATATTAGAATAAATCATTGTATCTTCGTGTGGAATAGAGTATGAGCATACCTTTGCCATAATGAATTTTGACAAGGGCAGCAATTTTGACATCATATTGGGCAGACCATTCATGCATCAGCTCAAAATGGTACAAGACTAGGGCTATGACTATATCTACCTGAGACACAAAGAGGTCACTACATTGTCAAAGATCATAGTTATAGAGATGTAGAACGAACCCCGGGGGAAGAATTAAACTCCACAACTGATTTCAAAAGCAAAGCACATATTTGGATGTACAGAGCTCTTGAGAGTGGAAGTCTTAGAAAGGAAGATGGCATCCTAGAGCGTTCAATAGAAGATGAAGCATATGTACCACAGCCTTTTCCAGAGGAGTTATTTGAACCCTTTGGATGGGACCAAATACTAGCCAGTCTTGATGTGTGTGTGAATGAGGTGACCCTGACTAAATTTTGCGATGAAGATGGGTATGATATAACTCCCTTATTTACAATAAAGGTGTTGAAGGTAGCTAATGAAGTTTGTGAGTGTGAAAGAAAAAATGGTGAGACAAATAGCTACGTCCTAGAGCATGGTTCCAAGGTGCAAACAAAGGAAGTAGAGCAACCACGAGAATATGTCATCATTGACATACCTGAAGAATCGACAAAAGTCGTTTCAAAGAAGTCCACTCCAAAAAAAGTACAAATGGATAATAATGGGAAAGCCACCAATCACGGAGCTAGAGGAGATCGTGTATACAAGTTCAAAAATACTGATTCCTAGCTTTGGCATGGAAGAAGCAGTACTCAAGTTGAGTATTGGGGAGTGCAAGGATACTTTTCACATAATTGAATCCCATCATATCAAAAAAAGTCTGATCTTGACATAAGCTGGAGGAACATCTTCTTTCAACCACAAGGAAAATCTTCAGCAACAACACCATCAAAAATCCCAAAAGCACCTCAAGTCAATGCCAAAAGGGAGCAACCAACCATCGTGAAAAAAGGTAAAGCAAAGGTAAACATTGAAGTAAACCAACCTCGCAAGATGAATTTACCTTCAACGAGCCCATCAAACTTCCAATGAAGCCTCTACATCAAGAGCCACACCATCAGCAATGCAATGGAAACCAAAGCAAAAAGTCTATCAACCAAAGTTTCCATCACAAAAGATCATACGATAGTAACCGAAGAATTTCCAACCAAGTATTGGTATACAAAGAGCACATCCAAGTCAAAGACCCAATTTGGATACATGAGGCCCAAGTTCAACGACAACAAAAAGTGACAGGGTGGGTAGCATCAAATGAGTCAATCACTGCTCAAGGCTACTTCCAAGGAAACGCTAATGTTTGGGCAAAAAAGCCTAAAGTAATAGCTTGGGCCTACCCATCTCAACCAACGTGTCCTACACAGAACAAGATGCACTATAAACACAAGACAAGCAACTCAAATCGGAGAAAGAACAACAACAAAAGACAGAAGAAAAGACCTTCCAAGCGGGCAACACGACAAGTATGGGTGCCAAAGTCGTTTAAACCTCAACCAAGCTACACAACACAAACATGTGAAGCAAAGGATGATTCCAGTCAAGCTACTCAAAGCACAAGGATTTTATGAAGGCAACACTCAAATATGGTTACCAAAAATTGTAGCTCAATCTGGAAAAACCAAGAGAAATCATGCAGCACAAGCTTCTATCCAAAGGCAAGCAATGATAACCAATAGCCAATAGAAGCCAATTGCAACCAAGGCTGCTACAATCTCTAGATGGATACCTCGTCATCAACTCCAAAATCAAGCCTTCTACAAAGGAAACAATCAGTTATGGCTACCAAAGCCTAGTGTCCATCAAGCCAAAGCAGAAGAGAAAATTCCAAAGACGGTCACACAAGGACCAAACACAAGGTGGGTTCCGAAATCTCTTGTGGAAACTCAATCACAAAGAACCCACACCTCTCAACAATCGCTTCTCATGCAATATAAAGCAAAGGCTACATCAATCCCTACAAGAACTAAAGGACTTGTTTCACAAAGCAGTGTGAAAGTACGACAAGCAAGTCAAGAGGAGCCAAAATATGCCAACCTACTCGACAAAATGGTGGCATCCAAAGACCAACACAATGGAAGAGGCCTAAATTTCTAGAACTTATGGAATTGGGTTTCTAGCCTTGAACAGGTAAGTCTAAGTCGCCATTAAAAATACCTGGCATAAAAGTCAGAGTCGGGCAGCTAAGCCATTAAATGAGCGAGGCGTTAGTCCCAAAACTTCATGTAATATTCTCTGTGGTCTAAGCGTCTTAGTTATTCTAGGTACTGCTCAAGCTGGAAGAGTTGAGAGTATTTATGTTGTGTCGCTCATGCTGGTATAGGTGAGCATAAGAGTCGAAGTCATTATAGTATAGTGGTAAGTGAAGGAGGAAATCCAAAAGACACTCACGCACTCAACATAGTGAGGTATGAGTGGAAAAGCTTCTACATTGAAAACCCTTCTTAGAAACCTGGAAGCTATTGAGACGTCCTTTGATGTCACATGTGCTACATTTGTTCCTTGAAGCACCCATCAACTCCATCTCTTACACTACACGCTTTTGTTCGACAAATTTCTCATATGCATATAGAGTGTCCCATACTTGACACTTGCATTAGACACTCTTCCTTTGTTTGTCTCAAGCACTCACCTTGCATGACACGTACTTCAAGTCCAAATGCTCAACTTCAATAAGAGCGTATACCAAAGGCACTTTTTTCCCACATTGTTCTTTTTCCTTTGGTCATCCAGGTTTTAAGACCCTAATCTAGAAACCCTCATCATCAACTTCTTGTATATATTCCTTCTACATCAACAATAAGGAAATGGCTACCCAAATCAATCGGCAATGACTTGGAGCAAAAAATGCAGGTCTTCATATGCTTATCAAGAGCATCTTTTATCTTCAAAAGCGATAACAAAGCTCCATAAAACAATGGCAAGTCAAAGAATGGCCTACAACAACAAGCAATGAAAAATTCAGCAAGCAAGCTATCCACAACAACCATATGTAGCTCACACAATGCTTCAACATTGGCTACCTATTGTGGAAAACTCAAATTGCAATGGACCTTGAAAGCATGCCCATCATAAAGTCCACACCACAAAGAGGGTTAGTTCTACAAACTCAAACACATCAAAATACACCTTTACGACGGCTAAGACTGGCAACGAAGAGGCAAATGCACATCAAGAAGAAAATTTGCCTCGAAAATCAAAGATCAAAGCTCAAATCACGTATCAACAACATGGTAGATATGAATCACTCAAGGAAGGGTGGAGCGTCATCAACGACAAAGCACTTCCCAAGCTTAAGTCCAACCTTGAAGACAAAGCTAAAGACAACCCTATGACAAGACTGCACAAGGTCGTGTCAAGGGACGACATGAATTAGGAAGGGGAGAATGTTTGAGGATAGATCAAACGGACGCCCAACTGGTCAGACACGTAGCCGGACACCACATTTGTACTCTATTAGTTTTTTGAGCTAGTGTGGTAATACTCTGTGTAAATTTTGATTACAGAGTAGTCGATCAATTCCCTGAGTTGTAATGCTGTAATGATATTTGTAAAGGTCCATGTGAACTGGCCAGTGGACATTTAGAATGCCCTAGGTATAAAGGTCAATAACTTAATGTGAGAGGGAGACTTATCTTTTGAGAAGAAAAGAGCTCTGTTGTACGTATGTTCAAGCTATGAAGCAGCTCCGACTTGTAATCATCGTAGCTAATGATTGGGTAATCCATTTTCAGTTTTGAAACTTGCAATGTGTTCCTCTCTCTTTGCTCTTTCAATTAAGTGTAAGCATTGTCATTTTTGTTGTGGTTCGCGACTACGTGTCTGTGAGCCTTAATTGTAGATTTAAGTGCTTAAATCATTATTTTTAGTCATTTTGACCATAGGAGAGTGTTCCTGGACCATAGGGCGACATTTTTGGATAGTTCTGGTACAGTTTTCAGGACCTTTTTTTATGATGAATCGTGATTTTGGTACCTTATCGAATTGTGACCAGACTTGGTAGGATAGTGCCCCTAGGTGTCTTAAATCTCCTCCTAAAGTTTCGTTGCATTTTGAGTCCGTTCAAGTGCCGAAATGGCGTGATGGCCTAGAGATGTGAGAAAGGACATAGGCATATTTCCTTGATCATTGAGTGTTGGTTTGCTTGTTCAATTAGTGTGTTTTCATGTTAAGGTTCGCTTCTTGAGATTGACGATCTCAAAGAGTCTCCGTGCCCCATCCGATTCACTTCCCTGAGTATTGACATTATGTTAGTACTGAAAAGCTATGGTGCAGACGTCGGTCGCGGTGACCCTCTAACATCTTCCACTTAAGCATAAAAAATGCAAAAAAAAACTGTTCCAAGCCGAAGAAAACTGTCCGGCTTGTTCATTTATTACAAATTTCAATTGTGTACCAATACTTTGTTTTCACTTTCGTCCATCAGTCCTCTGCTATTGATGTAGTCGCCTGTGCCAGGTTTAAAAGATAAGTATATCTCTGGTGTCATGTCATCTATATTTGTGTCCTTCCTAAAAAACAAATAGTGCTATATTTTGTGCATGTGTGTGTGTGCGTGTGCTTAATACCATGGGTTGATTGTGGTGATTGTCCAATATATTTTGTGTGTGTGTGTGTGTGTGTGTGTGTACATAGATTTGAGCAACTCACTTGATAGCTTTGCTTGGTTTTGCATTTTCTCATATAAGTTCACTTGATGTTTAGTAGAACTTTGAAAACTCTCTATGTTGTATACAATGGGACTGAACTAGAGATTCTACAAGTTAGGGTAAAATGCAATAGTTGATTGACTTTATAAGCTTATCCTTGCCAAAATCTATGCTAAAAGCTTTCTCATAGAGTAATCATATTAGAAAAGATTATCTCTTTGCTTAAACAATACTTCTCTCCACATTCATCTACCTCCATCCCCTGTAGTTCTTTCTCCCCGTTGGGGTGTTTTGGGCTTGGGAAGGATGGTTACTCCATGTGTGGTTAATGGAATCATGAAGTTGACGATCTTCACAGGTTCAAAGAAGCTCCAAAAGTACACAAGCTTTTGTTATAATCGGAGCTCTCATTGAGATAATTATAATTCAAAGTCCTCTTGGAGAAGAGACTGGCTCCGAGCAAATCTATCCTCAACAAGTTGTCAATCTTAACGTACTTTTCTCTTCAAGTTATATTTCATGATTTGATATTTTAATGTGTAAATGATGCAATGAAATCAACCCTGCACTACCTACAGCTCTGCTATAAATAATTCTCTTAACGAAAAACTCTCGCTTAATTAACTAGTTTCCACCTAAGTTGCATCATACGTTATACGAGAAACGTATCAAACATCATATACGAGCGTATTTTACCTTACCCCATATTATATGGACGTATTATACGGTGACACTCAGCAAAAAGGACAACAAATCTTTCAATCGAAAGATGTTTGGGAGAAAAAAAATCGATCGAAAGATGTACTGATCAAAAAAAAAGTATATATACTAACAATGCGCCTTGTTGAGACTAGTGTTCCTCACAAAAGGTATTCCATGTCAATAGGAGATAAAAAAATGAACGTTGTTTATAATTTAAAAATTAAAAATTAAAAATTTGTTAAATTTTGATTAAATTTAATTTAATGTTTTGTTAAAATTTTATTAATTATTTGTTTTAAAATCAAATTATGTAAACTTTGTATGTTGTGTAGAGCTCAAAATTTCACTCATACAAGGTGTTTACTTTTTAGGAATCACTTGCTACATGCTCAATTTACTGACATGTGGAAGTGAATTAGTGATATAATTTAGAGATTATCGTTGTGTGCAGAGTGTACTCTCACATGAGGTTATCTGTCAGTAAAATATAATAGAATAGAGGTCAGTTTTATTTAAGTAAGTTCGATTTTGACGTGCTTAGTGAACATAGATAGAAATTTCGTTGTCCTGTGTGGAGCCATCACACTATGCTCTCACTAGAATCAAAATTTAGGAATCTCATGTCCAAATAGATATTACATTATCTTTATTTGGATTGCTACGGCTATCATACTGTGTGATTGTAAACGTGCATAAAATGCAGATAGATAAGCTTTCAAAGATCTATCGTGGAGTGTGAGAACTTCATGACAATAGTCAAAGATTGCAATTAATCCTCGTTTCCAATGAGAATCAATTGCACAATTTGATCAATATTATTGATTAGTGTAATGTTTGAAATCTTTAAGCTTGCACTTTAGATAAATCGATATAGTGCAATGGATTAAAATTATCGATTATCGTAATGTGTGAAGGCCAAAAGCTTGCACTATAGATGAACCGATATAGTGCAATGTGATTGAAATGTTTTGTTTGACGTGATGAAGTTATTTAGTGCATCAAAATATGATTTGATTCACATGAGTTTATTGAAGAATGCAAAGATTATTATTGTCTATTGTTAATTGATAATGTAGCGCGAGATTAATTGATAATATGGACAGATTTTGATCACTATATTGATCAATAGAGCATTGCTTGTGTAGTTTGTTGCTTTGAAGTAATTTTGTCCTCAAAATTAACAAGTGGATTTGTTGATCTGGCAGCTTAAATTTATCTGTCAGCATGGTAAAAGGACATTAATGGAGTTACGTCCACAAGCTACGTGCTGGAAAGAATACATCTCGATTGAAATGCAAGATATGTGGCCATGAGTTCAGTGCTAGTGCCACTAGAATCAAAGAGAATTTGTTTAAAGTCCGTGGCAATGTGTCCGAGTGTACGGCGCCGCCAAGAGATATTCATGCTAGATTGCCAAAGTACGCTCGCATTGCAGAGCAAATTCTCGCACCTAAAACGAAAAGCGTTAATGCCAAACAAGTTGCAATGGATATTGAAATGTCTTTTGTCAATGAGAGGACAGAGCATTGGCTACAAAAGCAAATTATCACAATCCGCAGTCAACTCCTTTTCATGGACATGCTTCAACGTCAACAGCAGCAAATCCTAGCGCAACTAAATTTAGTAAAGCATGATCATCCAATGGTCAAACGCTATATGACGTGATAGATAAGCAATGGTTGCTTGTGTTGCACTTGAAATGGACACAAGATTTTGTGGCGTGTCACGTATACCATTCAATGCTATGCGCAATCCCATATTTCAAGATGCTTTAATGAGCATGGCCAAAAAAGGGGTTTGTGCTTCCTGATTATAATAAGATGCGTATAGAGTATCTAGATAAAGTGAAAGACAGTATTGAAGCCATCCTCAAGTGCACGGTGGTGGAGTTTGTTCCTGCATATGGTTGCACCATAGTGTTGGATGGATGGACCAACTGTCATAAGAAGCCGCTCATCAATGTGATGCTTATCAATCCTAGAGGGTCTATGTTCGTATAAGCCATTGACACCTCTTTAAAAGAGAAGACCAATGATTATCTAGCAAGGATATATAAGTGTGCCATAGCAAAGGCAGGTGGACCAAATAATGTGATTGCAACGAGTGTCTGTGATTCTTCGGGAAGCAGAAATATGGGCCGTTTATGTGGAGGCATTGGATTATTGGTGTGACTTGTAGCCACTTTCTCTGCAATCCGACCATGTCCAATACGAGAGTTCTTGGGGCGGTTTGACCAATCCACACGTCTCCCAAGGATGTCATGAACATAGCATTGCTATATAAAGTAGAGTTCCATTTGATTGTTGTTTGGCATAACTCTCTTCGACGTATGAATCTTTGTAGCAACACTCGTGCAAGTCCTTTGTGCTGCAAATCTGATTGCTTTACAAGAGACGATTCCTTGGCATTACCGCTAGTTTGAAATAAATGTTGGCACACAAAGTGGCTTGGACACAGCTTCGTGCACTCCTTAAGGCTGAGAGGCTCGCCTTGCAACCCGGACGCCTCCTCTTTGATCCGTGCAATAGCTTCGAGATCTTTCTCTTGGCCATAACGCTCTCTCTCTTCTTTGTAGATGGCATGTGCTTCAACGTGGTTAAGTTCTTCTTCCATATTTGTCAATCAAGCGAACATGTCATCGTGAGAGAGATTTGTCGTAAAGTTAACATGTTATCACTTTCAAATCTTCAAAGAAATAGACATGATAACTTAATATTGCAGCAATAAAGAGACATAATATTTATCACCATGTCGTTGAAAAGAGACAAGATAACTTGATCAATTATATAATTTACAAGCATAATTAAAGAGGATAATAAATAATTCATCACTTCAATCATCAGTTGGTCATAGACCAGAAATCAATACTATGTCATAGCCCACTCGATGGGCACCGTTTAGACATAGGGAAAGATCAAAAGCGTTAGGTTGGGCTAAGGGATTGTTTCGCTTGCCACTCTCAAGGTGGGTAAGTACAGTGCCTAAAAAATCCCTTTTATTTTGCTCTTGTGGCACTTCCATACACTTCAAGAGTCGTTTACAAGTATGACACATGGAGTAGATATCCATGGCTTTATTCCAAGGATGGGGATTAGTAGATATACATTCTAGGGTAGCCCATGGAAAATCTTTCTCGCTTTGCTTTCTAGTTTCTATTTGCAAGTTTCGGAGAGGAGGAAAGCATGCCATTGTTTTGGTCTTTGTACATGACCCCCAATCCACAATGCCTACATAGACCCCCTTCTGTCCAAAGTAAAGCATCATGTTGTGGGAGTGAAGATCATTGTGGAGATAGTCATGCACATGTAGATACTTCATGGTCTAAAGAAGAGCGTTTATTATCTGCAAAAGTAACTCTACTGTTCCTTCTGTGGTTACATAATTGCGAATGGCAGGGTGACTGCCATCTAAAGTGCACTCTCTTATCCACTGCTCTATATGGTGGCCATTCTAAAAACGTGAAATGAGAATTGGACGCTCTATGTGGTGGACCATGGCAAGTGGATAAATAATTCTGAGATGAGCGATGTCCAAAGCTGTGGCTTTGTCCTTGACCTGCTGATCCACTGTGGATCCATGCAAGTGGACTTTGAAGATTTTTGCCACATGCAATGGCTCTTTAAATGCAAGGTGTGTGACACCTACATGCTTCATGTTTGCCCATCTTCCTTCTCCCAGTTGTGGAGCCTATATGTTGAAGATTGCAGTTTCTGGCAAAAGATGTAATACAGGGGGGAGTTGAGACTGATCGAGAGCGAGAGTGGCACTAGCAGGAGACTCTATTCTAACCATAGTCTCTGCCTCTGCAGTAGCATTGAAAGAGCTGACTTCCACTCTCGTGCGCTTTGCTGCTCTTTCCAGCTTTCCCTTGCTCTTGAACTCAGTATACAACTGTTTCACAAGTTGTATGCGAGTAGCTACGCCAGGAAAAGTAATGACTTCATGATTTTTTAGATCTTGAAAAATCTTCATAATCTATCCAATAGACTGCTTAACCATGTTCGATAATGAACTTGAAATCATTACAGATATGTCAAAAGCCACGCGCGTAAATGTGTGCTGAAGCTGCTCAAAGATAGACTTCATTAAGGCCTCTATGAACTAGAAAGATTATTCCGGAGAAGAGGGGTTTAGGAAACGACAAAGCTCAGGCTCTAACATGTGATGAAAGTGACGTATTATCACTTCAAAGACGAATTTTTGTTGATGTTTCGCCAGCTTAATATCTGCAAGATATAATTTTATAACATAAATGTTGTTAGAGACGAGGGAAAACTATCAAACTTGTGTCATGTTTGTTAATCTAGATTCCATGCACAATTTGACTTAATTCATAACAAACGGTGATATATTATGATTGCAATATGTACATTGACAATGGAGAGGAGAATACACAAAGAGAGAAATGGAGAGAGGTGAACATGCCAGGAGTGTGAGGTACGCTCATCACAAGAATTGGACCCTATTATGTGCATTACATAATACACGTAAACAATCAAAGCGTGAATGTGAATAACCCGGCTGGTGTGAGGTACGCTCAACACAAGTCCTGGACGTTGTTGTAATGTTGATTGATAGTTTAATCAATCTAATCCCTGATGAAGTGTGTGGAACGCACAACACAACCATCAGCGAACAATTTAAAAATCTCAGATTGTCAAACATCATACATATTTACATCCAAGACCACACCAAGTCATCTACTAATGAGTGGCGTATCTACGGATTAGAAAGTACAAGGCATGTCATGCTAAGATGAAGAGGGTATAGATATGCATCTCTCCACTCTTAGGTAGACAAACGTATCCCGCATATTTCTATGTAGTAAAAGAACGATGATGTGACTTAATCCAATCCATGATGAAGTGTGTGGAACTCACAACACAAACATCAGCGGACAACTTAACAATCTCATATGTAGGCCATATATCATATGTGTTAACTGAGTCAACCTCAGTTAACAGAAACTGCTAAAGACCGAAGACGTACGGATGCACATCGAAGATCAAAGTGAAGAAGCAATAAAGATTGGAGTTACACATTTTTCACGTTTTCCCAAAATGGTCACATATTGTAAATTCCCGATTTATTTCAAGCCATGGTAACATTTTAATGTGTTACGGGCTCAATGGGAGTGCCAAGATGTAAAGAATAGGTCAGTTAGTGTGCCTAGGTTACAGATTCAGTAAGTGGTGGAGCCCTAAAGGCCTTGGGTACCCGAACTTTGTTGAGAGTACTCTTTGGTTAGAGCTCTTGAGGTGTGTGGCTACGGAGTCCTTGAGCTTCTCCTTGCTCATGAGACTTGATTAACACTAATCAATGATTCATTCTCTTTCACTATGCCACTCTCATGCTTCTTATGATTGCCTATGATGCTTAGATTAACTAGATCGTAACTAACTAGTGGTTAATCCCTCTCTAATCTTGTGTGATTGCCCTCTTTTGTGTGTGTATGCATGTAGGTTTGATTGGAGTGTGGTGCTCGATAGATCTATGTGTGTGTGCTTGTGATTAGTGTGTTGCATGATATGATTAATGTTGTGTGCGTCTTGCAATCGTTACTGTGTGTGATTGGGTTGATTGGAGGAGATATGGAGATTGCCCTTCATTGTGGCTCAGCTCCTCTATAGGCCAAGAAGCTCACCTTGAAGATTTAACCATTTGTGTTGCTATAATTAGCTCACTAACCGTGTGAGTGTTTCCATGCCCTAGCCGGGTACCTCATCCCTCTGGATTGATAATTTTGTTGGTCATTGGAGCGATTGCAACAATGGAATCCCCAACATTTGGCATCGTTGCCTGGGACGATGGCCTACGCTAGTGTAATTGCGGCATAATCGAATGCGTTCCCTCACTAATTACACTTGTCTGTTTATGTTTTTGTGGATTTTGGATGTGTGTGCATGAAGCAATCTGTTCATAATTCCCTAATGTGTCACCGTATCTTGCCAATTGTGTGTCTACGCACTCTAATTTCACACTAACCCCTTGCTAATTTCACTAATTTTTTCTAACTTACTAACTTACTATGAAGGATTGGAACATTCGACCATTCAATTGATCTTCAATAGAAAGGTAATTAAGGTGGTATTCTCAACCTCCCTAGAATCTAAAGATGTGTAGAATTGTGGAGATCCCACCATGATGATGCAATGTAATGCTATGCTATGTTGATGCAATGCAATGTGATGCTATGTTGGATTGAAAATTTTGCGATTATTCATTTTCACGCCGTCGTAAATGCCGAAATTTTTAAGATTTGGTGGCGTATGAATTTGACAAGTTTCAATTGCTAATTGGTGAATGGGTATTGCTAATTGGGTGCCTAATTGAGTTAATTGCATGCTTGGATGGTCAATTTCAAGTGTATGTGCACTAAAATCAAGTGTGTGTGCATTCTAATTGAGTGTGTGTATGCCTAATTTTAGGTGTGTGTGCATTCTAATTGAGTGTGTGTATGCCTAATTTTAGGTGTGTGTACACTCTTTTGCCCATGTTTGTACACTTAAAAATCAATGTGTGCTTAATGATTTTTCAATTGTGATGATTTATTTGTGTTGTGCTCATGTCCAACTAATAATTAGTACAAATTCGACAAGTTTAACCCTTTTATGTGCGCACTTAAAGATTGGTAAAAACTGCCAATTTTATTAGTGTGTGTGTGTGCTTAAAAAGTGTTTAATTTGCAAAATTGATTCATATTTTGATTGCATAATTGATGTGTGTAATGGTTAAATGTTGCGTTTTTGTGCTCAAAACAGTGATTTACACACTCCAATTGAGTCAATTTTTGACCTAATTTTGTCGGTTTAATTGCCTAGTCTTGATTTTATTGATAAAACTGTTTGGCAATTGAATTGATGTGATTTGTGTGATTTTATTTGGCTGCACTATTCCCTTATGTGTGGAGAATTTGTAGAGTTTTTTTGGATATTTTTCGGATAATTTTTGTAATTTTTGGTAATTTTTGTATTAATTTTTGGTTAATTTCATTAAAATTTGATATTTTGTGATCTTTACAAGCTATTTTGTGTGTGCAAATTTAGGCATCATTTTGTTCACATTTGTGCCCTCCATGGTCGAGTTTTGAGCGTTTTACTATTTTCAGGGGTCGGGTGGACAATTTTGTTGAAATTGGTGTTTTCAAAAAAATCTGCTATCTTCGATGTGCTTTTGCGTGTCGGAAATGTTCGGTTGTGAATGAAGATGATTTTTTAGGATTTGTAGAATTTTCTTGGAAATTTTTGAACTTTTTTGGCAATTTTTGGGATTTTTGGTGATTCTTTGGAGTTTCGGCTAAATTTCGGCCTATTTTTGGCATTTCTGGATTTTTGGAAATTTAAAAATAAAACAAATAATAGAATGCCGGTTTCGACTTCGATGCCCGTGCCTTGCGGCGCATAAAACTCTTCGTCGGATAGACCTTCACGGTCTCTTGGGACAGTTTCCTACGACGTTATAAAAAAAAAAATCTTCTTCTTTCTGTCGTCCGCGCTCATCTCGTTCCGCGTGAACACACCCCCTCACCCTCACTCTCTCTCTAACTTTCTCCCACCCTCTCTCTTTTCTCTAACTTTCCCTCTCTCTAGTGTTAAAAAAAAAAGAGGGTACAATGTATTTGAACCTCCTAAAATCCTAAAATCCTGGTTAGATATTGAGCTTGCCGGAAAATTTTCACAAGTTTTAGTACACTTACCGACAAAAGCTTCAAATTTTGACCTATCAACCAGGAGAATTTTAAGTTTGCCCTTATTTTCTTTGGTTAGGAAAAATATATTTTTGTAGCCCTGCTCACGCTCGTCTATACACAGTCCCTCTGCTCCGTGAATGCAGACCTCGCGTGCTCTCTCTCTCTCTCTCTCTCTCTCTCTCTCTCTCTCTCTCTCTCTCTCTCTCTCTCTCTCTCTCTCTCTCTCTCTCTCTCTCTCTCTCTCTCTCTCTCTCTCTCTCTCTCTCTCTCTCTCTCTCTGTCCCACGAGCTCTGCCGTCGGGCCCACCTGCTACACGCCAAGCGCCCGCTGCCATTGGGTCCCGTCGCCTACTCTCTTCCACTGGCTACCATGCCGCTGTCCTCTAGTGTGCGCGCCAGACGCGCAAGCCCCGCAAACCGCGCTCAGCACCGCTAAGGTCAACGCACGCGAGCGCCAGGTCACCCTAGGTTAGTTAATTAGTTAGTATAGGTTAGTTTTTTTATAAAAATCACCAAAAAAACAATCAAATCAAAAATAAAAAAGACATAAAAAAGCATAAAAATATAGAAAAATTCTCAAAAAATTAAAAAGAACATAAAAAACTCAAAAATAATTCAAAAAAAATTAAAACCTCAAAAAAATTTCAAAAAAAAAAAAAGAACTTCACTGAAAAATAAAATAAAATAGAAAAACCTCACAAAAAATTAGAAGAATTAGAAAAATTCCCAAAAAAATAATAAAAACTTCTTTAAAAATTCTTTTTAAAAAAAATCACATAATAAATCACAAAATCATAAAAAATTTCTTAACAGCTCACAAAAAATCCATAAAAAATAAAAAAGTGACTAGAAAAAACAAAATAAATCAGAAGAAATTCATAAAATCTTCAAAAAATCCCAACAATTTTAAAAAATTACAAAAAAAAAAAAAAAAAACTTTCCCAAAAAAATTGTAAAAAATCACAAAAGTACTAAAAATTTTAGAAAATTCAAAATTTTATATAAAATTTAGGAATTTAGGAAAATTAAAAAGAAAGTCGCAAATAGTGTCATAAAAAGCTAGAACAACGCCGGAAAGCAAAAAACAACGCCGGGAAAAACACACCGTCGGAGAATCACACCAAGCAAAAGCGAGTGAAAATTGAGAGCAGCAACCGAGCAAACACCGCAAATTTAGCAAATTGTGCCAAAGTGAATCAGATCAGCCGAAAAAACGAGCAAAACGACCAATTCGAAGCAGTAGAGGGGCAAATAAATTAAAATTTTCACATGCGAGAAACGAGCGGGTGCAAGTGTAGCAGTGCAAATTAGATTCCAATTGGACGAACAGACTCAAATCACGGTGGATTGTAGATTAAGCTATTCGAGGCCCATGTTTTCATCACTTCAAAGGCCCATATAAATTCTGTTACTGTCGAGCTAGAGTTAATCAACTCTTGTGAATCTGAAGAGCAGTCAACTGCAAAAGTGCTTTGACTAAAGCAGTTTAATCGAACCGAGAAACATAAATTTTGCTAATCAATACCAAAATCTACTAGGAGACAGTTTTTATAGAACCAGCCGACATGGACTCAAATCGAGCCGAGAGTTCAAGTACACCAGAGCAAGCTAGTAACAGTGGCAACATATGCCCAATTGCAACAGAGCAGATTTTACAGCTATATGGCTACAATAGAGATAAAGTCTTGTATACAGATTCAGAAGGTCATAGGTATCTTATGAGCAGTAAAAGCAACGCAGGAGCCAAGATCCTATTAATCAAAGTAAAGCCGGATTTAGGGAACTCCCAGGTGTTCACAGACTTCAGTGGAGCCAGGTATTACAAGCTCAAAGATGAAGTTCAGATAGAAGTGCAAAAATTCAACCCAAGTGTTTATCCAAAAATCTACACAAGCCAGCAAAGCATCCAATTAGTGCATATGCAATCAGGGTCATTGTACATGGACTACAGTGGTCAGATCCATAATCGGGAGCCAAAGTTGCAAGATCCAACAGATCAACCAATAGAAGCCAGTCTAATTGGAGAATCGAGCCAAAGACGGTACAAAGGTCAAGATGGAGCAATCTACGACTTGATGCTCAGTGTTTTGCAAGAAGATGCCGATAATTTTGGCAAGCATCAAAACAGAAACTTCTCATCTAGAGTTTGACATGACAGAGTCGGTTGAAAAAACACCAGTCATGGCGTATTGCTCAGATTGTGGACACAAAGGTGGACATTTTTTTGAAGATTGTCCAAGAAATCTAGACAATAGGGACACATCAAATGCCAAGCAAGGCACATAGCAAATTGGAAATGCAAATCTTGATGTAAGTGCATTTAAATCGTCACTTTTAATGCTATCAGATGATTCTGCATTACCATTAGAAGCAACAGTAAAATCACTGCAAGTTCAAAATGAGCATAAAAATGCACAGACACCTGAAAAGCTTAAAATTGATCCTTTGAACAACAAATTCTTGCATGAATTTAGTCAAGGTGTCCAGATATCACCAAATGCTGAAAAGACTGTTAGGTTTGCAAATGATTTTGCATCCACTGCCACAAGTATGCAATCATTCATGAGTCTAAGGGACACATCAAACAGAATGATGTTAGCTTTGTATGGTACACATAATTCATATGCACACTATGTAGAACAAAAGGGAAACTGTACAAAAAGGATCAACCAATGTTTGAACGGCCCACATACCAACTCATATAAGTACGTCCAGTGATAGATCAGAAAGGATGGTTCATTTCAGAAGAAAAAATCTATTATAGCCAATCCTCTCTAGAGATGAAGGATATTACTCAAGTGAACCCATAAATTTGTTCAGAGCCAAACTCTCCTCCATCTGAAATCAAGCTTCGATGTTGTGACCAAACGAGCATCTAATTTGACCAAAACAATCGTAGATATAGACGAGAGTCTAGCATTTATGATGCCTTGGGTCCTGAAAGCACAGAAGCTCATATCATAGGAGACCCATGGGATAGACAATATCAGGGAAAAGATAATGCTATTTATAGCTTGACTTGGGGAATAATTTATCATGTTTCAAGGAGATACATAGGAAACTATGCAGAAGGTTTATAGATGCCAAATGTGAACCGTGCTACCCAAAGTGCACCTTCATAGTCCCAAAAGGTGAGACTAAACCAGAGCCAAACAATTTTGAACTCTTACAATGAAGCAGGCTATAGTGATCACCCTAGGAAGGGGAAAGCTGTGAATCCATCAAGCTCAGCTTATGTACCAGGAAATGCTACACCAGTTAGAAGCCCTAGGGCTTCTAGCCAACAGACCTCTTCAATGCAGAAACCATTGAAAGATCATATGGTTGTTGGAAGTTTCCAAATGACCCAGATTCCATCAGAGTCTACAGACAAATTCTTATATAAAGATCATCAAGGACAAAAGTTTCAGCTGATCTCCACAAGTCAAAGCCAAAAACCGACAAATCCCATAGTGTTCAAACAATTACATGTGATCAAGCTCACATATGCATATCAAGATGTACATGGTAACGAATATCAACAATATCATGACCTTGTACAAATCCCTATGGATGGCTCGACTGAAGTCAACAAGTCAATGACTATCTAAAGATGATGCAAAGCCTCAAGCTGCCAGAACAGGTGGCACAAAAGTCAAAGTCAATGGGAGCTAAAGTCCAAAAATCTACACAAAGGTCACCACCAAAATCTCTTCCGAAGAGACAGATTTTGCCAGAAAGTACAATGGATCTTTTAAGGTCAAAGATTACACAAATGGAGGTGGATAATTCTCAACAATTGCAAAAAGGTGCAATATTATAGCTAATGGAGTCAACATCAACTGAAGCAGGTGGTCAAAGCAAAGAAAATGCTAATAAAGTCCAACCAAAGGATGTTGCCATAGCAAAAGAAGTCAATACAGAAGCAAATCCTGAGACGATCAAGTGCAACATTGTTGGTGAGAACGAAGAAAAGCTGTCAAGAGAAGTAAAGCTTGATTTTTAGTTAGACAAGAACCTCATGTCTTTTCGCACCTGGAAAAGATGTGGCCAACCACAGCTGGAAGATGCTCCTAAATTTGTGATCATATCTAGAGACAAACGAGCAAAATGCTGGGGAATCATCTCCACCACAAGAAGTAAGTTCACAGATCATAATAACCCAATTTCATGTGATCACATCAAAAGATATGCCAAACGACATCATAATGGAAATGCCAATGGCCCAAAAGATGTTAGAGACACAGAGTTCAATGAAGATGCAGTCTTCAAAGACAACCAAAAATGAAGACCAAGACTAGACACCCGCGGACGATAGCACAAGGTCCTCAAGCATAGTTCAAATGGAGACTGATATCAAAGCAGATCCTATTGAAGAGGATTCATCTCCATCGAACAGAACTTCAGAAGAGCTTAAAGCAAATCAAGCAATAACAAGTGTAGATCAAATAGAACAAAGAGCAACCACGAAAGCTATTGAGTAGAGAATGCCACCGAGACTAGAGATAAAGAAGAAAAATCTTGCAAACAAAGGTAAGGCCAAAGTCGACCCTCCACCGATTAGCAAAGAATATGTGACAACATATGCCTCTACATCAAAGAACCCTCATGGATCAGCTTCTTCAAGCAAGTCAGGTTTTTAAAACTTAAAGTCAAAGTACTCAAGAAAGCAAAGGAAACTCAAGCAAGTGTTTGTTCCGAGAAATTTAGTCAAAGTCAATGATCCGGTTCTGGATTAAAGATAGGAAATCAACACAAAAAGACAAACACATGGGATGGATAGCATCACAATGGAGCTTAAAAGAACAAGAGTACTATAGAGGTAATAGACAGATATGGGTACCAAAACCACAGGTTAGGGCATATGAAGTAACTTCAAGTCCCTCCCAAGAAAGAAGGCCCACAAGGTATCAACCTCGACAATATCCTAGGATACCTAAGAAGCAAGTATACAACAGAACAACGTTGAAAGATACTAAAGTCTACCACAACTCTCAAGAGGATATATAACAAAGACGGATCTCAAAGAATGTTCCTTTTGGACAAGGATTCTACACAGGGTATACATAGATTTGGCTACAAGTCAACCACAAGCCAACTGCAACTACACCAGGCCTGCATAAAGATCTGAATAACTCAACAAGACCTAGAGCCAAGCAAAGTCAACAAGGAGATACAAAGGTCATCATGAGATTTGGATTCCTAAGTCTTCCAATGCTCCTAGTCAAAATTCAAATGCTAACAGCCAACAGAGACCTACAACAACAACAAAGACTCCTTACAACAGGCCTAATTGGAGAATCAAACAGATAATGGAGTCTTCATAGTCAAAGAAGGACAACTTAACCAACGTGAATACAGATTCAAAGATGATAAAATAAGTATGGCAAAAGAAACCTTCAATGCCAACTTGGTCCTTCACTAATCCTCTTTTTGAGGATTCAAGCTTCCTTTTATCTGAAGAAATGTTTGTAGTAAGCAAAAGAATGTAAAAAGTCAAGTTTCCAGGGTGCAAAAAACACTGTTTGGCATAGTCAAAGTCGGGTTGCTGAGACATAAAATGAGCAAAGCATTAGTTCCAAAGCTTCAAGTCATATTAAACTCTGTGCTAAGAGTCTTAGTTATTAGGCTTACACTCAAGCTGGAAGAGTTGAGCATATCTAAAGTCATGTTGCTCATGCTAGATGAGATGAGCATAAGAGTCGAAGTCTATTAACGTACAATTGGTGGAGTTTCATGGAGTCCAACACTCATGCACAGTAAGATGAGAGCACATATCCTTGTAAAAAAAAACCATTCTTAAAGGGGTGCCAGCTTGCAAAGCCATGACATATGCTTTTATAGCTACACCATCTTTGTGAATTACCCCTCAAAATCTTTCTTGCACAACATATTGTTTTCCATGCATTTCTGTGTATGCATAAATAGGATGTCCCATCATTGGACATATGCATTAGAAACTCTTTTTTTTCTTCCACCCATGCACCTAGAGTGGACTACAACAGGCAAACCAATGTTCCATCATTCTACCCTTTCATATTTGCTACCTTTTTTAAGTCCATATCTATCAGCAGATAATCCCTTAAGTACTTTATTAATATCTCCCATGCTAATAAGTATTCCAATAATACACATATCCCAAAGGCACTTTTTTCCCACTGGGTTTTTTCCCTTTGGTCATCCAGACAAATGCAACATCACCTCTCACATCAAACATATTTGGACCAATGAAGATGCTGCAGCAAATTGAACCTCATCAACAAATTCAATGACAAATGAAGACGATCAGCCCATCAACAACCAATCAAAAACCTTCCATAGCCTCCACGGACACTTTTCAGCAGTGCCCAAGGACGGGCACTAAAATCGGAAGGGGGGAATGTTAACTGAGTCAACGTCAGTTAATAGAAGTTGCTAAAAATCGAAGACGTACGAATGCACATCAAAGATCCAAGTGAAGAAGCAGTAAAGATTGGAGTTACACATTTTTCACGTTTTCCCAAAATGGTCACGTATTGTCTCGATTTATTTCAAGCCATGGTAATATTTTAATGTGTTACGGGCTCAATGGGAGTTCCAAGCTATAAAGAATAGGTCCGTTAGTGTGTCTAGGTTGCACATTCAGTAAGTGGTGGAGCCCTAAAGGCCTTGGGTGCCCAGACATTGCATATTTTTACCCTAGGTATATAATGCAGTATGTAAAAAAAAAGAGGGCTCAAGCTCATTTGTTGAGAGCACTCTTTGGTGAGAGCTCTTGAGGTGTGTGGCTATGGAGTCCTTGAGCTTCTCCTTGCTCATGAGACTTGATTAACACTAATCAATGATTCATTCTCTTTTACTATGCCTCTCTCATGCTTCATATGATTCCCTAATGCTTAGATTAATTAGATTGTAACTAATTAGTGGTTAATCCCTCTCTAATCTTGTGTGATTGCGCTCTTTTGCTTGTGTGTGCATGTAGGTTTGATTGGAGTGTGGTGCTCGATAGATCTATGTGTGTGTGCTTGTGATTAGTGTGTTGCATGATAGGATTAGTGTTGTGTGCATCTTGCAATCGTTACTGTGTATGATTGGGTTGATTGGAGGTGAACAGAAGTGGATATGGAGATTGCCCTTCATTGTGGCTCAGCTCCTCTATAGGCCAAGAAGCTCACCTTATAGATTTAACCATTTGTGTTGCCATAATTAGCTCACTAACTGTGTGAGTGTTTCCATGCCCTAGCCGGGTACCTAATCCCTCCGGATTGATAATTTTGTTGGTCATTGGAGCTATTGCAACGATGGAACCCCCAACAGTATGTATCTACATCCAAGACAACACCAAGTCATCTAGTGATGAACAATGACGTGTCTTTGGAGTTCGAAACACAAGAGTAACCAATGCGTCACACAAAGATGAAGAGGGCATAAACTATGCATCTCTCCACTCTCTGTTTGACGAATAGAACTCTTGTGTGTACATGAAACAAATGATAATTTGGGTTGATCTAAAATTGAGAAACCTATAGGTCACTCTGGAGTGAGAGGTGTAGCATCATTCCTATTGCACACCACGGGTCGACCACTAAACCCTAAACTCAGCCCTGTGGTGAGAGATAGACAACTGCACCACAGGAGTGAGAATCTAAGTCTGTCCTAAAACCCTTCTCTGCAGTGAGCCAAGTGGCTGCACAGCACAAGAAAAGTGACTAATTTCTACACACTTCCAGAGTGAGCCGGATGGCTACACACCATGAAGTGGCCTATAACTTTCAAGCCAACTCTTTGGTGAGAGTAAAAAAACTGCACCACATGAGTCTGGCACAACACACAAAAACAAGTTAGAAAAGAGCAGGACAAGTTGCAAATATTACGTCAAGCTCTAGCTGTCCCAAAATCCTCCTCAAGCTCTGGCACTCCTTTCGATCAAAGCCGGCTCAAGCTCTAGAACTGCTTTCGATGAAAGCCGGCAATGGTTTCTTATGTAAGATATTTTTTGATTGAAAGCCTTTTTGATCAAAAAGAAAATAGAACGGCTATTCGGTGATTATACGAGATTTTGGCGTATAATGGCGTTTTATACGTGTTTTTTTTTGTACGAGTGTATAAATGCAATGCAGAGTTCCGCTTGATTGCATGAAAAGTCCTTTGACTTTGTAACAAACATCCTCAGGCATGCAATCCATAAACTTACTTAGCTTCAAAAGATCTGGTTTTTTGGCACCATTAACTTGATAAGATATTTCCAAACGGCTTCAAATTCCCACTCGATTTCTCAAAAGTCACTATCCAAGCTCTACTTCAAACCTTTCAGCTCCTGCTTTACTTCATCCAATTACGTATTCAGGACATATTTGCATCAAAAGACTACATTCAAGGTCACCCAATTTAGCTTTCATCATTGTAAAGCAAAGAAGTGGTAATCCATCATACCACTTCTTTGCTTTACAATGAACTAGGAAGAAAAAAATTGAACCAGGCCCTCTGCCCTTGAGAAACTGCTTTCTAGCAGAAACACTGACAAAAGTGGGGTCTTAGTGAAAAAATATCGCTTCATTAACTAGTTTCATTGTGATTGCATGAAAAATCCTAGATACTCTGACAAAAGCAGTATCTTAGCTTCCAGCTCAAGTAAGGACTTGAAACATGAATGGTCAAGGAAGGTGCAGTTGAAGACAAAGCTCATCATCACTAAGAAGAAATGTATATGAACATGAATTATTATGTTTTGATGATACATGACATATGTGAATTCCTTGAATATGTCAGTGTTATAGATGTTGATGATGAAAAGGTGGAAGCATCCTTACGTGGATTAGGACCAACAATATACAAGCAATTCAAGACCTCTTTCATACTTAGGAAAACATTCCGAGTTTTATGAATCTTGTGTTGCTACTAATTGTGGAAAAAAGAACATTCATGAAGAGTCATCTTTACAAGGTGCAAGTAATTTTGAATAGATCTTCTACATTAATAGCAGAGGTAGAGGGCATGCTATAAGTCACGGAGGTGGTTGTGGTGGTCATGCAAATCAAAATCAAAGCAAATATCATATGGTTGATAATTAAAGACAAAATATAGGTGGTACATGAAACTTTCAAGGAAGGGGGAGTCAGAGGTCTAGGATTTTTTTTGCAAAAGTAATGTGTAGAATAATGGCAAGAAGGGATGTTGAGCATGTGGCACAATCAAGACCACTTTGAGCATGAATGTCAATAAAGAAGGAGACACAAAAATTTTATCAATAGTAGTAAAGGTGTAGATAAGACAAAAATACTATTTGTTATGCATCATATGATAAACACTATGCCAGAAAATGTATCGAAATGTGGTGATTATGTATGGTATGTAAATTTGTATGCATGGAATCACATGACCAACCCATGGTGAGTGGTTTTGGGACATGCAAAATTTAGCCAGTTTTGATTATGTGGGGATCCGGGATGATACAATGCATTTTATTGCACATATAAGGAATATGCCTCTACTCTCAACAAATGGATAGGACAAGTATTTGATTAATGTACCACATGACCCCTACATTAGAAAAAACTTGGTGTCCCATTAGACAAATGTTTGAGCAAAGATTGCAAGAGTTCATTTTCATGGTCTATATGTAGAAGAAGGTAGTCTTAAAGTAGAGAAAGTGCCATGTTTGCATAAGGGTTAAAAGTTGTTGCAAATAGTAGACATTTGGCACAAATGTATTTGGCAAATGTGCAAAGGCTAAAACCATGGAAAGTCAAGAGCTTGTGATAGGTTTACAAATGTTTATAAATGGTTGAATTACATAAAGTATGTGAGGCTTGTCAGTTTGGAAAGCAAGAAAAAGAACCATTTCCTCATGAAACATATGTAAACAAAGAAAACGTGGAAATAGTTCATTTTGATGTGTGGGGTCCTACAAAAATTGTGTCTATGGATGGAATTAGTTTTTATGTTACCTTCATTGATGAACTTACAAGGTATGATATTACTTCATGAGGGAGAAAGCAAGGTGTTTTCTCATTGTAAAAATTCAAATTTACAAAGAGGGGGAGTACTACTCCATTGAGTTTAGAGGTTTTTTGAGAAACTGCATGGAATTCAGAGGCAATTTTCATGAAGGTATACACTGCATCAAATTTTCGTTTTTGAGTGGAAGAGCTAGCGTATTGCAAAATTTGCAAGAGAAATGATGAATGAGAAGAATATGTCTCATTGTTATTGACTTGAGGAAGATTCTAAGGCAATATATACTACAAACAAGACACCCACTATTGTCATATGTAGCATGAAACTCCAGAAAAGTTTATATATATACATATATATATATATATATATATATATATATATATATATATATATATGTATATATATATGTATGTATATATGTATGTATATATATATATGTATGTATGTATATGTATATGTGTGTGTGTGTGTGTGTGTGTGTGTATCATTGTGTTTTTGGTGAATCGTGTCTTCTTACTTTATAGGAGTTACGAGTATCAAGTGAAAAGTCACTTGTAGATCTTGAGGATGACAATGATGAAAATTCAATAGACAAGGTTTGATTGCTAAAGAAATCTTGGTAATAACTATATTTGCTTTAGTCAAGTAGTTTTTGGTGTTGTTTCATTAATTATGAAAGGTAAAAGTGCAAGTGGTCTTGTGTGGGCTAGAGTATATCCAAACTCAAGAAAAAGTATCGATAGTATGCACAATGATTTATTTAATTTAGTGTGATAATATTTTTGCATTTTAGATTGTTAAGTTCTTGAGTTGCCTTGTCTTAAAAAGGTTGCTAGTAAGTTAAAAGATCATGTAGAAGAGAGGTTCAAAAGCTATAAAACATTTAGAAAAAGTGCAATTTTTGTAAGATGAGTTTAATAATAGTCTTTGATGGATGCGTGTTTAAAAGAGGAGTTTGGGGTGCATCACTTTTCGTGTATGTCATGTTGTGGACCTCAGAATTCTGCCTAAATGAAGAGAGAATGCATTCTCATATGTGGGTCACCTTCAAAAGTCTCCCAATATGGCTTTATGATCACATTTAGTCAATAGCCGGCAAGATGGGTCGACTGCTTTTCATGCCAAAGCTGCAACAAATGAGATCAGGTTTGGATATTAGGGTGTGCATCCTATGAAACATGGATAGACCCATTATGAAATGATTTATAAATGGGGTGCTTTGGAGCCTATCGTCAAGAATTGGCATTTTGTTCATTCCCTATGGCTTGCTAATCAAATGATGTAGAGTTGGATCCTTTGCTAGGAATTGCCCTATGGTTGGGGCTGTCAATAAACCAATAGTGAAAACCATGTGGAAAAGAGCTGACAGAGACCTCAAGCAACCCTTGGCTGGGAATCCGAGCAAGCCAATGAAGGAATAGTGTGAGAAGAGCGTGGCTGGGGATCAATAGCCATTGAGAGTACTTTCCCTCTTAAAATGAAAAAGTAGGAGGAAGATAGTAATATGTCTGAGTCTGCAGATATGATGGATTGCAAATTTCAAGAGAAAACTACCACTGAGATTGACCACCCAGTTGGGCAATAGCTTGTCCTCCTTAGCCCAATGGAAGACCAAAGTAAACTTGAAGAACCATTGCAAGAGGTAGTGATGCATGAAGTAATTTTGCTAAAGCTATTTCTATGGAAAATCTCAACCTCTACCCCTTTGGGGGATAGTTGACGTTGCACGAGTCCTTGCATGAGGAGCAGTCAAGCATCGATATTCAGTTGCATGAAGTCATCTTTGAAGACTCTCCATCAGTTACTCTCGATCTCCTACATCATCTAATCAATAATCCTAAATCATCCACCTAATAAAGAAGAAGTAGATTCTCTACCTATGGTTAGTTATGTTGTTTTAGGATGATGTAAGGGTTGAAGGCTCCCTATTAAAGCCTGTAAAGGACACAAAATGGTTGTCCCATTGCTCCCATGGCAAATGTCTTTGCATGGGTGTACTTGTATCTTTCTTGTTTTTCTTAATAGAATCTTCCCACATAATGTGAAATTTGCCAAAAAAAAGAAAAAGAAGAAGAATAGTCTTTAACGGCTTATGATTAATTTATGTCACTTTCAACGGTTTAGGAACCCTTAAGAGAGGATAGTACTTATGAAGAGAAGTCCTTTATAGAGATTAAGGTATGAGTTTATACATTTCTAGACTAAGTTTATATCTTTTTGAGAGGTAAGACGAAGAGATTGATCAATGTGTTTGTTTTAGCTAGTTTGTGAGGACTATAAATTATACAAATAACACAGCTTGGTGCTCATACTGACATGGATTCTTTGCCTTGCAATGGAAATCAAGGGTTCATATGAAATGCTCATGATTCATGCACGCTAATTGATCATGCTAAAGAATAATTTTTTCACACAGTATGAAATTGCAATATACATGTGTAGACACAACACAATCATTAGGGAATTTGGGAGATCATTTGGAGGGCCTTCTAAGAAAATACAAATTTTTTCCTTCTCTCTCTAGAAAATTGGTGTGGTATAAGAAAAGGTGTCCTCATCAACCGTTCAAAAAGTGTACTTTGAAAAGGATTCTATTGACAGAGTCATAACGGCCGTAATGATTGATGGAATGTCCCTTTTCAGTTTATATTGAATGCACCTCGTCATATAGGAAGGAATTTCTTTTCCATACAATGTATGTAGTAGGTAGTCTAGGGAGTAATGGCGCTATACTCTTTCGTTCCTTGATTTTCTTAACTGTGTATTCATGGATTCTTCATCCACCACCTCAAACCTTCTCACTAAACGTCATAAATATCATCTACACGTTGATTTGAGTCCTGAATATGAGCCTTTATGCAAGCGAAGTAAAACAAACACAACAGTAACACAAATGGCGAAAGCAACTCAGAGTAGAAGGAGCAAAACACATAGATTTATGGACAAATGGATCCCTCTATCCTTTGAATCCTATGACCAATGCCTCCCCTGCATTTGTAAATCCAACTACTTTATTGACCTTTACAGGTGACGGACATAATGGTTTACTGCAAAGCTCTAACTGGGAAATGAGAAATTCAAAATCCTTTATGCAAGCGAAGTAAAACAAACACAACAGTAACACAAATGGAGAAAGCAACTCAGAGTAGAAGGAGCAAAATAAATAGATTTATGGACAAATGGATCCCTCTATCCTGCAAAGCTCTTGGCTACTGCAAAGCTCTAACTGGGAAATGAGAAATTCAAAAAAGCATGGTTCACCATCAAGAAAATGAGATTATACACCTTTCTACTTTGCATTGTGAGGACCAAAAGACCCTTTTGCAGTGCACACAAGAAATACAAATATTGCAAGAAAAATTATGTAACTTACAAAGGAAAGATACAAGCCTAGGTGCTCGTGTGCGAAAGAAGAGACTACAGAATCTTCAAACCTTGAAGGTTGGCTCTGGAGGTCTCAAGAAAAGAATACAAGCATTGAGGTCAGGATTGTGAACCTTTTAGTTTATTTCAACTATACATTGTTTTTTCTTATGTCTGTTATATTTTCTATGTAGAGATGCTATATATCCAGACAAAGAAAACATAGATTCAAACGCGAATGTAGGAAAGCAGTTGAAGCCTTTGATAACAAGTGGTCTCGCAAAGGATATAATGCATGACAAAAACTATAAGGTTTGGTAGCGGGATGTTGTTGACCGTTTTATTACAAAGAGTGCAGTGCCTCCAAGTGAAATACAGGGCACACTTGACTCCCTTGGTGTGAGTAAGAGAGGGTACTTAGCTATTCAGTAGTCTATCTCCTCATTTTTGTGAAGAATGGAATAAAGTCTAAACTTCTACCAACACCGCAAGTGTTTGGAAAGAGAGACTTCAACTCAACCATGCACATACAGATTTCATTGGATGTCCCTGTCATATTGATGGTATTTATATATCTCAAGGAAAAACTGTAACCTACGATGAGTACAACAATATCTTCATGGACCTCACTTTGTTGCAAACTAGAATGGTTGAGTTCTACAATGTAACATTTGAAGAGGCAGGTGGCGTTCTGCATTTGGTTCTAAAGCTAGATGAGTGTGAGATCCTCAAAGAGAAGAAGCTAGAACAAGTCACAAAACATTGATGAATAGGGATCTTTCAAAATTCCCCACTGATGATCCTTCATTCTTCAGTGTTCAATCAGAAACAAACATATGGTGGCTTGGTCCTTTTCAGGTATTCCATTTCCACTTTCTCTTCAGCTTTGGTGAGCCCTCTTGAGATTAAATTTAGATTTACTTTAACGTCTCATGTGGATTTAATCTTGAAGGTAAAGAAAGAAGACCATGACATTTTATATTGGGTATTTTATCAAACCCCTATCCCTGATATCATTGACAAACAAATGAATAAAGGAAAGATGCTGGTTGCCAATGGGAGGGGAGACTTTCAGGTCCAATGGCATCTTGCAGGTGACCTTAAAACACTGAAGTGTATGTATAATTGTGGAATGGGTGCTATGGTAAAGGCTCCATGCTTGTATTGTATGGAGTCTGCAAAGACGATGACCCCAAAATGGTGGAGAAAGGCACCTACTCGCCACAAGGAGGATCCTCATTTCCACCCAGTTCTAGATATTCCACTTGACAATGTCCACATTTATATAATGCATGCTCTTTGCAGAATTCTGGAGAAGTTGGTGTATCTGTACATTGGGTTTTCTTGGAAAATCAAGAACTCAAAAGAATAAAAGGTTGCGGTAGCGGCGCTTGAACTAGTTTTGTCAGAGATGGGTCTCCATGGGGGCAATGTGAAAATCCAGCGGGACGAGAAGAGGTCAAACAATGATAAAGATGTACCTTGCAAACCATCTATTGGTGGGGTCAAGGCACGTCATTTTTTATCAAAGCCAATAGGCGTCAAAGATAAGAAGCTAACCAAGCGTTAAGGATATATTAGTCCACTTATGTCAGCAAAATTGAGTTTCAGCAATGGACAAATCTCCATATGGCAGTGAAGGACCAAAAATCCACAACTCGCAATGCCAAAGGGTGAAGTGTGGTGGTCCATTGATGTACTCTTTCAGATGTGTGACAAAGATGAGTGGACACAAAATGATCTAAACAAGTTTAAGGAGAACCTTGAGCTACTAAAGAAAGCATTTAGGCTAGCATGGACTGAAACTCAGATTACTCATTACATGGTATTGTTAACGCACCCTTTTAAATGATAAGGGCTAAAAGGTTGTTTAAAATTCCTGACAACTTGTTTTATTTGCAGCACATCATTTTCAATCGCTGACCATACTTCATTCAAAAGTATAGAAACCCAGGCATATGGAACACCCAAGGCTTGGAAAAGTCTCATTACATGGCCAGGAATGCATATTTCAGACACACACGTCATGGTGGATCTCGAGATAAGGCAAACGGTTTGAAAGAGTTGTTCCAGTGTTTTTATCATAGAATCCTTCATCGATTGCAACAATTACATGTATTAGACTGTTCAGCAACAATACAAGCAATTAGACATTTGCAACAAAAGAAACGGAAACGAGTAGAGACATTCAACAACTCCGCTAGAGAAAGTGGAGAGAGACAATGCAATATGGTAACCATAGGTGGATCAAGAGATTTTGATTTTAGGTAACAACATGTACAAGAGATGCTTAATGAGCTAATAGATGCAATACAAGTCACAAGTCTCTCAACTTGATGACAGATTGTGGATATCTTTTGGCACATTACCCCTTGTATCGGATCATTAAATGTTTTCCATAATCTAATAGTTCATTTGGGTTTTGTTTCCACAAAGTGAGTTCCATTGATGTGTATGTGTAATAATAAGCTGCACGACCACCAATGTACCTCGGACAGTATCCATAACATTTTGTAGCAAAAACTTTATCGTCGAGGATAACTTTGTCTGCATTCTGTGGTTGCAATGGTCCACCTAGGAAGCGTGAGAGCGTCTTGAGGGCGAATGTTGCATTACTTCCCTCTTGGGACATTCCATTGTGAAATAATAGTATGGCTACCTCACAGATTCTGGCAAGGTATTGTCCTAGTGCTGCATCCCTTCCATGATACTCTCTTGTCCAACGGCGAAGAAAGTCATCCTTTTCATCAATCCATGAATGTACATAAAAGTATGAGTTAGAGAAAGACATTGACAACTATAATTTTTTCTTTCGGGGGTGGGGGGCTTACCATGTAGCTCTCATCTTGCCTATATAAATCATCCTTCCATAGGTCCACTGACCCCGTGGACCCTTGTGCAGGATGCGTAAACCAGTCCTCTACTTCCTGAGTATTGGTTGATGGCCTGAGGTTGTTTCTAATAGCTTGGAAGGTGGCCTCATCTGGGAGTGTCTCTCTATACTTTTTTTCCTTGTCGAAGCAAAGTTTGAGGCACTCCATTGGGTTACTAGAGGTTTCCATTGCCTCGTCATCACTGCTATCATCAGATATAAATCCACTCCTCCCCTCTTGAAATTTAGAGAGTGTGGCAAGTGCAAAGTCCTCCCTTAAAGAAAATATACTTTGAATGTCATGGAGGAAAATGTATGATCTCTTACCAAATTTGAAGTCTGGCAGTCCAGGAAGCATCAATGTGGCTTGTTTCTCAAAGCCAGAGACATCTAAAGGTAGTTTGATGTCAGATATTTTAACTATAAGTATTTTTCTTTGCTGCACCTCTTTAGCCTCTGCCTCAAGATAAATATCCTCCTCAATCTTAGGAACCTCATTGGACTCCAAGTCCTCATCATCTTGTTCATCGGGTGGTAGATCTTCCTCATCCATTACCTCTAAAGGATCATTCAATAGTCTAACAAATAGAGAATTTAAGAATAGAAGGAACCCAAAGGATTTTTTAATTAGCTTGCAATCTCGTTCATGCATAGGACACCGTGAGGGTCTATAGATAATAGGCAGTTGATGGTACTTCTTGTATGACCGTCTTGTGGAATCACAATCTTTTAAGTGCACCACCACCATGTCACCAAGAACCACCCTGCCCTTGTGGACCTCAAGCTCAAACTTGTCTCTTTCAGACTTGAGGAAATTGTTGTGTTGAGCTGTAAGGTCATCCAAAATGAATGGGGCATTGAAGATAGAAGAGACCTTGTCAAACATTTCAGCAGCTCCTATAGATACTGCAAAATCAAAAAGTCTTTCATCCACACATGCAGGAATTTCAACCCCTTGCTCACATTTTGTAGCTGGTTCACTGGCAAAAGAAAGATCAATGTTTCTCTTTTTGGTGTTAGTCACTTGAAGCTCCTGGCTTACATGCACTTCTTGAAGCTTCTGAGTCATTGGGGGGTTCCTCTGTCCCCACAACATCATCTCCAAGAAATGTATCTTTAGCAAGAGCAAAGTCCACGTCTCTCTTTAAAGAGCCTCTCAACAACTTAGGTGGTCTCTCTTCTGCTTCCTGTTCACCTAAGACAGCTTTTGGATCCACCCTCTGCCTCTTCATTCTATGGGATCTTAATCCTAAGAAAACAAAATACAGGCAAAAAAAGGTAAGTATTGGTAAGTATTGCCAAGGTTGATTAATTTGACTCTCTCTCTCTCTCTCTCTCTCTCTCTCTCTCTCTGGCAGATTGGTCTCACAGGTCCTTTTTTTAATTGTTATAGAGGCTACTTAGAGCAGCTCAGTTTATTTGAGTTCAACTCATCTATCTCTATTTTCTTTAACCCCTTATATGTTCCACAACATGCAAAGAACGATCAACAGACCAATACTACGTTTATGTGTGCCATAGGACAACAAATAGAGGGAGGGACTTCTCTCTCACTCTGTGTTGGTCTTATTTGATTGCTTATCACCCAACATAACCATTTAGTCCACTCTCTCTCTCTCTCTCTCTCTCTCTCTCTCTCTCTCTCTCTCTCTCTCTCTCTCTCTCTCCAAGGA
This sequence comes from Adiantum capillus-veneris, assembly GCF_014529385.1. Lineage (NCBI taxonomy): Eukaryota > Viridiplantae > Streptophyta > Polypodiopsida > Polypodiales > Pteridaceae > Adiantum > Adiantum capillus-veneris. The sequence goes on from NC_140935.1 coordinate 159,506,234, forward strand.
ATTTGGATGCTAATCCAACCACATCATCTACAACGGAAGCAATGATCATGGCTAACGTGGTCTCATTATAAGAAACCGTCAACAAGCAAGGTGAAGAGTTGCATGCACTTGCAATGGAGAATGGAACTTTAAGAGTTCTTGTTGTGGAGAATGAGCACCTCAAGAAGGTTCTTGAAATGCAAATGACACGCTTGATGCATCTTGAGAATGAAGTTCAAGAATGTAAACACTCTCTCTTGTTGACATGAATGTATTGAAAGAGCGCTTGAACAAAATTGAGAGTGATCATGTATTGAAAGAGGAAACGATAAATACAATATGACATGATGTATGTGAGATGAGAAATGCATCCAAATCATGGGTTGATATATGTAAGGATAATGTGGTTTCTAAATCTCCTATCACGCAAGTCGTTGTCCAAGAAAAAAATGTAGAGAATGTGGCCACTCAAGTGCATGAACAACAAAAACGCTCAAAGAACAAAAAAGGAGGAAAGCATGGAAACATCCCAATCTCTTGCGGTTGCTATTGAAGAGTTTTTTGTTACATACTTTGGCATGTCTGGAATCATGTCTTATGGTGCACATCGAGTTGGAAAACTAGGAGTCCCTCACTCGGGAGAAAGACCTATTGTATGTACCATGTCTGGAATCATGTCTTATGGTGCACATCGAGTTGGAAAACTAGGAGTCCCTCACTCGGGAGAAAGACCTATTGTATGTACCATGGCTGATGAGGTAAAGGGAAAGATCATCCTTGACAATAGCTGGATCTACCTCAAAGGAACGGGTTGTAATGTATATGAGGATCGCACTCTTATGCAACAAAATACACGTCGCAAAGCATATGAGGAAAGAAGCAAGAAGGTTAAGGTGTCATCTCAAGAATAAAAGTCACTTGAGAAGGATGCAAGTCCACCCAAAAAATAGGGACACATGATCTATGAGACCAACTCACGCTTGTGAATAAGCTTTTGAAATTGTAACGGGTATCCATGGAATGCGGGAATAATTGGCATTGATGAGTTTACCAATGACTCCGATGTGATACTTCTTGTCAAAACATGGGAGCATGATGCGCAACAAGTTCTTGGATTTGACAAATACAATGTGCATTCTTTGATGTGGGCCAAAAATGAAAAGCAACATAGAGGACAACGAGGCGTAGCATATATGATCAAAAAGGGTTTGATAGATGTTTCTATTGTCAAAGAAGATAAGTTTAAACGCTACTTATGGCTGAAAATCAGTCCATCAAATGGTCAACTCATGTTTATGGCTGGTTGCTACATTCCTCACCATGACTCCAACTTTTATGCTCGCTTGGATATGGATAGAGATCAGCCCTTTGTTGAACTAGAGGAAGACATTGCTCATTACAAAGACCAGGGTGAAGTCATTGTCTTTGGATACATGAATGCTCGCACAAATACATTACAACACACGACACACAACAAGTCGACATGCCGCATGTCTCAAGAAGAATGGATGACTCATACATGTATAATCGAAGTTCTAATGATGCAAAAGAATGGAAAGTCACTTCTACATATGTGCAATAGTACCGGAATTCTCATTGAAAATAGTGTATCTTTATGGCAAGGCACCAATGACTTTATATGTAGAAATCACAATGGTGATAGCGTGATTGACTTTATGTTGTTTTTAGAAGCCACTCTAGAATGTATACAAAGCTTTACACTTGGTGAATGGAATCCGGAATTGGATCATAGGATGTTATGTATTGACCTCAAGTGTGGTAAAAGACCCGAGCATGTAGCCTCCAATCATGATGTAAATCATTCGGACCTATGTCTAGACTTCAAATGAGCACTTATATATGTTGATATGGTGGATGAAATGTTAAGCATGATAGAGCATCAAGAGAGCCCAACATTAGAATGCAAGTGGAAAGTTTTCAAAGAAGTAATTTGCTCTTGTGCAAAGGAATGCTTTTCGGTGAAACACATGTCTTGCAAAAGGTCTAAGAAGGGTAGCACTAAGAAGAAATGGTTTGACATGGAATGTAGTCAAGCCCGAAAACACTTGCTAAGTTTGAATGCAAGCAAAGACAAGGAAGTTTACTTGAAATGTTCACACACATACAAAGCATTTGTTCAAAAAAAGAGGACAAGGTGGAAAGTCAAAAAACAACTTCTTTTAGTGCAAGAGAAAGCACATGCATGTGGCAAGTTTTGGCAAAATCTAAAAGGCAAGCGTGTTGAGATCTTTGGTGACTTGACTCTTGAGGATATGTATACACATTGCAAGAAACTCTATGAGCAACCCAATGTTGATAAGATGGAGTGTTGTAGCTCCCTTCCATTTATGCCTCCCTTCTTTACCATTGAAGATGTATGTCGTGCGCTTGAGAAACTTGCTACTCGCAAGGCAGGGGACCTTCAAGGTGTCAAGGCTGAAATGATTAAATGAACAAGCAAGAAAACACGATATTGGATACGCAATATATTTAACCTTTCACTTGAGTATGGCATGCCTCATGATTGGAGTGCAAATTGGATCAAACCTTTACATAAAGGAGGAGATGTAAACAATGTGAACAACTATCACACTATAATGGTTGGTTCTTTGATTTCAAAGTTATTTGGATGTATCATGGAGATGAAGATAAGTGAATGGGCTGAAAAGAACGGCAAACGTGTGCTTGGCCTAGCAGATTTTTGAAAGCATCATAGCACTATTGATCACCTTGTCACTCTTCGAGCTCTTATGGAAGTGTCTCAATTGAAAAGAAAGAAGTTGTATTGTTGCTTTGTGGATTTCAAGAAAGCTTTTGACATGGTACCGCAAGGTAATGTTTGGAGACGTATGCAAAGCCTTCAAGTGCCAAGAGAATTTATGCATGTAGTCTTTCACATCTACCAAAAAGTGATATGTCAACTACGTGTGGGAGATGGAATTTCAGAATTTTTTGCAAGCACCATTGGTGTCAAACAAGGATGCCCACTTTCCCCAACCCTCTTTGGGATACTCATTGATGAATTAGAATGCATGGTTCTTGATTTTATGCAGCAAGAAGGTATAAAAGAGGTCAAGATCAGAAATGCGGTGATCATGCTTTTGCTTTACGCCGATGATGTAGTGCTCTTGGCACATACTTTAGAAGATGCACAAAAGCTTATGAGTGCCTTGGAATGCTTTTGCCTACATAGCACACTGATCGTGAATGGATCCAAAACCAAGGTTATGCTTGTAAAGGCCCTCAATGACAAAAATCCATGCATTATATACAACAACGAGCAACTTGAAGTGGTAGATAGCTTCAAGTACCTTGGCCTTGAGGTTCCATCCAATCATAAATGGAAGGATTGTGCAATATGTTGCTCGGAAGCTGAAAAGAGGGCCTATTATGCATTTGAGAACATGTGCAATGCTGGAGAGATCAAGTGTTGGGCTCTCAAAAAGTACCTCTTTGACACATTGGTGACACGGTGCTTCTTTATGGAGTGGAGGTGTGGGGTGGTAGCATCGGGAAGTCTACTTGGAAAGATTTTGAGAATGTCCTAAAGCGTTTTCTTGCCAACTTTCTCCAAGTACACAAACACCCTACATGCTATTGCTTCTTGAGTCTCGATCGCTTCCCATTGAGGTCTTGGGGATGCAAAGGGTTGTGGAGTACATGCTTAAGACACAACGTATCCCTTTGTAGTATCGGATTCCTAAAATTGCATATGAAGCAAGTCAAAAGGTCCAAACGACATGCAAGAGCAAAATACTAAGTTCGGGGTGGATGCTTGACATAAAGAAATGATTTAAAAGATGGGATGCATGTCACTTGGTCAAGGATACGTCGATCAACTCCCAAGTTAATGAGGCCTTCTTACAACGCCAATGTATCACGGCTTGGGAGAAATCTGAAGGTTCTTGCTTTAGCCATTACACCACACACGTTGCCCCAACCTACAAATCTCTCTTCTTCTCCAAACGAGGTAACCGAACGCATCCCTACATCCTTGAGCCCATCCTGTTGAGTGCGATCCACACCATTGCCTCCATTCGTCTTAGCTCCAATTCTCTACACTGCGAGACATGATGTTGGGGCACTGGCGAGGAGTCTCATTGACTTTGCACCTTATGCCCTCGTCAAGTGTGAGAGAGTGAGTACCACACACTACTTGAGTGCTCGACTTTTGACCACATTAGGTCCTCTTTTCCCCATATATTCAGCCATGAGATCTCCCTACATACCTTCCTCTCCCAACCACAATGTGGACTCTCTATTGCGACGCTCATTTCAGCCATTTTTGAGCATCAAGAGTCACTTATGACCTCCAGTCACACCTCGTGACATGTTCATTTGGTCCCATAGGTCATATTTGACCTTCGTGGATGATAATAGAACTATCTATCTATCTCTATCTCAACCACCCTATCCCTGTGTGTGTGTGTGTGTGTGTACGAGTTCTATTGTAATTTTACTTACAAATTTTGCAATCTACCTAAATGAATCTCTCTCTCAACCTAGTGAAATGTGCACCACCCTCTCCCTCTCCCTCTCTCTCTCTCACTCTCACTCTCACTCTCTCTCTCTCTCTCTCTCTCTCTCTCTCTCTCTCTCTCTCATATCATTCATACTACCGTTGCCGACATGCACGGAGAATAACTACATGCTTTACACATGGAAAAAGGCTAAAACTAATTAGTGGGCATTTATTGCACCGTATACTTTTGATTGAGAGGTCACTTTCACACTTAAATGGTTGCACAATATACATTGGCACCTTAGAGAGAGAGAGAGAGAGAGAGAGAGAGAGAGAGAGAGAGAGAGAGAGAGAGAGAGAGAGAGAGAGAGAGAGAGAGAGAGATTGGCTTACAGTTAAATATCAAGAACAAAGGCGACTACGAGGAAGGACGGAAAAGGACCAGGTTTGGCTACTAAAGCAGGAGGACGATCTGCTAGTAAAAAGAAGAGACCAGGGAAGCCCATGAAAATCTTGAAAGCTCCAAGGATGAATAGGCTTCAAAGACACATCAGACTATTTAAGGAAATCAGAAAGGCTCAGAAATGTATTGAGCTTCTAGTACCAAAGCTTCCATTCCAAAGACTAGTCACGTCAATATGTGAGGAAGCATGTTTTGGTACCATGAGGTGGAAACATGCTGCACTGCTAGCACTACAAGAGGCAACAGAGGATTTTTTGATGGAATATCTCAATGACATAACAATTGTTGCAGCACATGCACACAGGGTAATCATGGACAAAGTGACAGTGAAACTCTGAAAAGGGTAAGGTGGAGATATGATAAGGTGCTCCAGCCCAATGAATTTATAGATAATAAAATGAAGGAAATTTTGCTTATTCCTCCATCAAAGCCAGAGGTGGTGAAGATTGTAGAAGTCACCCACGATGTGAATACTAGGGCCAAGGCTGAACAGTAAAATTGGCGTGTAGAGGAGTTAAATAAACTAAAAGAGAAGGAAAAGGCAGCACATGCTATAGAAGAAGAGGTTAACAGCTACCACATTGTAACACAGGAAATCAATGTCAGCAACAACAAAATTTTGTCATCTATGGAGGAAGGATTAATAGTAGATATACAACGAAAAGATGGTATAAAAAGACTTGCATTAGATTCCACGGATATCAATATATTGCGGGATTCAGATGCTCAAATCATAGATTCAATTGTATATATCTTCTTGAAGTAAGATGCTTTCACTAGCTCTAGCATATTTTTATTCAGCCTTGAGGCCAGAGACTAAACTGTCTTGTACTTTGATAAAGAGCCAACTACCTCCACAATGCCATCATGAAAAAATATATATATTGGATTCCCAGATTTCTCTCTTACTCAGAAGGAAAAATACCCCTGTCGCCACATTCGAGAAGTGCGTTGCTCATTTTCCAATGCTGCAAGTAACAACCATAATTTTTCCATATGAGAGCAACCGCCACTAGAGCCTCGTGTGCATTGACCTTGACAAGCCAGCTGTTTGGACACTAGACTCAATTCGAGGAACGCATCCAGAATTGAGACTGTGAGTATTGATAATTATAAATTGGTTTTCTTTTTTGATAGGCAATGGAGACAGTAAATGTGTTGGGTTCATACCAACTCACCCTGCTTGCAGATGCATAAAAAGACTGTTGCATGCATATGGAAGGCTATGCGGGAATTTAGAGCTATACAGGTCAGAAATTAAGGAAGTCACGATGCCTTTACAAAGTGATGCAACTCGTGTGGATGGAGATGCCTCCTCCGTGCTGAGTTTATACTACAGAGCTTTTTTGCATTAAATCCATTCATGTCAAAGGTATGCATTTTGCACATCGTTACTATAACATTGTGATAGTTTGGACCAAGTTGTGTCTTAGTTCCTTTTTGTTTTAATTTTGTCTTTTGCAGAGTGCATTGGAGAAGTACACCATAGAGTATTTGCACCAATACCGTGCCACCCTAATCCAACATCTGCTTGCAGTTTCACATACCGTGAGACTGGATGCAGAACAAACCCTGTTGGATGACCACGTTGAAGAGTTAATGATGACTGCTGATGGACTACAGTAAACAGATTCCATAAGGGCAACTGAGAAAGGATAGGATCAAGAAGAGGGAGGGACTTTCGAGATGGGAAATGCTGCAGAGGGAGAGTTGTGACAAGGAGAAAAGTCCAAATGAGGGGAGGCCCACACAGGAGCAAGATCACACAGATCGAGCGACTGAGAAAGAAATAAATGTTGAAAATCCCTCTGCACTTGGAGGGTTTCAGATTCGATGAAGTTTATGCAGAGGGAGGGTCTGAAAAAGAACACTCTAACCCTTAAGCAGAGCATACCTCTGCCACACCTCCACCTCTTGAGCTTGAAAATCAAGAGTCTTTTATGCCTGACACACAAACAGATCATAGCTCATTAGAAGCAAATTCAGGTGAAGTGGATCCCTCAACACTGGAGACACAAGAGTCTCGAACAGCGGAAGAACAAGAGAAGACTGTCCAGGATTTGAACACTAGAGAAGACAACCTTGATGGCAGGCAAACCCAGACCCTTGCTAGACATCCTATGATTGTTCCGATAATAACATATCTTAAAGAATATGAAAGTCAACCTATTGTCTAACTTTTTTTTTTTTACAAAATGTTTGCAGAGACTGATTATTTTGGACGTCAACGGATTGTTGGTGTTTTGGGAGCCATATGATCCCCACGCAGAAGTTATCAACCAGCGCAACTTTAGGATGTGAGATTGCAGATGTATTGTGCATCCAAGAACCAAGGAATTTATACAGTTTCTACTTCCAAGGTTCCGGGTTTTAATATGGTCCTCTATGCTACAGAGAAACCTCAATCCCCTTGTAAATATGGTTTGCAACGTAGCGGAAATTGAACGTTCGCAATTTGATTTTTTGTATACGCAAACGGAGTGTGTTTACATTCGAGGTCACTACAACCCTATCAAACCAAATGTATTGCTATTCTATAAACCTTTTTTCCAAATCCATGTCCCACATGATGATATCAACACTTTGTTGATAGATGACACACCCCATAAGGGCTTGCTAAATCCATCGGGCACCACTCTCTCCCCACCCTCATTTGAAGGTCATGAGCATGACTTCTATCTAGAGGACATTTTGATCCCTTATCTCGAGAATTTGTATTTCAACCCATTAACTGTTTCAGAATTTGTACATACAAATACTCTCCAAAATGCTAGCTATCTAGATTAATATGATTCTTTGTGTTTCTCAATGTGGTGCCATGGAAATGCGCGTGTGTGTGTGTGTGTGTGTGTGTGTGTGTGTGTGAGAGAGAGAGAGAGAGAGAGAGAGAGAGAGAGAGAGATTATACATAACTCTGCATATGTGTGCCATGGAAATGTGTGTGTGTGTGTGAGAGAGAGAGAGAGAGAGGGAGATTATACATAACTCTGCATATGTTGTTCAAAATATACAGTTATCACACTACCAGCTAACAAAGGGACATAGATAGCGAGACAAACCTCATCTTACAATTAAAATAAAGATATAACCAAATTGCAAGAAATGTTGGAATTGAAGTCATGAATATAGATTCATTCAAATTACATTGGCACGATTTGGACTCGGCCAGTTAGTTCTCTACAGACAATCTCTTTTTCCCTTTGTTGCATTACTTTGCGTCCACCAATTAAGAAATAGAACAGTGAGGGTTTGTTCTCTGCGGACTCGTCTACGATGTCATGCCGAAGTTGCAAAAGGTTGCGTGCATTGCTCTCTTATTGTGACAATTGTCACAACCTCCACATCTATGACACCATTGTTCTCTAGGCCTGCTAAGTCTTGATCAATAGGAATAAACTTAGAGCAGCTTGCAACAATCTGAGAGCGTTGGTACCAGAAGGAGACAAGAAGGGACTGCGTGCCAATTGTGTACTCGGACACCAAAGTGTCCGGTGCAACCTCAAAATGGATGCCGCCCACCTCTTTAACATACCACCCTCTATCAAGCAGCTTGTCATAGAACCAAGCATCTAGAGATTTACATACCAGCATTGTCTTTGCAACATGTATGTGGTAGGTGTGAAATAGTTCCACAAATAAACTTATAGGACAAAAATTAGCAATCTTTACCAATTGAGTAGGTACTCAATTTCATAGGGACCTCTGCACATCCCTAAACAACTTGCTTTTGAGAGCCTCACACACGGTGGTGTCCGGGACTGGCCAATCAATACAACTCCAATTGGTAGGGAGAGGGAGTTTAACGAGATTACCTTTTTTATTTTTATGGTTGAGCTGGTAGAAATTCTCATAGAAGAAAATTCCCTCATCTGCAAGACTCTTGCTAGTTCTTCCATCGTATTGTAAAACACCAATGTCAATGTGGGTTACAGAGATGAGACCTATAATACACTCCAATGGCTCCCATTCCTCATTTGATGAAGGATAGACATCTTCAATTGCAACAACAAAATGTAAGACACCTAGTCTAACTACTGAAATTCATGAAGAACTTATGAGAAATATATCTTGCTCGATTAATATTGTTCTACCTCTTCAAAAAAAAATAAAAATAAAGAGAACAACAAGGTCTCAAAGTAAGAATAGAGAGTGAAGGATATGAACACACTCACAGTTGCATCAAGGATGATAAGCCAACGAGACATCTCCGCCATTAACACTCACATTGGAGTGACTATAGACATGTTGTACCAAAACTTCCTTAACAGTTTTCTTGCCCACCTCCACTTTGAAATCTAGCACTTGTGCTTTCCATGCTGAACAAAAAATATTTTCTGTTGAGGATCTTTTCCTCCTTCTTGGTTGCATAAGAAAACCCAAGAACCTTTGTATATTGTGTGTTGTTGCCATTGACTATCTATATTGATGAATTTTGAGATAGTGATAGAGCTTATGGTGCTAAATGGCCTCCTTGGGAGACTAATGGCGAGGCTTTCTGGGGAGAGAGCACAACAACCCCTATAGCTATTAGGGCAGGAAGAAGAAGAAGGAGAAACCATGGCTCTTTTTGCGTGGTAGAAGAAAGCGTCAACTTGCTTCCAATGGAGGGGAATTCAGTTTTGAACGCTTGGTTATGGAGCAAGAGCTTTTGGTGGCGGGAGAATGATACATTATCCTAGCTATCTTTCAGTACCATAACTACATACAGACCCTAGGCCCACATATAGATACCTTCAATGCCGTAAAAACGAGGTTTACCTCATGTTCTTCTCTTTTGCATTATTTGATTTATTTCTTCCTATTTATACGTTATGTTGGCTTGATGTTCATTGGATGCGCCTCCTTTTCTCTCTCCTCAACAAGGCCCTCCAAATGACCTCCCAAATTCCCTAATGCATAACCTTTACCATATGCAAGTAGGACAATCACTTGAAAGTTGTCCTTGGTGGGGGCACCAAAAAAGGTGGCAGTCGAATGCAAGCAACAAGAGAAGTGGACTCTAATCGCCTCTCAAGGCTCCTATGTTGCTCATTGGGGTTAGGCCTAATGCAAACACAACACACAAACCCCAACAACAACACACACCTGAGCAACACCACACACAAAATTTGGAAAATTTAAAGGAACCACTTGGTTTTGTTGGGCCATGAACTAGGGTGGTTGTTGTAAAGGGGGGGGGGGGGGAGAGAGAGAGAGAGAGAGAGAGAGAGAGAGAGAGAGAGAGAGCGATTAAATTTGAACCAATTCTACACAAAACTTTCATCACTCAAAGAAGAGTGAAGTAAAATATTGAATCCACTACTAACATCAACTTAAAAAGAAAAACAAATACTTTTCAAATTCCTCGGACTCTTCTTTTTCACATGGGTGCCCTAGGCACTCACCCCTTGCCTTCTATCCTAGTGCGCTCCATCCATTATCCTTTTCCCCTCACTACCTCGAGACTACCTCCCCTTCTCCCATCGCCCATCCTCCTTATCACACTCAATGCCCTTGGAGCTCACATCAAAACTTCCAAGGGGCAAGCATCCCTCTCTCTCTCTCTCTCTCTCTCTCTCTCTCTCTCTCTCTCTCCCCCCCCCCCCCCCCCCCCCCCCCCCCCCCCCCGCCCCCCCCCAACCATTTGCATAGACATTGCCAAGATCGCTTGTCACAAGCTATTGAGGAGCTACATGAATAATAGGTTATGAGTTTAATCCTAAGTTTTCAATCCAGTCTCATCACCAAAATTCATCCCAATTCCAATGAAAACATAATTTTTCAAAATTGTGCCTCGACCCTACTTGTGACTTGATAAGATTAGCCACTTATCATGAAAATCACCAAACTTAAAATTGGCCACCACATATATAGGCTCCACAAATCAGAACAAAATCACATTTTTGGCAAACCACCAACACTCACTACTTCAGCTTGCCTACCGAGCTTCCATATAGAGACATGGGGATGAAAACTGTAACACTCAATTATGTTTCCATAAGTGAAGTCCTCGAAATAGATGGTTGACCAATAATGTATAAAAATTGGATGGTTGAACAACATTGTAGAATTTGAAAGGATGTGTGGGAGTCATTAAGACAACTCTACAATGTATAAACGTACAAGTTGTCCACACTCACTGACATCAAATTGACTTTGAGAAATAACTGGAGCCAAAGTCAACGTTGTAACGATGGTTGGGATGATAGTGTGGTGGATCCCTTGGATGAGTATGGCTTGTAGGTATGCTTTGGACGGTACAATAGGGTAGTTTTCCTAAAGTTGCATGCCGACATCTATTTGCACTATGTCATACTACTCTAGTTTGTTGTTTGTAGAGACATGGAGATGAAGGAGGGATGGAGAGTGGTGTTGTACCGTGGCATCTACATAATATAAAATGAAAATGTTCATCTCACCTTTTATGCGCTTTGATATGTGGGAGCGATCAATGCTACAATATACACAGTATGATATGTATGAAAGTGGATGCCATGGTTACAATCTTGTACATACCTTATTGGGGAAGGCCTTGGATGTGGCATCTTGCATGGTTTTCCACTTTACATGCCTACTTTGTTATAATAATGGACATATGGCAAGTACATCATGGTGGCATGCTTGTTTTGCCTAGAAAATGCAATGCAGGCGAACACCATCCCAAAATAGCAACTGACATGTGTGATCAATGATGTGATTAGAGGTCATGACAACTGAAAAAATGATGTTCAACATGAAAATTTAGCTCAAGGGGAATTTTTCACAATTTGTTTGGACATTTTACGATCAAAATGAGTCATTTTGGGCTAAAAATAACCAAGAAAGCAATAAGATGCTATATGATACCCATTTGGGGTCAAAAAAAGGGAGAAAATGCCATGGATGTCACGGTGCCGTGACAACTGAAGCTGGAGAGGAGCTTGCTTGGTAACAAATTAGCACTTTCTCCCTTTTTGAAGAGGATACACAAATTTTTTCAATGGTGTGCTAGTGCACTCCAACCCTGCTCCTACCTTGTTTTTGACTATATGCGGACACGAAGTAGGGTTTTCTCTCTTCAAAAAGGTGCTTAAGCTTGCATGCAACCGTCTCAACGGCCCTTCTACAAGACTCAAGTAGTCGTTTTTTGCGTCTAGCGATACTGCACCAATAGCAAGCTACAGAGTCGTTGCACCATGAAAGGGTGTGCACATGCATCAACAAGCAGCAAGCCGCTACGTTGCACGAATATTGTTGATCTGCCAGGAAAATTTCCTCCGCTGCGACTAACTCGTGATAGTAGGATTTCTTATGTAGTTGGACGCTGCGGCATGAATCTTTGCTAATAACGGCGATTCTGCTCTCACTGTGTGCGCAAAGAGGGTCTCGCGTCTCTTTCCTTCCTTTTCGCAGGTTGCTGCAGCCCCTCCCTTCCCCTCTACATGTGCGAACCCTTTGAGGCGAGAATTTAAACGGGACAATATGGTCACGAAGCTACCATGACACGAAGAGCTTCTAATTTCAAACTATCCTAGGCGGTTTGAAAATGGGCGATGGGATTTTTGCCACATCAGCGATCCGCAATCGATAGATCGGAGCAAGACTATTGGTACAGAAAAGAAACAGATCGCACCCATATATAAACACCTAAAATTCCGACAGACGCACTGCGCAGTATTGTTTCTCTCGCCCGCAAGCTTCGAATCATGTACGACCCAAGACAACCGCATTCATATACCCGCAGGAAGCTATGGCGGCTGGTAGCGGCGGGAGAGGCAAGGCTGCAGGGAAGGCATCCGTCTCAAGAAGCTCCAAGGCTGGCCTGCAGTTCCCCGTCGGAAGAATCGCTCGCTTCCTGAAGGCAGGCAAATATGCCGAGAGAGTTGGGGCAGGAGCTCCCGTGTACCTCGCTGCTGTGCTGGAGTATCTTCTGTATGTTACATGGGCCCATGCTTTTCTGTTTAGTTTGACCTCATTGCTCCTGCTCTGTGCGTTCTCCCGTACGACTTCTCTGTTCAGATTGCTTCTTTTCTGTCACGCCTGTATCCTCTCCGATGACATGACATTCATTTCCACCTGTCTGTTGCTACATCTGGGACACACCGCCATTTCGTTTTAGTGTCTTCATTGTCTGGTAGAGTGTTTGGATTGATGCCGTTAACGTTGACAGTGTTGAGTCTCTGCAGGTTTTGGAGCTTGCTGGGAATGCATCCCGTGACAACAAGAAGACCCGCATTGTACCCCGACACCTCCAGCTTGCAATTCGGAATGATGAGGAGCTGGGCAAACTGTTGGGCCATGTGACTATTGCCAATGGAGGAGTGCTTCCCAACATTCATTCTGTTCTATTGCCCAATAAGAAAGCTTTGAGGGAGGCCTCCGTAGAGTAGCCAATCTCTCGTTTGGCTCACATTATTTTAAGGTTTTTGTTAACACCACCATTAGGATAATTTCTCGGCTCCTGTATTTAATAAGATTCCTTATGAGCAATCTCTCTCTCTCTCTCTCTCTCTCTCTCTCTCTCTCTCTCTCTCTCTCTCTCTCACACACACACACACACACACACACACACACACACACGCACACACACACGGGGTTGAATTTGCGAGAGAGATGTGATGTGGAGACGAGGGGAGAGATGGTGGGCGGTCTTGACATGAAAGGGGGAAGAGAGTTCCCAATATACACTCCATGTGCTACTTGTCCCAAACCTCCCTCCTTTGTTCAACCTATAGCCTTCACTCAAAATGCATCATCTCTAGATTCTTTTAATGATATCTCCAAAATCAAGCAGACATACTCTACCTACTCTACACTACTAATGTATTTTCTAGTAATTTCTAGACACATAACATTCACTGACTTACATGCCTTTATTTTTTTTTGCATTCTATCAACTAATTCTAATCAATATTCAAGAAAGTCTCTTTTATTAAGCGGTCGTTGGCCAAATTTGCTCCTTATCACAAAAAGAGAATCGAAAATACTAGCATAAATTTGCACGATTTTTGAACTATTTTCTCATATATTTCACCATTTTACTTCCCTTTATCATGGTTTGCAACTTAGTCTTGATTTTCAATTGACTCAAGGTTAAGCTGAGGCAATTCTTTCTTAAATAACGATTTCAATTAAATTCAACCTAATGATATATTGGGTCCTTTGGTATGTATTAGGCGGAATCTTGCTAAGATTCCAAAGATTTAAACTTTTATCCCTTTCTCTGTATGCTCTATCAGTGTCTCGAGCCACCCTTGAATCGTGCTTCTTGTCTCTGACACACTCTCGTCTGTGACACTACATAGCACATGTTTTGCCATTGCATGATGCTCCCTCTTGCCCACTGTCTTGCTTTCCATTGCCATCCCCAACTTCTTATGTAGAACGTGGGAGTTGCGCCATGGCAACACGTCAACCCCATCCCCTCACTTGGCTTCCAGATCTTGAGACTGCCTCCTCATGTCCCGTGACGTGATATCCATCACCCTTGTTTGCTAATTGTCGAAGGTTGCTCACAGGAACAAGTTGAAAACATGCAAAAATATGTCTTTGTCCCTCCGTCATCGTCCTGACACAGGTGCCCCACCCACCCCCGCTTTGAGAGAGAGAGAGAGAGAGAGAGAGAGAGTTTCTGCTGAGACCACTTCATTGGTGCACTTTATAGTTGACCACTTGTCCGAGACTACTTGACAGAGGCGTATGACACGTAGAGGCAGGCCGGTGTATGTTCAACTTCACAGAGAGGCTGGGCTTGCGGATCCAAAACCAGAGAGAGAGAGAGAGAGAGAGAGAGAGAGAGAGAGAGAGAGAGAGAGAGAGAGAGAGAGAGAGAGAGAGAGAGAGAGAGAGAGCAAACTTGGCCAGCTCGCTCTAGAATCGACGCTATCCCATTGACACCAAAAAACAAAAAAATATCCGTCTTTAGTCTGTTTGATCTTAGTGCCATCTTTCTCTCCTTTTGTCCACCATGTGGCATGTTGGAGCACCCACCCCATGGCCTCATGCTACGCCTGTCTTCACGCACAAGTCTACCTATCTCTCCTCACCCTTTCCACATCTCTCTCCTCCATGTGCCATCTGGCCTCTTTTGCCTTCAAAGCCATTGAAGGAATCTCCCTAGATTCTATTTAATCAAGCAGCTCAAAAAAGATTAGAGGGACATACTCACTTTCTTATTTTCTTTTAGTCCTTAGTTGGAAATTAATTTGTGAAAGGACCATAGTATGGTGGATGACTTTAGTGATGGTCTTAGGTCTTTGAAAGTTGACATGTTCGGCCATATCTTCAAGTAGCCCAACACAAAATTGTTGTTTTTGTTTTTCGAAGTTTATCTTTAGGTAGCATTGCATGTGAACCATGCCCAATCTAAGTTCCTTACACCAATATGGGAAACATGTCTACATCTAGCACTTCATTTACGTGCCACATGGAGCATACACTTGTGTAAAATCTCCTCATGCAGACAACACCTAGCCAGCTATGAGGATGCACTAACATCTGCCACCTCTACTACTTGCATGTATCACTCCATCTATAAATGGAGTTCCATTGTACAAAATCACTCTCTCTCGATGTAATATAATTCACTGCATCCTTTTTCATGTATAATATTATATATGTCGTGATTTGAAGTGAAAACTTAATTTGGATTTAATTGTCCGTTATTATGAATGCGAGTCATCATTATCCACCATAATCCATGATCCTTACAAGTGGTATCAGAGCATAATGTAAGGATTATTTATTTTTAGTTATTAAAGTATCCTATTGTAAATATAAATTTTTATTATATGTTTGGTTTTTTTGTAGATTGAGAGAATTCGTGCCTCATTCAGCTCATGCTAAGTGGTAGAGGGAGTTGAGGTTTTGGGACAAGTGTTAGAGCTTAGTTGCTCTTCGTTTAATGAGAAAGGGAGAAGATAATATCGCGGGTATTTTCTTTATAGCCTTCTAGCTGGTCAATTTTTCTTTCTTCAGCCAAGTTTTAAACTCTCCGTCTTCACTCCTCTAATGAGAGCCTTAAAGTTGAAAGCCTGAGAAAACACCATTTTGTTATGTTTTATTTTCTCTCCCACGTACACGCCTCGCAATCCTCTACTTGGCGTGCCATATCCGCCCACGCTCCTCTGCAATCTCACCCACCTCACAATTAATTGCCTGGCTCGTACTCATTGCCATGACGATTTTTCATCCACTTGCAAACCACGAGAGCGCTAGTAGCCCCTCAACTTCGCTTCACTTGTGCTATCACTACATCGACCCACTCCAGCCCATCACCTTTTTTTTGTGTACTTTTCAACCCCATCTCCTCTGGCTTGCTCCCCGATTGTACTAACGATCAACTTGGCTCATTGGCTTGCTTCACTGCATTGTTTTGTAACGTTGACTCGGATCTTTTGCAACCCGTAGAAAACCATTTGCTACGTTGCGCACTCCGAATCAGACCCCATGCTCGCCTTCAGCAGTACTAAGCCTCGTTAGACTCGTCAAAAATTACCAGCAAAATTTGTTAATTTCTCAAGTTAGCCTTAATAAGCTAACTAATCGCTTGTTCACACGATCAATATTGTGTGAAAATAATTGCAAGGGCGACTGAAGCAATTGCAGCTCTCTTTTGCAAGCTTTAAATTGCTCTATCACCTTTTACTCTCGCACTGCCAACGAAAAGGCTAATGTTAATTGACTCCGATTCAACAAATCAATCCGGCAATTCGAAGTCGCATACATTGAGGATTACAAGGGAGCAATATCAAGATTTTTGGCGAGAGAAGTTAAATTCATAACGACAAAGATCTTCACTACTAATAGAAGAAGTGGCAGAAAACAACATCAACAAGGCATATCGCGTCTATGCTCAAAAATTGGTAAACAAAGTTCTCAACTCTTAAATCTTTGTAATTGAGGAGTCTAGACACTGCTTGAGAGAGTCTCTCAAGTAAGACCGCTCCGCACAATGAGCACCAAGAATCTGGACAAGTTCAATGGCAAGAACTTTCACACTTGGCAAGTTAAAATTAAAGGCACCTGATGAAAAAGAACCTATGGGCTACTGTAAAGCCAATTGGGGAAGGGGAGAGCATCATGATACGAGGCGCACATGCATAAGGCACAAATGTTTGCTGCAAAGGATAAACACTCCAAAATTAGCCTTAAAATGCAGCTTTACGGACTCATGATGGACGCTAATGAAGATTTAGCTAACCTTATCAATAGGCTTCAATCCATTTGCACTCAATTAACGTCTTTAAATGCTAAAGTGGATGATGAGGATAAAATTGCAGTCTTGCTCAAAGCACTTTTGCTCGAATATGATCACATAGTTACAGTAATTAAAGAAAAGGAACCTGTACCTAGGTTTGAAGATGTGGTCAAGTCACTTCAGGATGAAGAGAAGAAGCACTCTAACAACAACTCTACCTCAAAAGGAGCTTATGTTATGTAGAAGGCTAAGTGCAAGCATTGTGGCAAGCACAATCACAAATCAATTGATTGTTTCAAGGTCAAAGCATGCACCCTATGCGGAAAGCTTGTTCATACACCCTCAAGATGTTTCAAGAAAACTCAAAACATGGATAAAGGCAGCGTCAACCTCATCAATGATGGAGAAGGAGAAGAGGAGCCATCACAAGTCCTCTTCATCACTGACTTACTATAAAAGTTTTGCAAATATCCTCTAAGCCACTACATGATGTATCCAAAAATGAACCATAGCATGATGTATCCATTTTGAACCATGCTATGATGCCATTAAAATGTGAACCCATGTATTATCTGGAGTGCCTTGTATGAACCATGAACTATTGCATCCATTGAGATTTAGGCATGATGTATTTCGGCACATCTAGGATGAATTAAGGCTTAATAGGGCGATTGTTAGGATAACCCTAACCTCACTACATGTGAACCATGCCTAGTCTAAGCTCCTCACACCACTATGGAAAACATGCCTACACCTAGCACTTCATTTGCATGCCACATGGAGCATACACTTGTATAAAATCTCCTCATGTAGACAACACCTAGCCAGCTATGTGGATGCACTAGCATCTACCACCTCTACTACTTGTATGTATCACTCCATCTATAAATGGAGTTCCATTGGACAAAATCACTCTCTCTCGATGGAATATATTTCACTGCATCCTTTTTCCCGTATAATATTATGACGCGATTTCAAGTGAAAACTTAGCTTGGATTTAATCGTCCATTATTATGAATGCAAGTCATCATTATTCACCATAATGCGTGATCCTTATAGCCAAGTGCTGAGGAGGATGTCCTATCAAAAATTAAACCTCACAAGAAAGGGATGTTTATTGTTGATGACAACAATCCCGAGTATGAAGCACAGGAAGCCTCCGGTGATGAGGATGATGTGTCACCAAATCCTGAGACCAAGTCCAAGATATAACAATTGTTAATGGAACTGTTTATGGATTTCAAGGTTGAGATCCATTCCAAAGCTGAAGCCAATGCAGTATGGTTGAAGAAAATAGGTTTGTATGATTTTTCTATGTCTCCTTGGAATGCGTGGAGAAACAATTATTATCCTAAGTCTAAGTTAGAGATATTAAAGAAGACCAGGGGTATGCTCCTGAACCATGTTTGTCTTAGTCCTAAAGTGGTTGCATAAGTTTTTAAATTACCTCTTAAGTGCTATCACTGTCATCCCTAAGTGCTTTGAGTATTTACTGAAGAAGGAGTTTTGGGCTAGGTAAGGTTGCATGCAATATTATATGCTAAAAAATGTGGGATATGCCAGACGAGAGTAGTTGAAATGGTACTTTGAAAGCCTAGTCAAATTTGACTACATGTCAAAAGACAATTTTTCTCCTCTTTGTTTTGCTGAGCAAAATGGTTCTATCAATTGGGCTAATTGGTTATATGATCGAATTTATGTTGAGGTTTATCTTTAAGATAAGAGGAAAGCCCAAACTAATAGTAGGTTGAGTGCTCTATTTTCCTATGCTCAAAAGGTAGCAGCAAAGCACATGTGGATAAGGTAGCAAATATGTCAAGTCAAAAAGTTGATGAACCTGGTAGGTCTAGAAGGTGATCAGGTTAATCTAGATGCATACATGTCTTCAGTGCAGGTAGGTTACACACAAAAAGAAGCTCTCACTGGTGTGTAGGAACTCTTGAGTTGGTGGATTCCCTAAAAGAATGGAATATTGTTGTTCCTAAGCTTGAACAGGTAAGTAAAACACCAACAAGATTAGGGAACGTGTTCACTTTGTGTAAGAAGAGAAAGATTGATGCAAATGTGTTGTATGTGACAAAGCACTTAGACTTTGGGGGATCTTCAAAACAAGCTAATGTTGTTGCACATGATAGTGGTATGGTTGTAAAGATATTAGGAGGTATGGTTGCAAGAAGTTTGGAAGGCCATAAAGGAAAGATTGATAGTTGTAGTTAAGAATCTTGATGAGGACGTTGTTAAAATCCCTCGTACAATGTAGCTCGCATTTCTTATGACACCACAAACTCGCAATCTTCAACCATACAAACCCTGTCCATCCTCTATTAAACCTTGCATTTACACCCTTTTGAGTTTTCGGCTTTCAATTTTCCCTGGTGCGGACTAGTTTTTCTCTACACCATTGCCTTCACCTACACTATTTGCCCTCAACACTAACACTTAGCCTACACTCTTTCACCTGCGTCTTCCCCTAACATTTACACTCAGCTTGCAAGTTTCAAACTGTAGCTTCGTCCCTTACGTTGCACATAGCCACCCTCATCTTCTTTTTGCTCTCCACCACCTAGTCAAGTTTGGGTTCTCAAGCTCGTAATTAACCCTACCATTTCTTAAATCCTCTCAATTTTGCAATACTTATTTTCCCGCGTCGTCTGAACCACCCTGCACTCCTTGAGAACCTATAGACAAACACAATACTACACTATGCATCGTAATGTTTTCTACCATTTAAGCTCACATCTACTGTAACTAAGTGGTGCTAATGCTATGGATGCTGTAGCCACCTCAAAACCCATTAGTTGGCCCTATCTCAACCACGTTGTTTCAACAAGTGGAGGATTGTAACAATGGTGGTGTCTGTCACTCTTGAATGTAAGTGGCGGCTCCTCTCATCGTGGTTGTTCAAACCCTTGCCTTTTGGCTATTACCATGGCGACCAACCCTACCTCTAATGCCTTGAGTGCTTCGCTTTCTACAACCCCTACCTTCTCACCCTACTCCCATGCAGCCTCTTCCCCTTAACCCTATTAACAACCTCACCCTTAACTTCAGTGAGAACCCTCAAATACTCAGCAACCCACTACTTATCGACAACCCTAATGTCCTTGATGACATTTTTGATGAAATCCCCATCGAAAATGATCCTTACAAAATTATCACTGACGAGCTAGAACTCCTTCTCGAGGAATCTCTTGATTTCAGCATACCATCATTTAACAACCACAAAGATCCCTCCTCCCAACCACGGAGGCTCCCTTTCAATAAGGCCTCTTCAAACCTTAACATCTCCCTCACTCCTACTACTACTATCATCAAAGGCTTACCCTCCACCCTAGCTAGCAGCTTTGCAGTGGTCTGCTCATGCCTCTTTCTTTGCCATCTAGAGAAGCTTTCCCCTCTTACCACCAACCCTAGTCTGTTATACTACAAAAGATACATCGATGATGCATTTGGGGTTTGGAATGGTGCAAAAGCTTCACTTTTACTTAGCTCTTAAATTTCTATGGAGAGCCACTCCACAAACACATCACAATTGTACCCTCCATCTCTAGCACATTCCATGGCCATACTAGACATTGAATTCTTCAAGGGGTTCCGATTTAAAAATCATAATTTTTTGGACTCCATATGCTTCCAAAAGCCTTGTAATGCATATGGCTACTTGCCGTGGATATCCTAGCACCCACTTCTCAAAAAGCGGCCTTTATTAGAGCAAAACTTAGGAGATACATATTTAAAGAAATCTCATTAGAGGGATACCTTGAAATTCAAGGCCTCTTTTTAGTAGCTTATCTAAGGTATTTCCTCCTCAAGATCTTCCACTCTATCACAAAGGTGTTTTCTCGTAGTCATCAAACTCTTGTTCTCTCCTGAAACTAGAAAACTTGTAGGAAATTAAAAGCATAATTGCTAGCCTTGTGACATGTGTCCCCCTTCCCCTTTTGTGAGAGCTTTAGGTATTTAAATAGTTCAATTAATCTCTCATTCGACCTCTTGGTCTTCTGGCCAATAGAAATCATGGAAGCCATTGGACCCCTTGGGAGGCTGTCCAATAGTCTTCTAGAGAGTTTAATTTCTATTGGTTCTTTTATCAAGTGTCTTTAATTGAATTAAACTAAATGCACTCTAGCCTAATTCTCATTGGTCCACCTCTATGGCCATATTCAAATAGGATTTGAATGCACCTTGGGTTGGGATCCTATTCTTCCAATACCATTGATAAATGTGCATGTGTGCACCCTTCATGCCCGTCTATGAGTTCTTGACAAGTTGCTTATGCTCCATATTAATTACACTTGGAATATGGAGCCTGCAAAAAGAAGAGAAGAGTGTATATAAGAACTTGAATCTATTCTATGGAGCGTTGGTGTACATGGTGGTGCAATTGAGCTATCAAAGGACAAGAAGACATCTGGAAGTACAAAAGATCGTCCTAATAAAGTATGTATGGGTGGTAGTAAAGCTAGACATTTGCTTTCAAAATATTCAAACTCCCAAAGTCCCAATGAGTTTTAGTTGTGGAAAAAGGTGTGTGACATTACCACCTACAAAGGTAATGAAGCATCGCTAGGAATTAAGTGTGCTCGTGTGTACAGTCTACTGATGATATTTTTCGTCTTCTCGAAAAGGAAAAGCTAACCGAGATGAGGTATCCACCCTAAAGTTTGTAATCAATAGTTTTACAACACAAATGGTGGATGCTTGGGGGGAGACACACATAACACATTACATGGTATATTGAACATTTGATATTTTCAATCGAAATACATATGTATGCGAAACTAAAGTTTGTTTTTCTTTTTTTTCAGCACATTCTTTTTGCACATAGTGTATTTTTTCTCGACACTTATGGCTCATTAGGCATTTGGAGCAGCCAAGAAATGGAGCGCTCCCACTATTAAGCAAAAGCAGTGTATTTTAAAAATACACGACATGGAGGTGGAAGAAAAAAGAGCAATTCCTTTCTCGAGATGTTCAATTGGTTCTATAGAGTTTTAGCAGGGAGAGAGAGAAAGAAGACAAGAGAACAAAGAAGTTTGAAATGTAGAATAGAAAAAGTGGGTAGCTTGAGGCGATCACAATCATACCATGCTTTGAGTGCAAAAGATCGATTCCGATGCTCGTTGGAGACAAGGTGGCGTGATGACAGACGTTGGGTGGAAATTTAATTTTCTTTTGACACTAACCTTTCTATTGTAAACATTCTTTTTCATGCAAGGCGATTGATAAAGGCGACAATTATTAGTCCCATGGCTCAAGTTTCGTCTTATTTGGAGTCTTTTTTAATTTTGAGTGATTTTATTGAGTTTTTAATTTTTTTTAAAAAGGTTAAGTACTATATAAGTCAAAACTCACAACTTAAAGTTCATTTCTTGTTTGCACGTTTTAGAAGATCCTTTCAAAGCCCAAACATACACGCACTCATATCTTGCACAACATGGACGATACACAAGAGCACACCTCCATGCACAACCATGACACCACTACCACTGACAACACTAAAAATCTGCAAGCAGCACCTCATACAGAATCCACTGCTTCAAATCCACAGCCTCAACCACAAGAACCAGCTCCAAACAGCCAACCGCTCCCCGAACCTTTGACTACAAAGGATCAAAACACCATGCAAGAGATTTTTAGTGATCTCCAGTCACTACAACATGCAAATCGAACACCTCTGTCAGAGCTCGGACCATGTGCAGCTCTTAACAGACCAACACAAGAAACATGACCTGGAGCTCAAGCAATGACAACAACTGGAGATCAAGCAATGAAAACACCTGAAGCTCAAGCAACGATTGCACATAAAGCTCAAGCAACCACACAGGGGTCTCTATAGCGTCGTGCCGATAGGGATACAGACGTATTCTGGGCCCCGAAGCGAGGAGTGTCGACTGGGGTGACTCCTGGAGGAGTAGGTAGTGGTCTGTAGCTGCTAGGAACGGCCGTCAGTCGTGCAAAATCTGGCGTAGATGGCGATGTTGTGGCTTGTGTGGGGGCGGGCAAAGAAGGGGAGGGTAAAGAGCCTCGTCAAACACGAGGCAGTGGTGGTGGCATCCCCACAACAATCGCCACCGCCACCACTAGAGCGTCGGTGCCTAGACGAGTGTGAAGATCGTCTCGTCGACAACGAAGCTTCAGAGCATGTTGAATGCTCCAAAACAGAGGGAGACGCTAAAGGAGTAGGAACGCGTGATGGTGCTCCAGAGCGATGAAGATCCATGTACCACTGCCTCTACTGGGGTGACAAAGAAGAAAGAAACTCATCATCATCCATACTTGCATTAAACACACGATCATTTAATCTTAATATTAAATGAATGGAGAAGAAAACATGGACAAGTAGAGAGAGAGAGAGAGAGAGAGAGAGAGAGAGAGAGAGAGAGGACTCATAAAGGGGGAGGGATTCCTGTGTAGAGAGATTTTGTTGAATTTCTGTGAATTTGTAAAAGCACTGCGCTCCGAGTGCGATGGAGACTGAAGCTGCAAACGTGAAGGTCAGCTTATAGATGTTGCTTGCCCCACCACTAAATCTACTTGATCGGGTGAAAGAGATGCTAAGAAGCATTAGTAGTGCTTCTTAGCGTCTCTTTCACCCGATCAACTAGATCTAGCAGTGAGACGAGCAGCATCTATGAGACCACTTCCTTCGCGATTGCAACTTCAGTGTCCATCGCACTCGGAGCGTAGTGCTCGTCGTCCTTGCTTGTGAGAACATACCTAGAGTATGCGTACCTAGAGTGGAGGCAACGACCATTAAATACAATGATGCAATGACACATATAGACAGGAATGGACAAAAAGCCACGTGAAGCAATATATATTATAAAACAGAGAAAAATTGTTCAAATACAATATTTATGGCTTTAAGACGTTGAAGCGGTCCGGGGCGGGCAACAAGAATGAGTGGCCTCTAAGCACACTTCTAGGCTCCCGTGCTGCTCAATTGGGTTGGGGTTGGAAAAAAAAAACAAAACACACCCACAAACCCGCAACCTAACCCTACACAAATTTGGGGCACCACCTAGTTTTGGATGCGAACTAGGACACGTAGAGAGAGAGAGAGAGAGAGAGAGAGAGAGAGAGAGAGAGAGAGAGAGAGAGAGAGAGAGAGAGAGAGAGAGAGAGAGAGATAGTGCTCGGGCTGCTTTGAAATGTATCGTTAATGATCAAGCAAACACAAATATATATATGTAAGAAAGAGAGAGAAGGGGGAAGGGGGTGCTTGTTGCACTAATGCCTTCTTACAAATCTGTCATGACCAATCAAAGTGAGATTAGTATTTGTTCAACATAGCCTGAGTAAATTACACCACAACACATCACAAGAAAAAGCCACCCCAATCACTGTCTTAAGGCCAGGGGAGTCCTCTCCACCCTGTCGCCCTCTTACAGCATGTGGGATTTATGGATAAATTGATAACAATACCCGGAGACAAGCTATCAAGAACTTAAATAGAACACCAAGACACTTACACATCATTATTGTCCATGACTTCACGTTGGAAGGGAGACAAGGTATCCATGCTTAGTCCAAATTCACCCTCCTTGATTCAGCACATGTTGGGCTTACACTAGTAGCAGAAATGATAGATTTCCTACTCTCAATTGAATGATCACTCTCTCCTACAATGGCATAGAGTTCCCTTGCTAATCACCCCTAATACAACACATACATATGCTTAAGCCAATGAGATTCCACTCAAGAGCTCCTTCTCAAGAGGTTGAGCTTGGCTTCTCAAGCTATAGCATAGTGCTCTTTATTATCCTTTTTTGTGCTAGCTACACCCTCCTTTTATAGCAATTTTGAAGGCTAGGGTTACTCCTCTAACCATGGTTGGGTTAGATTTTCAGCAATTTACCTAATTTCTTTTGCTTGGAGTTATCAAGAAGTTGGTGGGGAAAGAGAGAGGAGAGAAATGGAGGTGATAGGACTTTTCATAGTGGGTTAGTGTTAGTAGAGTTAGTATTTTTATTAATTTACAAATGGAATTGGATATTTACAATGGGAGTATCCATGTAGGATACAAATAAGGACGAAAAACTCTTAAGAGGTAAGAAAAGGTGGATTTCTTACAAGGTTGATGCTCCAAGTGTCTTGAGTAGGGCCAATTTTGACGCTTGTTGACGGTCCACTAGCTTTGACGGTACATTTTTTCTCCACTCTTGACCTTCCTTGAGAGACAAGGTAATTGAAGCTGAGTAATCAATCACCATGATGCTGTCTTTCAAGAGAAGAGGCTGAATTTTGTGGTTTTTTTGATAGATATGGGTAATTTGGAGGAGGAAAAATGAGACTAGGTGGTCAATTTTGGAATGGAATTGTGTGTGGGAGGTATGAGTTCACCATGGTTTCTCTTATTCTTCAAGGTTGAGGAGAAGGTGAGTAGGGTGCAGAGAGGAGTGGTGAGAGAGGTGGGGATGATGAGTGGAGAAGTGTGTGTGAAAGAGGAAATGATAAAGTGGAAGAGAGAGTGTGGTTGCATAGCATGGGAAAACTGGGGTCCACTAATAAAATCATAGCTCACAGCTCGTAGCTCAAAAAACTATGAAAAAATTTGAGGCAAAAGTTCAGCCCACGAGCTACAACTTTTGTTTGTATCACCTTTTCAAATTCGGAGAGCGAGTGAACTTTAAAAATTCAGCAAAACCGACTGTTTTTTTCCACTGCACAAAGTCCTTGTGGGGTCCTTCTTTGGATGATTCTTTTGAATACCTCCAAGAGTGAGGCCTCCATAGTGCATGTATCCATACCACATACCCTTGACCTTATTTGGTAGGTCTATAATTGAAGATATTGTTGAGATCATGATATAAGTGAATAGTACAACTAAGAAAATCAAATATTGAGGGGTCTAAAAAATATGTACATGTCAAATATAAATAATATAAGTGGAAAAAATATAAAGGGGTCAAAAGAAATCTCTCTCATTATGAAGCTACCATAAAAAGATAAATATTTTTGGTGTTCTAATTTTTTAGAAAAAAAACAAAATAGATGTAGGAAGGGAAAAATCACAATAGTGAAAAAATATACACATAAATAAAACTAGTTTTTTTGGATTTTTGTTGGGGTGGAGTTACACCAAAAATAAGAGAAGCTTATATGAAAATATTTCTATATGGAATAAAGAGTATGAAAAATGGTAAGAAAAATTGTGGTAATGGTGAGGCAATGTACAGAGCATAAATAACACACACCTAGGTAGAAATATTTAAATAAATACCAAAATAATTATGAAAAAATCTTTTATTTAGGCCCTATATACAAAGAAATATTTACACACGCATGGGCCATAATATACTTATATTTTTTATATTTTTTATTTTTTTGGCTCAACTAGCCCAATGACTAGCTAATTGAGGGTTTTTTTTATTTCAGTAAGGAGATATGGGAAAAGTCCCCTAACTCACACACACCTATATACAGTGAAAGGGTGAGGGTAACCACAGTGTTTGAGTGATTTGATAGGGTGAGATAACTCACTATGGAAATTATAGAGAGCCGAAAAACGGCTATCATTAGCCCTCTCCCAGGATGATGGTATATTCATGTACCATCATAAAGAATCTTTTCCAAAGAGAGTGCTTCAGAGTCCTTGACAAGATCTTCATTGTTTGGCCCCTTGGAATTTTGGTTTGTGTTACACTCATGCTTCATGGAACAATACTTACATGAGATAGTTGCGTTTTGCTCTGGTAGATCCTTTGGTAGAAGGCGACTCAAATAAGGCTTCAAGCGATACCCATTTACCTTCCTGGAGTGCTCTTTCCCATTCAAGTCCATAAGTTGATAGTAACTTGAATTGAAAGCCTTCTTGACTATGTATGGCCCCTGCCATCTTGTTTCAAATTTGGCATCAAAACGATTATCGAGTCGATTGTCATACCTTAGCACAAGATCTCCTTCATTGATGCCTTTGTCCTTCAGTTTCTTGTCAAGCTTCTCCTTTGTCTGTGTGGCTTTCCTCTTATAGCACTCGTATGCTGCTTCTCTTTTGTTGGAATGTTTAACTCAATTGGCTGTAAAGCCTCTTGACCATAGACCAAGTGAAATGGTGTGAACTCCGTGGCTTCCCTATATGTGGTTCGATACGCCCACAAGGCACCATCCAAGAAGTCATCCCACAACTTTGTCTTGTTTTTCACCATCTTTCTAATGATGCCTGCAATGACACCATTAGCTTTTTCTACCAAACCATTTGATTGGGGATAGTAGGGTGTACTGTGACGATGTAGAATGTGAAGTTCTTCACAGACTTCTGTGAGCAATCCCTTTCTAAACCCTGGACCATTATCAGAAACAATCTCCAAAGGTGTGCCAAATCTACAACAAATGTGAGTGTAGACGAATTTGCTCACTGTCCTCTCATTTACCTTTGCCACACTTTGTGCTTCCACCCACCTAGTCATATAGTCTACAGCCACTAGAATATAGAGTTTACCATTTTTTGTCCTAGGCAGAGGACCCATAGCATCAATGCCCCACTTTTCAAAGGGTCCATTTGCAAGCACGATTTGCCTTGGACCATAAATCAATCTTCTATTCCCATTTACCTGACAATTGTGACAACTTTTACACCAATGTTGGACATCCACATGCAGACTTGGCCAAACATACCCCGCAAGCAAAATCTTCTTCACAGTTAATTCTTGGGAAAAATGACCACCACATGCCTCTTCATGCAAACCTTTTAGAATGGCTGGAATTTCCGCGATAGTTGGTACTCTTCTGCACACTTTATCCTTCCCTCTTTGATAGAGGGAGCCTTCTAGGAAGAGATACATGCTTGCCTTCTGCATGAGTCTCCTCTTCTGAGCTTTTGTGAAGTCTGGTGGAAACTCACCCTCCAAAATGTAACCAATGATGGGAGCCAATGACTCCAATCCCTGGTACCTCGGTTGCTTCACAGCAGCCGCCACCATGATGACCTGCACTTCTTTCTTTACACATGCAACGGCTTGTTGTGCAAGTAAATCAGCATCTTCATTTTGTTTCCTAGGAATATGATATAATTGCACCTCCTCAAATTGATTAAATAGCCTACGGATGGTATGAACTTTGGCCCTTAGTCTTTCATTTTTGCATGCCCAAATGCCTAAAATCTGCTTCACAATGAGAAGTGCATCCCCTTTTACCATGAGACGTTGTATACCATGGCCAATGCATATTTTTAAACCATGAAGTAGTGTGTCATATTCTGCTTCATTGTTGCTAGCTGAACTTGGTAGATTGAACTTCTCTTTCATGACCACCTCTCCACTTGGGTTGAGCAACACTAGCCCTCCCCCTGCTTTTCCTGTGGCTCGACAAAAAGCTCCATCAAAGAACAAGGTAAAAGCATTAGGAATACTTTTTGGTGGTGGCAATGGTAGGGTCTTTACTTCAGGCACCTTAATCTCCTTTTCATGCACCCTATAAGTGAGAATCCCTGCCAATTATGCACGCACACTATCTTCTACCTTGAAAGAGTATTGAAACTCTTGCAACTCCATAATCCACTTTGAGATCCTAGTACTAAGATTCATTTAAGATGACACCCAAGGGAACAAATTCTCTGCGGTGAGAATTACAAAAAGTTTTGGGAGCAAGTAGGATCTAAACTTCCTTATCACAAACATGAGAGAAAGCATCATGAGTTCTGCCTCCGTGTAGCCTCTCTCTAAAGCATTCATGACCCTACTAGCAAAGTAGATGGGCCGCATCCTGGTACTGTAGGGATCTTGTTGTAACAAAACTGCACCAATTGTTTCTTTCCCAGCACTAGAGCTAACAAAGAATGTGTACTCCCAACAAGGAGGCATGAGTGTTGGTAGCTCTGACAAAATGGCTTTAATGTTACAAAAGTACTCTTCAAGCTCATCAGACCATGCAAATTCTACTTGTTGTGTCAACTTTTGCAAAGGGTGAAGTAACTCCGAGGCTAAGTGAATGAAGTGTGACATATACTTCACCTTTTGAATGAATGAGATGACCTCCTTAAGACTCTTGGGTGATGGTAGCTCAATAAGAGCCTTTGCCTTTGAAGGATCCACTTCAATGCCTTTGTAAGAAACTTTATGACCAAGCAAGATTACTTCATCGTCACCTATATGGCACTTGTCGGGGTTGAGTTGACCTCCCATGTCGTAGAGCTTCTTTAAACCTTCTTCTACCCTTTGTAGATGCAATGATTTTGAGCTATAAATACAGAAATCATCAATGAACACCCTAATTGACTTTCCAAAGAATGCTTGAAACACCATATTCATGAAACGTTGGAATGTTGCAGGAGCATTTGTCAGACCAAATGGCATGACTCTAAAAGCATAACAACCCCAAGGAGTGATAAAGGTTATTTTCAATTGATCCTCCAATGCAATCTCTATTTGAAAGTAACCTGAGTAACCATCGCACACAGTGTACTTCTCATGACCAGCTACCTCATTTAGTATCTTATCCTGGAATGGGAGGGGAAAGTGATCTCTTTTTGTTGCCTCATTGAGGGGACGGTAATCCACACACACCCTCTACTTGCCATTTTTCTTAGGAGTGACAACAACAGGAGAGACCCACTCTGAATTCTCCACTGGATAAATGAAACCTGCTGCTAGAAGCTTTCTTACCTCCTTGAGTAGAGCCTGCTCCTTTATAACTCCTAGCCTTCGTAGCTTCTGAGCTTTAGGTGTGGCCTCAGGCTTTAACTCAATCTTGTGTTGAACAACATCTACCCCACGCACGTCGGTGTAGTCTTTAGCAAAAAGCCTAGGAAAATTCCTTAGTAGACATTTGAACTCCTCTCTTTCATCCTTTGTAAGTTTTGTTGATAGCATACCTTCCAGCGTCCCTTCATCTTGAACACCTTCGTTCTCTTGAGGACCTACCTCCTCCAAGCCTTGACAAGAGGTCTCTTGGTTGCTTGGCTTAAACCTTACCCCCATGACTTCGATGGAAGACTCCTCTTCAGTAATGCTCCCGCTACTTTCTTCTTCTGAAGTGCTATCGGTCCAGCCTTCCTCCGTCTCGCTTTGTGATGATTCTTCATGGAGCTCCTCTTGGCGTTGCTCCTTCATGTCAAAGACAACCTTCTTATGATTGTCATTCCTGCAAATTAATTTTCCACTCTCCCAATCCTGCAAAGCTCGCATTTTCATTAGCCATGGTCTTCCTAGGATAAATGGATAACCACTTCCCTTGGTCGACATAACATAAAAATCCACCGCTTTCTTAATGCCAAAGGCCTCTACAAAGACATTTTTACAAATGCCTACACACCTAGCCTTGCTATTGTTTGCCATCTTGACTTTGATTTCAGGTGTCTCATGGATGTGCATGCCTAGTCTTTGCATGAGTCCCTCTGTCATGATGCAAATTTGTGCACCCCCATCCACTAGACCTTTCCTAACCAATATTCCTTTGATGTAACAGTCTAGCACCGGTGTAATGTCCTCATTCATTTCAGCTTGTGCAATTTTTACAACAGTCACACTCTCTTTTACCTTTCTCCTAGTGCTAACTGCCCTTGTTAAATCCCTCCTAACTTGTGGACATAATGCAAGAAATTGAGGCCATGAAATATCAGGACCCTTACCTCTCATGTCTTCCAACAAGTTGTACGGAGCCATACCATGTCCAAGAGGGAAGTCTTGGAGGTTGATACGACGTCGAGTCCTCTTGGTTTCCTTGGTCTCCTTTGCCTTCTTGCCTTGTCCATGGTCACTCTGTGATGTGACTCCTTCTTTCTCTTTACCTTTTCCTCGGCCACGCTTAATGCCATTGGCTTCCATGTCAACCTCATTTGAATTTGTCACCTCTACCACATGCACATTTGGATCTGGCAAAGGTGGAACTCCTTCTACCCCTTGTGGAGGTGGTCTTGGTCCATTTGGCCTTTGTAGAATCCTTGGTTGTTGACCAGCTCCTTCTCCTGCATTCATCACTGGGTAATTCAAGTTAGGTCTCCCTGGCTCTCCACGGGGCCAAGGACAATTATACATCCCATGTCCAGACTCTCCGCAATTCCAACATTGCAAGACTCTCCTAGTTCGTGGCTCTCTCTCTTCTGACTTCTTTGCTTGTCCCTTTGGACCTACAACTTGTGCAAGGTGAATTGACAGGCTACTTAAAGATTCATTTAACTTCTCAATCACTTCAACCGTTACCTCAGGAAGCTCCCTAGATGTTGATGATTGTGACTTACCTTTGGGTCTAATCCTTCTATTGGAACCTCTCCCCTTAAGCACTTGAGTTTCCTATACTTCTCAGCAGCCCTAGTTTCCGCTGCATCAAAAGTAGCAGGTGCACCCGCCTCAACTTTTACCTTAAGGTCAGGAAAGAGTCTGACTATGAACCTCTCCTTCTTTAAAAATTCTGCACCATCACCAGGGTTAGCAACATTTTGTATCCATAGAGCCCAAAGACGTAGAAACTCTTGCTTGTACAAGTAGTAGTCATCTAAGTCTTTTTGCTTATGAGAAACAATGTCTTGCCATAGTTTTTGAGTGTTTTGGGGATCAAAGAAGTATCTCTTAAAACGATTCAAATCTTCTGTGTAATTCCCCTTAACTTCCTCAGGCAAAGAGTCAAACCAAGTACTAGCATCTTTCCTAAGGACCACCTCAAACATTTCTACACGTTCTTGATCAATTACTATCCTCTTGATACAGCAAGACATCTTGAAATTTGCTAAAAATAATTCTGCATCCTCTCCAGGCTCTCCAAAGAAAAGAGGATATCCAGACATTTGGCGTTGGCTCTCCATTATTATGAAAGATTACAACACAAGTTACAATAAGGGATACAATAGAGATTTAGAACCACTCGCCTGCAAATGAAGAAGTAAGAAAATACCACTCTAGGTTTTCTTCTTCAGCTATCCAAGCTTCAATGAGGTCTCGATTTGTTTGATTAAAACAAAAAGGTAGACTATTGATGAGCTCTAAGAAGGGTTGAAATTCTTCAAAGCTAAGGCGATAAACAGAAATCTCTAGAACTTCATTTTCTGGATCCAAAAGAGCAACCACGTCCCAAGTGATAAATTGCACTTGCTCTACAATTCCCAACGCACAAGCGGTTTGTATAAAAACTAGATCTTCATGCTCGTCGAAGGCCGTGAGAAAGTAGCAATTGACTAGGAGCTCCTTTCCTTCGAGTTCCACACAGTCGGAGTGAGCAACCTTCTCACAATTTCATAAAGAACATCCTCATCAAGTCCAATCAAGTTTGCAAGATTTAAAGACTCTACTTGTGCTACAAAATTCCTGGACAAAAACTCCTTAGGATTATGGTTAAATCATTCAAAAGCATAAAGAGATTTACAATGTCTCTATGAACAAAGTGTCATAGAAAGTAGAGAAGGATGAGAATTTATACAAATTTGCAATCTTCTCTATGCTCTCTTTATTAAGACAAGCTCTGAATAGCTCCCTATCTCCTTTGTTGAAAGCGAAAGGAAGGCTATTAATAAAACGCAAATGAGGGAAAAATTCACCAAATGTGAGTCTATGAAGCATGAACTCTGGCCGCAAGTTTCCTGAAGAGTCTTCCTCAATGGTGAAATGCACTCGCCAAATGCCAAATTTCACTCTATTTACCAATATTAGGGCACACACTAGTTGGATGAATGCGCGGTCTTCCTTAGTGCCCAACAACAAGAGGAAAATGGAATCCACGCGTAGGACCTTTCGTCTTAACTTCACCACCCTCTTGTTATGAGGGAGACGCCTTACTACTTGCTCCTGCAACTCAATTGGTAATAGAGCTAGATCTCTAAGGATTGAACTTTCACTGCACACACATTCCCTG
The DNA here is from genome assembly GCF_014529385.1 of Adiantum capillus-veneris. Lineage (NCBI taxonomy): Eukaryota > Viridiplantae > Streptophyta > Polypodiopsida > Polypodiales > Pteridaceae > Adiantum > Adiantum capillus-veneris. The sequence continues at coordinate 159,539,078 of NC_140935.1, forward strand.
TTAGAACAAATGATCGTTTTTTGTTTCTTGTAACAAACTTGGACAAAGAAAAAACAAACATACACACTATTTTTCCGGGCTGCACTTCATTTTAAAATAAAATGAACACATGTACATCAAAAGAAGTGTGGTAGTTGATGAGAGGTAGAATGACAGGGTTTGGTGATGCAAGAATTTCTCCTACTCTTTGGGCACCAAACATGAACACCATTCGTTGTTGAAAATGGATCTTTCTACTAATTGCAACGTTTATTCTAATGTGTGGAGTAAAATGAAAGAAAAAAACCTCTATTCCTGGGCCATTATCCATGGCCTATGCATGTCCTAATGCTTAAAATAACACAAAAATATAGACGTCCAAGCTAATATCGTACCTAATGAGAGGCAAAATAAAAGGATTTACCGAAGTGTTTATCTCGGCTAACCTAAGAGGACCTAAAATCCTACGAATTACCCGTTGAAATTGCAACTTAGTACTAACAATTATGTGTATCTTTTGCCTTGCAATGGGAATGAAAGAATCATACAAACTCTCGTGATTCATGCAAACTACTTGACTATGCTAAAAGTTGATCCTACACAAAAACACACACGAGTTGTTTTCCTCCGTAGGGGCACCAATTTGAAGCGGTCCGAGGCGGGCAACAAGAATGAGTGGCCTCTAAGTACACTTCTAGGCTCCCGTGCTGCTCAATTGGGTTGGGGTTGGAAAAAAAAAAACAAAACACACACACAAACCCGCAACCTAACCCTACACAAATTTGGGGCACCACCTAGTTTTGGATGCGAACTAGGATGCGTAGAGAGAGAGAGAGATAGTGCTCGGGCTGCTTTGAAATGTATCGTTAATGATCAAGCAAACACAAATATATATATGTAAGAAGGAGAGAGAAGGGGGAAGGGGGTGCTTGTTACACTAATGCCTTCTTACAAATCTGTCATGACCAATCAAAGTGAGATTAGTATTTGTTCAACATAGCCTGAGTAAATTACACCACAACACATCACAAGAAAAAGCCACCCCAATCACTGTCTTAAGGCCAGGGGAGTCCTCTCCACCCTGTCGCCCTCTTACAACATGTGGGATTTATGGCTAAATTGATAACAATACCCGGAGACAAGCTATCAAGAACTTAAATAGAACACCAAGACACTTACACATCATTATTGTCCATGACTTCACGTTGGAAGGGAGACAAGGTATCCATGCTTAGTCCAAATTCACCCTCCTTGATTCAGCAAATGTTGGGCTTACACTAGTAGCAGAAATGATAGATTTCCTACTCTCAATTGAATGATCACTCTCTCTTACAATGGCATAGAGTTTCCTTGCTAATCACCCCTAATACAACACATACATATGCCTAAGCCAATGAGATTCCACTCAAGAGCTCCTTCTCAAGAGGTTGAGCTTGGCTTCTCAAGCTATAGCATAGTGCTCTTTCTTATCCTTTTTTGTGCTAGCTACACCCTCCTTTTATAGCAATTTTGAAGGCTAGGGTTACTCCTCTAACCATGGTTGGGTTAGATTTTCAGCAATTTACCTAATTTCTTTTGCTTGGAATTATCAAGAAGTTGGTGGGGAAAGAGAGAGGAGAGAAATGGAGGTGATAGGACTTTTCATAGTGGGTTAGTGTTAGTAGAGTTAGTATTTTTATTAATTTACAAATGGAATTGGATATTTACAATGGGAGTATCCATATAGGATACAAATAAGGAAGAAAAACTCTTAAGAGGTAAGAAAAGGTGGATTTCTTACAAGGTTGATGCTCCAAGTGTCTTGAGTAGGGCCAATTTTGACACTTGTTGACGGTCCACTAACTTTGACGGTACATTTTTTCTCCACTCTTGACCTTCCTTGAGAGACAAGGTAATTGAAGTTGAGTAATCAATCACCATGATGCTGTCTTTCAAGAGAAGAGGCTGAATTTTGTGGTTTTTTTGATAGATATGGGTAATTTGGAGGAGGAAAAATGAGACTAGGTGGTCAATTTTGAAATGGAATTGTGTGTGGGAGGTATGAGTTCACCATGGGTTCTCTTATTCTTCAAGGTTGAGGAGAAGGTGAGTAGGGTGCAGAGAGGAGTGGTGAGAGAGGTGGGGATGATGAGTGGAGAAGTGTGTGTGAAAGAGGAAAATGATAAAGTGGAAGAGAGAGTGTGGCTGCATAGCATGGGAAAACTGGGGTCCACTAATAAAATCATAGCTCACAGCTCGTAGCTCAAAAAACTATGAAAAAATTTGAGGCAAAAGTTCAGCCCACGAGCTACAACTTTTGTTTGTATCACCTTTTCAAATTCGGAGAGCGAGTGAACTTTAAAAATTCAACAAAACCGACTGTTTTTTTCCACTGCACAAAGTCCTTGTGGGGTCCTTCTTTGGATGATTCTTTTGAATACCTCCAAGAGTGAGCCCTCCATAGTGCATGTATGCATGCCACATACCCTTGACCTTATTTGGTAGGTCTATAATTGAAGATATTGTTGAGATCATGATATAAGTGAATAGTACAACTAAGAAAATCAAATATTGAGGGGTCTAAAAAATATGTACATGTCAAATATAAATAATATAAGTGGAAAAAATATAAAGGGGTCAAAAGAAATCTCTCTCATTATGAAGCTACCATAAAAAGATAAATATTTTTGGTGTTCTAATTTTTTAGAAAAAAAACAAAATAGATGTAGGAAGGGAAAAATCACAATAGTGAAAAAATATACACATAAATAAAACTAGTTTTTTTGGATTTTTGTTGGGGTGGAGTTACACCAAAAATAAAAGAAGCTTACATGAAAATATTTCTATATGGAATAAAGAGTATGAAAAATGGTAAGAAAAATTGTGGTAATGGTGAGGCAATGTACAGAGCATAAATAACACACACCTAGGTAGAAATATTTAAATAAATACCAAAATAATTATGAAAAAATCTTTTATTTAGGCCCTATATACAAAGAAATATTTACACACGCATGGGCCATAATATACTTATATTTTTTATATTTTTTATTTTTTTGGCTCAACTAGCCCAATGACTAGCTAATTGAGGGTTTTTTTTATTTCAGTAAGGAGATATGGGAAAAGTCCCCTAACTCACACACACCTATATACAGTGAAAGGGTGAGGGTAACCACAGTGTTTGAGTGATTTGATAGGGTGAGATAACTCACTATGGCAATTACAGAGAGCCGAAAAACGGCTATCAACGTCTCTCTCTCATCCTCGCATAGCTCAACATAACTTTCTATATCTATATAGAGCTCTCCATTTAAATAGATGTCCTCCATTTCATTTTGTAGATCCTCTGCATGCACCCCATAAAGAGTAGCAGCTTGATGCTCGTCTGGCACCACCTCAACGGCTTCTGACTGAGAATCTTCTCCGATCTCCTCCATTGATGCCATTGTGATTGGCACATGGTAGCCTTCATACGTCCGTGCACTACAAGGGGCTACCTCTATGACATACCACCAGCTTGATGCAAACTTTGTAGGATGAAATATCACTTGCCAGAGCCACATAACTTACATGAGAGCTTCCAAGCACATAACTTCTAGAATTGGATATTAACTATTTACATACTTACTTGTTCACAATGCTCGAGTAGTACGAAAGTGTCTCTTAGGTCAGTCCATTTCTTAGTTGAATCCACCTCAAGAAAACCAAACCCTCCTCTACGCACAGTAGCGTTGCGACCCTCCATGATTATCTTGAACCATTGCACGTCGAACAAGTCGACAAAAAATCCTCTATAATCGATCCTCAAAATCTCTTGTAGCGTGCTGAAGTAAGTGAGTTCCACCACCATAGGATCTGCATCAGAGGACCGTCGTCGACTAGACTATTCAAATTTTTCCATGATTCCACAATCTTGAGTAAAACACTTTTTGTCGATCCGTTCCACCCTAAAATGTCAACCTTTATAGCATACTGCTGTGTATGACTTATACTACAACCAACAAAGATTATGAGTGGTTGTTCAAACATCTAGAAAATCACTAGTCGTACATTGCAAACTAACTTCTTCACCGCACTCTTGTGCGCTTTTCAATTGGTTGTGCAACCATCTTAAGCTCATGAATGTTGGTAGGCTCTCCAGACCTGCTGGATAGTGCATCGGTGGTCGTCTTCCCCGTCTCCACTCGATTCGTTCCCTTTGTCGCTCTTGCTTTGCATCCTCATATTGTGAAGTCCACTTTTGCATCACTGGATTGTGAAGCATGCAAAATCGGTTGATTTTAGCCTCCAGATCTTCCAGCATCTTCTTCTCAACACCGAGATTGCACATGACAATCCCAGATATGCGCTCATCATCTATGGTTCGCCATAGCGTGTCCCGAGCTTTATCAAATCCGTCTAGCCACTCTCCAATGTAAACTAGGGACTCTTATACCAGCCAACCTTCTGCCATGCTACCCTCCCGATGTGCCTTCTGACGCACATATTCCTTGAGCGTTTTCATGAAACGTTCTAAAAAGAACATCCATCTGGAATGTACTATGCCATCTATTTCCACCTCATCAACCATGTGAACAAGAAGATGCACCTGAATGGTTAGCATGGTAGTAGGAAAGTGTTTCTCAAACATGCACACAACCTCCACAATGTTTAGTTTGGTGAATGGTATGGAGTCTACGTTGATTTCCTTTTGTGAGATCCATTGCACCAACTTCGCAAGTTTGTAGATTGTGTTACGGATGTCAAGAGACAAACATCCCTCAATGGCCATCGGAAAAATAAACTGCAAAACAAGTGCAGCAATGATATTAAAGTCCACACACAAATTTGTTACACAATTCCCACTATGATATACTCCACTTCAAATACCTGACACATTTTATGCCAGTCGTGTGACTTCAAACCGGTAAGCTTTCCTTCTTTAGTAAAACACGTTTGGAGCGAGTACATTACGCCAGTGGGGGTCCGCATAGATCGAATGGTCTCTTTTACTTTGCGTTCTTGGGCTCCTGTGAAAATCCATGGCGCTTTAGGGAGCTTTATCGATCCATTGGATGCTGCCTGCGGCCAATATTGCTCCATACGATCCATATCTCTAAGGTCAACCCTGGCTCCCAAAGTATGTTTCTTGCCGGTCAGATGGTCCTATAGTAGATTACCCACATTCTTTAATATGTGCATTGGATCGAGCGAGTGATTGATCATGAATCGGGGCCAATATGGTAACTCGTACCATAGAGAGAGTCTCTTCATCCCTGGGGCAAAACCGTCATCACATATCTCCTTCTGCTCTAACCATGTTTGTGGAGACATCCTCGGTGGCTCTCTTTTCAAAAATCCATCACATAACAATGATTCTCTAGGAGATACACTCGATGACTTTTGTAGATTTGCTTCTTCAATGAGGGAGCTCGACGTGCATTCAGTCTAGGTCCACATGTGACACATGCTCTGTATCCGCTTGTTTGAAGCCTTGCATGTATACACATGATCATAGATAAGCTTGAGAAAAACCAAGATTTACAGTGTTTGAGTTTGAGTGTAAATCACCTGAGCATTTTGTTAGTCCGGGATAGTCATGCATGGTCTACATGAGAATGCCTTTGATCAAAGCATTTCGTCGACCTGTGTGTCGGCTATATCCACCACTTCTATGCCAATCCACAATTGTTGTAGCTCTTCCAATCGTGGAGGAAGATACACATCCATATTCTTTACTTTATACCGCCTTGGCACAATCAAGCTTAGCCATAGGTGGGCGTCCCTTCTTTGTAGTCAACCACGCGGGAATGTTGTAGTTGACGATGACAATATGCCATACACTGTAAGATGTTGATATTTGACCCCAAATGGATTAACGCCATCCATAGCCAGGACTAGGTGCAAATTTTGAGCTTCCCTGGCAAAATCCGACCATGTTTCGTCTATATGTTTCCAGGCTGCGCAATCTGCAGGAATCCGTAGCACACCATCCAAAGATTTATTCTCCTCATGCCATGATGCTAGGGCAGCCATGGACTTACATTCAAAGAAATGCTTGATGCGAGGAAGCAGAGGAAAATGTCGCAAAACCTTTTGTGGAATTTTTGTTCCGTGGAGATCTACTCGATATCTCTCGGAATCACATTTCGGACACTTCTCCATGTCTATGTATTCCCCTCTGAAAAGAATGGAGTCGTTAGGACAAACGTGGATCAAATTGTAATCCATCCCCAAGTTTCGCAAGATCTTTCTTGCTTCCTCTCTGGAATTTGGCATCACATTATCAGCTGGCAGTATGTGCTCTTTGAGCAATCTACGCAGCAAAGAAAATGCGGTACAATTGTGTAAGTAATCTATCAGATCATTATACATCTATAGTTTTTTATTAAAGTAAACACATTGTAATAGATCACCTAAAAAGTGCTGTGACGCTATTATCACTCCATCCAAAATTTGTATACATGTTGAGAAGAACTGGAGTGCTTTCAATCTAGACACACGTGCTCCATCATACAATGGCGTATCGGCTTCACTTTTCATATCATCATAGATAAGCCTTTCTGAATCCATGATCGTCTCAATCATTTCATCGATCTCGGGCTCAAACATTGCCTCATTGGGAATGTGGTCTGCATGATCATCCCTCGAGCTGTCAGAGGCTACATCTGTGGCCTCACATATGTTGCTTGACCAAAGCGCCTGCGAACACGTCTATTGGGTTGCAAGATTGTTGCCTGTTGGCCAGCGTCAGAGTCCGACGAGTTATAATTGGCAACAACTTGATCTATAATAGATGGATCGAACTCTCAAAATTCATGAACGTGCTACAAAGAAACACGTCTTGTCCATCGCATAGCATGCTTGCATAGCATGCTATGCGTCTTGTCCATAGCATAGCATGCTTGCATTGATTACAAGGACATAAGATCCTCGTTGAGAGATAGGTGTTTTGGTTGGACGGCCCCACATCCTCGTCACTACTCATAATGAGGGTAAAAACCTTATAACTTGGACATAAATTTAATTTTCTATTGGCATCCTCCATCTTCTCTCTCTCTCTCTCTCTCTCTCTCTCTCTCTCTCTCTCTCTCTCTCTCTCTCTCTCTCTCTCTCTCTCTCTCTTTGTTCACACTGTAAACTACCTCACATTCTTTAGTCATGTCCAATCCCCGCACACCTCGGTCTAGAGGTGCACGGAGATCAGAACCACCAGGTTATAATCTCGTCTTTATTGGTCAATGATTATATTTGTGGGTATGAGAAATCTACACACCCACGTCTATATGATAGTGCATGTAGTGGATAAAACCCCTTTGCCTCTTCTCTAACTGTAGCATTTAACAACAGCTTAACATATTTTCACTGTAGATCTTTGTTCAAGGGATTACTTAGCACATTACATGTTGGCCTCCAATCTGAGTATCATGCGTTGAAAGCTTTCCAACTTAAGGTCGCATCCGTAGAGAGGAAGAGAGGGATCACCGTTCGTCTAGCTCTAATTTGTTTACCGTAATCCCAAAGGTAGACTCTAATATAAAAATTCAATCCAAATTCTAATCTTAAATCTAACCTAATTAAACATGTGATGATTCGCGGCTAATTGAATATGGTTAGTGTGTGAGTTAATAGGTGTCAGATTTTGATGGGAATATACATATTGTTGTGTAACTAGTGTTTGCTCTTTGGGCAAAGCGCTTTCATTGACATGCACTAAAATCTAAAAAAAGTTAGTCCATTGAACATAAATCTAGATCTAATCTAATCTTAAACTCAAAATAAACCTAAATCTAATCTAATCTTAAATCTAACCTAAACCTAAGTGTAATCTAACTTAAATCTAAATTTATTCTAGTTAATTTTAAATCTTGTCTTAATCTTAAATCTAAATCTTATTTAATATTAAACTTAACATAAACCTAAATCTAATCCAATATTAAATCCTAAACCTAAATGTAATCTAACTTAAATCTAACATAGCTAGCTAATCTTGATACTTTTCTAATTTTAAATCTAACGTAAATTTAAATCTGACCTAATGTTAAACTCAACATAAACATAAATCTAACGTAATCTAACCTAATCTAATTTAAATCTTAACCTAATCTCTCTCTCTCTCTCTCTCTCTCTCTCTCTCTCTCTCTCTCTCTCTCTCTCTCTCTCTCTAAAACACAATGTGTGTGTGTGTGTGTGAGAGAGAGAGAGAGAGAGAGAGAGAAAGAGGAGACGAAGGAGGCACTAGCCACCTTTATTGAGGTGCTACTACCAGGCTGCAGTGTCATCAACATTCAAGAGGTAAATTCTCCATCTCGTGTCGCTCGTTCTAACTATAAATCGAAAGCATCAGGTGGGAGATTGGTGAATTGCCATCACTGTTGTCAACCAAGGCACACGGTCGATGAGTGCCAGCAACGAAGGCAGCGAAAGGGCTGAATTCATCTACATCGACATTCATCGCAAAGAAATCATTCACGTCAAGGAAGGGAAGCAAACGGTGGTGCCTCTTTTCCCTAAAGAAACTGCAGTCAAGGATATAACTCCAAAGTGGCCGAAAGGGGTTGCTCGACCAAAGGCAAGGAGAAGATAGACTAGCCTGGAAACACATGACCCCGAAGGGAGAGGCATCTGACCAAGCAAGTGCTTCAAGCTCAGGGAGCCGGGTTGTACCCACTTTGTCAAAGAAGAAGTCATCCAAAGCTAAGCGGCGGAAGGTCGCCTACCGATTTGCACGACGCATGCGAGTGCTACCAATCCACTTCGACATTCCAGAAGAAGAAGTGGTAAGAAGATTCCCATGTCGTAGAGAAGAGTGGTTTGGCTACTGCTCTCGCTGTTTTGGAAAGCGAGTGGAGGACCTTCCTCCTCTCCCTGTACAACTTATCCTGAAGAAGCTCCCTACCACGGGAGAGACCCAGTGGGCTGGAGACGAGCTGCAGCTGAATGGAGTAGAATTCATGCAACACGCCGATTATGGAAATTACCTACAATTGATGTTAGCCAAGAGGCTAGGAGTGGTCATACGCGTTGCCATCACCCCGTACGTGCTGAGCAACGAAGGAAAAAAGGCGACGACCTCTTGTGGATGTGCCGACTCATCAACACTGGCACGGTAAGAGTATAAGTAAGTATTCCACCCTCTGTGCATGATGGAAAACGGGCCGACGGCATTCCCGTTTAGATTCCTGCAGCATATGCGTGTGAATATCTATGTAGATAGGAAAGTCTTCTACCAACAGAAGATCGTTTACCTATTCGGTGCGGCGGTACTAGGAGAAATCCTCAATTCCCGGAACCCTATCATTCTCCCCATATTAGATTACCATCATTCCTTTAATGTCTCTATTTTTATCCTGTTTTAACCTATCCATCCACCCCTGTAAAAAGCCGCTATGAGCCGCTGCTATTGATGTAAAAAAAAAGAGAGGAAAAAAAAAAGAAAAGGTTTGTAATTTTCCAAGTCACCACCATGGCAAGTGTTTCTTTCCCCACATTCAGTGGAAAGAAGGGCGAGGATCTCACCACCGACTTTTTGGATGATTTCGACATTGGTTGTGTCGTCTCCAACAAAGATGATGACGCTTCACGACTTAGAATTTTTCCTCTACTAATGAAAGTAGAGGCAAAGTCCTGGTATAATGCATTGCCCCAGGCTACCAAGAATGCATGGGATGTGTTAAGGGCTGCTTTTGTAAAGAGGTTTGGTGGAGGCACAACCTCGAAGAAGCTATGCCAGCTACTGACAGAATTAAAGCAGGGAGGCCTGCTGGAGTATGCCACCTATGAGTCAAAGTTTGTGGACTTATGGGAGAGATGGGTTGCCACACTGGAGGAAGGCGAAGGAGAGCCTAATTTCCAAAAGAAGGATCGTTTCATTGCTGGTCTATGGTCGCCGCTTACAGAGAAGGTGAAGGGAAGGTTTCCTGCAACAAATGAGTTGGCAGTCGAAGTATCCCGCCTTAAAGACAAGAAGCTGCGCATGCAAGCAAGAGTAAACGAGTCAGAGGAAACAAGCTCAGCCCGACCAACCCCAGTGGCTGCAACAGCCAATCATAGAGTCCAACCACAGGAGGCATCAGAAGAACAGCAAGACCTTTTGAGTCGCATCACCACCCAACTAGAGAGTTTATCTGTGCATCTGGTGCAGCAAGGGCATGCATCTGGTAGAAACCCAGAACAAGGAAGGGGACAACGAAGACAGAACCCAGAGTACCACTGTTACGACTGCGGGAAAGACGGCCATGAAATGTACTACTGCCCACACCTGAGGAGGCAGAATTTCAATAGAGGGGGGGGACAGAATCAGATCTCTCCGCCAAGAGCAAGACCACCACCACCTAGACAGCCTGGACCAATCCCACCGGTCCAAATCCTGCGACCACCTGTACAATAGCAACCACCACCCCAACCTCTCATTCCGCCACTACCCCCACCACCTGCTGTGAACCAAGCGGTGAGTGTTATTAGCTTAGAGGCTAAAGGGAAGACGAAGGTAGAAGAGTCAGCTCGAGAAAATCACAAAGGAAAAGCGAAGGTAGAATAAGTGGATGCTATGGGAGTGAAGCGTGTGAGGCACGAGGAGGCATCTCAAAAAGAAGAGAAGATGAAAGGGAAGGCCGAGTCTAGCAAGCAAGCAGCTAAACCGCGGCGGAAGATAGACATAGTGGACTTCTCACTAGGTGAGTATGCACAACCCTATGACTTAGTTCAGGATGTGTTAATGTAGAGCCCGAAGAGAACTTGGCCCCAATTACTCCACCTTGTACCCAGAATGAGGAGGCAATGGGCGAAAATGGTAAGTACCAGGAAATCAAGACCACGGATAGCTGGGGCTATCTCTGGGAGGTCTCGATGACATCCTGCCAACCATGGACGCTCACATCAAAGGGCAGCGGATTTCAAACGTCTACATAGATGGTGGCGTGCAAATATGCGTCATGAGTGAAAAGATGATGCACCATCTAGGTCTAGAGGTAAGTAGGCCGGCACCCTGCCGAGCCAAGATGGCAAACAATGTAAGAGTAAAATGCGTAGGCATTGTAAATGCGGTCAAAGTAAAAGCATTCAATACAGAAGTGGAGGTAGACATCTTCGTCATGCCACACAAAGGGGAGGGCTACCCCATCATTCTTGGAACGCCTTGGCTTATGGCTATGGAAGCTAAACAAGACTGGAGCACCGGGATGATCCAAATGAAGGATGCTAAAGGAATTCCATATTCTACGACATGAGGACTGGAAAGCAGCGCAACATGATCTTGGAGGCTTCAGAAGACGAGTCCACCAACAACTACTCGTCTACCTCCGGAGAAGACGCAACTATCACCGACGGGAATGACAGTAGCATCAAGGTAATGGGAGTCATTCTTAAAAACCCAGACAGATTAGCACAATCTGAAGCAACCTCGGCAAACCAAGAGGGGTCATCAGGTATGCAGTCATTGGAGGATGCAGGTAAGCTACAAAAAATGCTATCAAATGAGTTAACCAATGAAGAAAGGAAGGAGTACGTCTCCATGTTAGGTGACTTCACTACTTGTTCATTGATGGCTATGATAGGAATTACAGTAGTGCAACACCACATAAAGCTCAAGGAAGGTAGTAAACCCGTAGTACAAAAGCTCAAAAGACTTGGAGTAATCCAACAAGAGGCATTGATTAAAGAAGTGAGAAGTTTGCTACAAGCAGGTTTCATCTACCCTGTTGAAGACTCAGAATGGGTCTCCCCAGTAGTAGTCACACCAAAAAAAAATGGTAAGTGGAGAGTCTGTGTGGATTATAAACCTCTCAATGCAGCCACGAAGAGAGACCAATTTCCCCTCCCATTCCAGGATGAAATACTCAATGAAGTGGCAGGTCACGAACGCTACACAGTATACGATGGCTACTCAGGATACTTCCAGATTAGCATTGCGGAGGAGGATCAGAAGAAGACAACCTTCATCACACCTTGGGGATGTTTTGCCTACAGAGTGATGCCGTTTGGCCTCACTAACGCCCCAGCCACGTTTCAACGCTATGTGACTTTTGTTTTCCAACCTTACTTCGGAACATCAATACGGGTTTTCAGAGATGATTTTTGCATCTACAACTCACGAGCCCTTCATTTAAGCAAATTCTATGATGGCTTAACCAGGCTGCAAACCTTGGGTGGCCAACTCAACGTGGAAAAGTGTCACATTGGTGAGGCAAAGTCACTCTCCTTGGTCATGTAATTTCAGCAAAAGGAATCGAGGCTAACCCTAGCAAGATTCAGGCTCTGGTATCTTTATCATCACCCACCACCGCCAAGCAGCTGGTTTCTTTCCTTCAGAAGGTAAGATACTTAAGCAGGTTCATTCACCTGCTATCTCAAGTGGTCCTTCCCCTACAACAACTCACCCAGAGGGATGTTTTCTCATGGAGTGACGAGAATGAGCAGTAGTTTACTGAGGTGAAGCAAATCCTAGCTAAGCTTCCCACTATTTCACCTCCTAAGTGGGACGAGCCATTTTATGTGAACCCTAGTGTGGGAAATGATACACTGAGAGCAGTGCTAATGCAAAAGGATCCCAAAACTTCCTTCATGTGCCCTATTTACTTCTCTAGTCGAGTCATGACCCCATCAGAAAAAGGATTCACCGAAGTAGAACACATGGTTCTGGCACTAATGTTTGCTACCACAAAGTTCCGCTCCTATCTCCTGCCTAGACCATTTGTAATCCTGACAATGGAAGAGGTTTTCCCATATGTAATGCGACACATGGATGTCTCATCTAGGATCTCAAAGTGGTTAATTAGACTACAAGAGTTTGACTACACCATGCAAGTAGAAAACTCCACCAGGGCTAGTTTAGCGGGGATTCTCACTCATCGCCATTATGAGAAGAAGCTGAAGGTCAACACGGAAGCAAAGGAAGGAACACCAGCGAAAGAAAGTCCTAAGCTAGAGAGAGATTACTCTCTTTTCTTTGACGGAGCATACAAGAGAACAATGGATCAGTCTGCAGCAGGCATGGTCATTTTCAATGAGCAGCAAGAAAGAATATTTTCCATGGGGCAGTTACTACACTCCCAGTCCAACAATGAAGCAGAATATGCAGCCCTAATCACAAAGAATTCAGCGCGTGAATGTGTTCGGCGACGCTTTTCTTTTGATAAGGCAGATAAATGGCACCTGGGAGTGCAAAAATCAGGTTTTACTTGGTCAACTTCGCCAAGTTAAGGACCTTCTGAAGAAGTTTGAAGCAGTGAAGCTCTTCCATGTCCCCAGAGCAGAAAATCAAGAGGCAGATGCACTAGCTAAAGAAAGAATACAAGACATTCCCGTAGGAGCAATCAAATTAAAACTACCCCTCTTCCAAGGTAGTGATGCTATGCTTGATATCATCAGCTTTCTAGATACAGGAGAATGTCCAGCAGGACACACCAAAGGCCAAAAACAATGGCTGGTAAGGAAGGCTACTAGATACCGCCTTATAGACGACTACTTGTATTGTAAGGGCAAAGATCAAATTCTCAGGCGGGTGCCAACCTCCAGTGAAATCAAAGAAGTAATTTCAAGTTTCCATGACGGTGTCTGCGGCGGTCATTTTGCTCTAGATATCACCAGTAGGAAGATTCTACATGCAGGATACTTTTGGCCTAGTTTGAACATAGATGTACACCATTGGTGTAAAACATGTAAGGCTTGTCAAGTGGCCAGTGATCGCACGTTAACCTACGAGCCACAAACCCCTATCATTTCATATGGTCCTTTTGAGAAACGGGGAATAGATGCAATTGGTCCCTTACCAAGGGCCCAATCAAGTAAACTATACATCATTGTGGGTGTAGACTACATGACGCGATGGGCAGAAGCAACGGCCACCACCCGCATTACAGCCCAAGAGGTGGCAAAGTTCATTTTTGAGCATATCGTTTGCCATTTTGGCACTCCTCTTGAAATAATATCAGATAGAGGACCAGGATTCAGAGGTGATTTAGTGGGAGAACTGATGAAGAAGTTAGGCATCACACGTCGGCATTCCACACCGTACTACCCACAATGCAATGGTCTGGTAGAGAAGGTAAATGGAATGATTTACAAAATCATCACAAAACAGGTGAACAACCACACAGGAGACTGGGATAAACATCTCATGGCAGCTCTTTGGGCCTATAGAACAACGTTCTGAACATCACTAGGTTTCACTCCTTTCTATCTAGTTTATGGGAAGGAGGCAATTCTACCCATTGAGGTACAAATAGCCAGCTTACGAGTCTTGGCTAGCCAGACACACTGTCCAATTGTAAACCTCCGAAACCACATCTTGGATCTAGAGAGACTCTAACTGGATAGGGAAGAAGCAATCAATCACTATGCAGCACAAGTAGAACGATGCCGACTCACTTTCAATCAAGGGCTTAAAGAGAAAGGACTCGAAAAAGGCATGTTACTATTGCGATACGACAACAGATTTGACACTAGGAAGGATAAGAAATTTCAACCCAGATGGGAAGGGCCATTCATCATCAAGAAGCGCTATGACAATGGCAGCTATAAGCTGATGGAAGCAGATGGGAGAATTCACAAGACTAGAGTCAATGGATGGAGACTGAAAAGGTATTTTCTTAGGTTTGACCCAGAATTCTTGCTAGACATTCCAGAAGAGGGAGAACCCTCTAACTCTACAGCCGAAGAAGCAGAAGAAGGTCTAGAAGCATGAATGCCTCTAGCCAAAGGGAGAGGGCTAATGATAGCTGACTTTCAGAAATCAAAGAAAAAAAAAGAAAAAACTCATTTCACCCCCCCCCCCCCCCCCCCCTCGCCCTACGGGCATTGGATTAAAACTCCCTATCTCTCTCTCTCTCTCTCTCTCTCTCTCTCTCTCTCTCTCTCTCTCTCTCTCTCTCTCTCTCTCTCTCTCTCTCTCTCTCTCTCTCTCTCTCTCTCTCTCTCTCTCTCTCTCTCTCTCTCTCTCTCTCTCTCACTCTCACTCTCATTTTCCATACATACCCCTTCCCTAATATCTCTCTCTCCCAATTTACCCTCCCCGGGCAGGTAGAAGCTTTGAAAAAAACTCCCGACCCCTTTCTCGTGCTCCCTCTGTGTGAGTCGCATGGAACCCCCCCCCCCCCCCTCTGGCCCGCTAATATTCCCTCCCCGACCCCTCCTCCCTCTTCCCCACCCGCTTGCCTCACCCTCCATCGGCCTCATTCCCCTCCCCTCGGCCTCATTCCCCCCCCCCCCCCCCTCTTGGCCCGCGGATATATTCCCTCACTCCACCCATTGACTTATCCCCCCCCTCGTCCTCAAGCTCCCATGCAAGACAATAAACCCCCCCCCCCCCCCCCCCCCCCCCCCCTCTCCCTCTCACCCACACATCTCCCATACCCCACTCCACACCTCACCCCTCCCTCTCCCTCACACACACTCTCTCTCTCTTATCCCAAAGCCTCACCTCTCCCTCTCCCTCACACACTCTCTCTCAAGCTCAGTGCGGATACTCTCTCTCTCTCTCTCACCCGGTTGCTCATGTCACGCAAGCAAGGAAAATCCTCCCTCTCTCTCCCTCTCACGGGCAGCATCACATAGGACCACCCTCGCACACACAATACACACACATACACACACACACACACACACACACAATCACCCCCCCTCCCCTCTCCCCTCTCTCCCATCGGTGCTGTGCGCAGCAGTCCGCACACACACACACACACCCACCCGGGCCTCGCGTAGGCAGCAGGCCAATACACACACACACACACACACACACACACCCTACCTACATGCACACACACACACACACACACACACACACACACACACACACACACACACACACCGCAGACACACTCTCTACCTCTATGCCCCCCCCCCATCTGCCTTGCGTAGAAATAGACCGCCGGCCATCCGCCACCAACATTAAGGAAAAAAAAACTATATATATATATATATTATATATATAAAGCCCCCCTTCCCACGCACGTTTTCGCACACACATACCTATACAAAACACACACACACACACACACACGCATATACGCACTGCACCACAAATACAAGGAAAAATGGCTACGACATCAATAAACAAAAGAAGAAGGATCCAAAGCACGCACTGCCAACAACAAAAAGAGAAAATGCGCCGAAGGCATGCCCCGGCCGACTCCGAAAAGAAGTACGCTCAACACCGACGCACCAGCAGCACGCCATTCGCCGGCAACACGCAACCACAACGCCATCCCAGTAATTTATAAGTTATTTTCATCATTATCTTCAGTTTTCACCCGAGCCATTGTAAATTTCCATTTTTTGTAAATATCCTCTCTCTAGGTGATGGTCACAAAGGCCCACCTAGAGATTCCCATCTTTTAATAACCTCCCAAAACAAAGCAAGGGTCAACCACACCGGTCCCACCACTTGCTTTGTCTCCCCGATTAAGCTTACCCTAACCACACTGGGATTACCATAATCCAAGCAGCCAACACCTATAAATTTGCACTGAGAGGTCACTAGCGGGGGGGGGGGGGGGGGGGGCAATTCATGAGGAACCAAGCATTTGGTAGAGTGTAGTGGGAAGGATTGACACTATCACCATCACGGGGAGGGGGCTTGTGTGTTGAGTTTGCCTTGGGAATTGTACCATGCGAAGGGAACCACATCCATCTCTCGACTCCAATGGTCGATGCACACACGTATGCGCGCTCTTGGTGGTAAGTATTCACAACAATTGAGCCGTCTTAGAAGAACGCACTAAGTAGGTTGCACTACCTCCTCCCCCTACCTCTCTACCACCACGGCATGCCACCTTGTAAATATTGCAGAAATAATTCACCCTCACACCCCCGAGGGTTTTCATCATTTGCAAATGTTCTCTCTCTCTCTCTCTCTCTCTCTCTCTCTCTCTCTCTCTCTCTCTCTCTCTCTCTCTCTCTCTCTCTCTCTCTCTCTCTCTCTCTCTCTCTCTCTCTCTCTCGGTGTGTAGGTTTGCGGTGTTCATATCATTGTGGTTTTGCTTCCTAGCCGCTCAAAGCTAGGTGGTGCCCCCTGTTCACTTTACCATGGCAGGCTCGAGGCGCGCCATTCGGCCCCCGGCGTTTTAGAGGCCGTCGAGGTTCGGGGTCCGCTTTGCGTCTGTCAATAGAACTCTTCAAAAAATACCTCAAAAATATATGAGCAATATTGCCACAATTTGTATGCAGATAAGAAGACGAATAGAACTTCAAGCCAACATCATCACTTGTGGTCAGCATATCTTCTTTATCTTCAAATCTAGCTCTTGATAACATATCTGCAACAGGATTATCTCTACCTGCAATATGACAAAATTCAGGATTAAGAGATTTAATGTAGGCTATCCATCGTAGCATAGCAATATCCGGAGTAGAGCTATTTGCAATCATCTCTATCAGTGGAAAGAAATCTTTCTCTACCACAACTGAAGTTCCAATATAGTATTCTTTATCAGAGCTTAGAGTAGTAGCAACGCCCCAAAGTTCTCTCTTAACTTGTGGGTAGCCTCTTTGGCGAGCATTAAGCACTTTTGCTCCAAATCGAACTGCATACTTGTTCCCTTCTTCATCATCTTGACCTATAGCCCATCCAATACCTGTCGAGCTAGTGTCAACTGTTAAGATTACTGGCCTTCCGTATTTGTACTCGATTTTCCTCAAGGTCGGAGCCTCAAGGAGTATCTTCTTTAATTTCCTCATAGCTCGCGTGTGAACTTCTTCCCAAACAAATCTTTTACCTTTTCTCAACAGTTGATAAAGCACTTCTGCAACATGAGCAAAATGTGGCCGCCAAATAAGATAGAATACACATGCACCCAGAAATCGACCAACTTCAGTAACCAAAGAGCACGTTTCCTTCATCTTTTGAATAGCTTCAACTTTAGCCGGACTTGGCCTTCTACCTTCTGGACTGCACATGTGCCATACAATTAGAACCTCTTTGGCACCAAAAGTTGATTTTTGCCCTGAAAGTGTTAAGTTAACTTCTTCAAGCCTGGATAAAATAGCATCACAGTCAGCAATATGTTGAGCAACAAACTGTCGGCACCCCCTCTGATCTTTTACTTCATCTTTTGAGCCTTCCTCACAGTCCTTAATTGGCAGATCATCAATGAAAGGCATAGTAACATGTGGGATAAAGTCCCTTAATACCTTATTCATGCCGTTCATCATATGAGCTACAGAATTAGTAGCACCTTGTGGCAGAGTGCACATCCTTACCAATCCGAGAGGGGTACGCATCGTAGTAAGATCCCTGATCTCCAAAGCTAACTGGAATTGATCATATCCAGAATAAAGATCACCCATAGAGTAAATTGACCTACCTGCAAAAGCCTCATCAAATTCATCCATAATTGGGCCGGTACCCACATTGCGGATTGTTACCTTGTTAACAGGCTGCATATCCTGTATAAACCTTAAAGTACCATTTTTCTTCAGAACAGTGAACCATCGGTTAGAGTATGGCGCAGATGATGGTTCCAAGATTCCCATTTGTATCTTCTCATTAAGCAAATTGATAAGATTTGGCAAGTGAGCTTTAGGAACTGGAATAGGACGTAAGCTCCATGGCATGTGAGGAACAGTGAATATAACCATAGGTGCAACAACACTTGGATCCACACACCCAATCTCACTTGGCGCAAAGGCAAAAGCTTTACCATGTTTTTTGAGCATACCTTGAAAACACTTGATTTCCTCTTCGTTGAGAAAACCATCTTCTCCCACCTTAAGCTGCTGCAATGTCTCTTTAGTGAATTTGTGCCCAATGTTCTTAGGATTTCTGAGCATAGGCTGTCGAGAAGCTTCTTTAATTACTTCATCACTTCCCTCTGGTAGAGGGGTAGCCACAGGTCTCACTTTCTTTGCAACTGTCTTGTACTTCGTCTCTACCTGTGCTTCAACTTCTTTATCCAAGTCATCCTCAATATGCATAAGTGCCTCGTATATGTCCATTGAGTGCACTTTAACAACTTCAGTTCCACTTTCTAACCTGTTCTTCTTGATATCCTCAAGCTCTGACATAGTATCAACATAAGAGATCTCTTCGAAGATTCCTGAAATCACATCATCCGGTTCTAGCACATCACATCCCTGCAAGTCACTTTGAATGTTTGAAACATATTGTTTCTCCCACTTAGTTAAATCATTAAATTTCCTATAAGATATTGAAATCTCTGATGTCAACCCTAGAAATCCTGAAGAGAAGGTTTCTCTATGCGAGAACTTCTCCTCACTTGCACCACCATAGTCCCACTTTATAGTGGCACCCCAAGAAAATCATGAGCATATCTTTGTTCTTTAAACTCCTTGCGTATCTTTGGCATTGGACGATCACGTAAACTGTCTTTGTTTCTAACATGATCAACACATACAATTAGAAATTGAACCGCTTTCTTACCATCTCGGCTTTGAACCCTGGCATAGGCCGAGCCATCATCTAGCACCTTAGTTTCCATCCGCATAGCCGTAATGTAGGGTTGTCCTAGAATCAATGGGTAGGAGGAATGCCCATGTATAAAAATGTTTTGCTCATCACAGACATCCCCAATAGTTACCTTAACATTTGCGCATGAACCATAAAGATCTCCATGAAGCATGTTGATAGCTTGAATCCGCCACCCGTGATCTACATCAATAGGCCACTTCCCCTTTTGGTGCAAATTCTTTGCCATGAGATTGATTTTTGAACCATGGTCTATGAGGGCTAAGACCGGCTCCTCAATGTCGCCAAGCTTTACCACTGTTTCTGTCGTTGCTTTGGCCCAATGAGTCCTCGAAAAGTGACTCTTGGGTATAACTTCTTCATCTTCACCATCATTAAAATGCATGTTTCTTACCTCAGGTATAATCGGGCTGGGAACCACCACAGGCTTTGGCTCTTCTTCTTCAAGATCTGCTAAATACTCTTCATAATCTTCCAAGATTGCTTCAATGTGACGAACCACTTGGCTTTTAACTGGATCTAACTCTTGATCACTCGGTACTTGTCGCTTCCTTTTTATAATGTCGATGATCTCTTCGTGGAACTCGCGCTTAGCAATTCCAAGAATATCCCCCAAGGTGAGCTCCACTTTACTATTTAGGATACGTTCTTCAAAAAATTTCTTCAAATCTGTAGCCAATTCAATATCAGACTTGAGTTTATACGAGGGCCCTTTAGGCTTACCTTGCTTCTTGTCCTTCGAAGCTTCTTCCATAACCACCTCCGGAGCAGGTTTAGGAGCTGGCGCTTCTTCTTTCTTATTGTTGGATCTCCTTTGCCTTTTTGACGTCCCAGCCACCTCTTCATCTCTTTTCCGCTTCTCTTCCACCATAGCTTCATTGGCTTGAGCTTTAGCAATATAAGCATATACCGAAAGAGAATCCACTGGATCGGTCCACCCAGTGGTTTCTCGAATTGAATTTCCCACTTGTTGTAACTTCTCGTATGTTACCTTATCTACTTCTGTTGTCTTTAGAGCATATGGCCACAATTGGCCCTTTGTACCTGTGCCATCATCATCTTCCTTACCACAAACTTGCAGCCCATATGTAGCTGCTTCCACAAGGGCAACATTATGATGTATTTCCTCCACTATCTTCTTCATTCCGCCTCTGCCAAAGTTCAAGCGGAGCAGTTCCCTTGTCGCCCTGAGATGAATCTTCTTGTCTTTCCAGAAAACCACATTCTTCTTATAAGCTTCATCAAACTCATTACACTCTCTCACAAACTTATGGTCTTCACTATCGCACCACATGCATCAATACCAATTTTTACGTGGTGGCTGTTGCTGCTGCTTAGGTTCAGAAGTAGACGCCTTTGCAGCTAACCCTTCAAATTTAACAGTTTTAAAATTCAAATTTAGTTCTTGAATACCTTTAACGAGATCGTCAAGAACAGGACCTCCACTTTGGACAATGTAGAGGGTGGCTTCTCTTTAACCTCTTCTTCATCATCATCCAGTACCTCAATCACGATTTGCTTATCAACCCGCTTCTATCGTTTTACGATCATGTTCACCGCTTCAGATACTATTTTCCAATCTGATGTCAATCCCAATTCTCCCGCCGAATCCTCTAATAATTGCACCAAATTCTTTTGTAGTCGCGGATCAGCAGCTTGAATAAACAATTCCACCTTTTGATCCCTCAAGGAACGTTGTTCTGCTGACGATAACGGATCAAACTTCTTTTCAAACTCTTGCAACAGTTCTCGTGCAGATAAATTTTACCCTTCTTCTGCACCCACTTCGTAAAACTCTTTCTAGTCACCCGTTGAGAATCCTCCAGAAAATATTCCTCTTGCAGCGCCTTCTTAAATTCCTGCCAGTTTGGCCCTTGAGCCGCTTGAATTTCTTTAATCCGGGCCCTAAGTTCTGGCACTGCAATCACATGAAATCCTTCCACTAAATTCTGGTCTTCAATACCATTATCTTCCATAGACTGCTCATACAAATTGCAAAATTTTGAAATATCTCAGTCCTCAAACCGTTGCAGCTTTTTCGTAACATTTTGACGAGCTTTACGAATCTGCTCTTGCAAATTATGTTGCTGCTGGGCAGCCTGTTGCTGTTGCATATATGCTGCAAACTGTTGCATCATCTGTTGCATGGCTACTTCTTGTGGTGTAGATATATGCTTCAACAATTTTCCCACCCCGGCTCGGTTTCGCGTCAGGTTCACCAGGTGTCAGGGGATAAGTGTTCGAAACTTGAGCCAGGTCAGCACCGGGCTGCTGGCTGTGGAAAAATTGAGAGTGAAAAATTGTTGTACCGCAAAATACAGCATCAATTAATTACTCGGTAATACTGTTGACGCACAAAACTTGCTTGAAAATTGGTAACACCGACGAAACTAATACACAATCGAGAAGAAGTGTTGTTAACGACACCATTAAATAATGCTAATGATAGTTAAGGAGCTTAAACCCCCATTATAGATCACTCCGGGCCGTTAACGGCTCCGCAATTCATCAAAAAGAGATAATTAGACTAATTTGCCTACTGACGAGGAAAATTCTATTGTCTCGATTCCATCTGTTGGATTTGTCTTCAATCATTGTTTATGCCGAAGAGTTTTTCTTCTCCTATGTCTGCTTACAAGCCCTTGTTCATCTCTCCTTGCCTAAGCCGATGAGAAATAGTCTCCTTGGTGCCTTGGTTGCAAAGCCTTTGCTTGAGCCTTGCCGAGATCGATAGAGAGAGAGCTCGCCCTTGGCTCGGATTGGAGAGTGAGAGAGCTCGCCCTTGCTTTTGTTCGATGGAGTCCGATAGAGAGAGCTCGACCTTGGCTTGGATTGGAGAGTGAAAGAGAGAGCTCGGCCTTGCTTTGGTTCGATGGAGTCCGATAGAGAGAGCTCGACCTTGGCTTGGATTGGAGAGTGAAAGAGAGAGCTCGGCCTTGCTTTGGTTTGATGGAGTCCGATAGAGAGAGCTCGACCTTGGCTTGGATTGCCTTCTTACTCAAGGGAGAGAGAGTTCCCCCTTCTTTCTTACCTTCTTGCTCGTTCTCTCCCTAACACGCATCCAAAAGAGTCCTTACTCATGCAAAAAAAAACGCTTTTTATAGCTCTTTTCCCCCCCTTGCAATAGCGTCGGGCGCTACCGACGTGGTGCGGGAAACGCTATTGATGACGTGGCAGTTGGATTTTGGCTAGCATGAAAATGCGTGCAGCTCGTACCGAACCTGTACGCGAGGTGATTTCCAACAGGTTTCGCTTCTGTGGCGGGCTCAACCGAGCGCCATGGTGCCCAATGCAAAGCTCTTTCCCTCCTCCTGCGCCTTCTGCGCGCTGCTAAACGTCCATGCCTTCCTTTCCTTTTTGTTTTTCACACCAAAGCCCTTTAATTTTCCAAGTGGCTTAGTGGGAGGCCATTCCTTTTAGGTCATGGGCATGATTGCCTTTGGGCGGCCCTTAGTGGCTTGGGCGGGCTAGCCCATCTAGGGTGTGGCTTATGGGAGGCCTTTTTAGGGCTTCGTTTACATATTGGCCAAGCTCCACTGGGCGGCTCTTTGGGCGGCCACCTTAATCAAATCGCCACAACATTAGGCATACACACTGAGTAAAGCAATGCCAAGCACAACATCTTTCCCCCATAGTCCTTGTCTAACCTTCATCTTGAAATTCGATGCCCGTATCAACCTCTCATATAATCCTACATACCTTTAAGATGCAAGTATAGGTGATTGCATTGAAGTAAAGCCTTCTCATCACATCCGATAAAAGGTGTCAGAGTTTCTTTCTTGTCAATCAAGTATTGCCAATTGCGACCACTGCCGGCCAAGCACTGCATAAAATGACATCCCGGGCATGAGAAGCTACTACTGCTCCCGCATACCAAACTCTAGACAATAGACACAACTCCCAGCTGAGACACCGACCGAGCCGATTGGACTGGTACGGAGCCGGCCCTCGGTGTATCTTAATCGGGCAATATCTTGGCGACCGGGACTCCGATCACTAATCTGAAAAGACCAATGCGCTCCACAAAGAGAGCACTTCAGCTCGGTGCATTCATTCCATCTCTTTCACCTCAACTGCAGTTGCCCAATCCGGTACGGATCTGTAATCGACTTAAACTTTAAACTGCCATAACTTCTTCACCGTAGCTCCAATCGACGAGCTGTAAAGACAGGACGGTAGAGAACTTTAAGCACTGTAGTTTAGGTCATAATCTTCCATCTATGCTCACTTCAAGAATAACACTTTTTAGCATCATTAAGGCATGTTTTGGCTCTTTCAACCGCATTTGACATACATTTAGCATTGAACTTGGCCTGTTACCAGGCCCTAATCTTGATGTGCATTTTCCTGGCATCTTTCTTAGCATGGGAGCGGCGATGCACGACAATGGGGGGGAAAATAAATTTACATGATTGATATGAATGGTTCTTAAATGTTCAACAGCTGCGATGTCTCCACCATCACACTTTGTAGCTTAATCAATTATTTACTTTGGTCTTTTTCAATTCCTCCGCTTCCATTAAAACAATTTTATGTAATGGCTAGGCATATCATTATCTATGGACCACAGTGTGGCTAGAAGCTTGTTCTTATATTTGAAAGTAGCACATATACCCTGGTTGTAGCCTCTGTGAGACAACATTTCAAATTAACTACTGCCTTTAATTTGCATCCCTTAACTTTATGTGGAGAACAAGTAAAAATGGAAGCAATTGAAACTTTTCATGGGGTGATGCGTTTTTCCTTCTGAATCACGAGTTCTTCAAGGTTTGCATTGCTTCAAATCAAATTACTGCACATGGCAATAGAATCAAGTCTGCACCAGCAATAGTTGATTTGGAATTTGATGAGTTTGAGAAGCTTGGAAATCACACGTTCAATGCCTTTGCAGAGCAATCTTTATCTGGCACTAAAACAACCAAAGAGTCTCATTCAGGTTCAAGAGTTGCTTGTGCATTATGATGGTTATGTTGCGTTTGAATCTTCACCTTCTGGTGACACCAGTGGAACGGCATGGATGGAGCAAAGACATGATAGTCACATGTGGAAAAAATATGTCACATGTAGTAGTGACACTTTCCCTGGCATTTTCGGTTCAGTCGATGCTCGGGTCACTTGTGTTGTCATAACATTGACTGTCCATATTATCTAAGGACTAGATTATATAATGAGGTTCACTGATGTGGTCGTCTTTCAAAGTATTCCCCTTGAGACATGCTTACCCTTGACTATGGCACCTTGATATGCACTCGTTGCTCTAAAATGCCTGAATGTGTGGCCATCTGTCCTACAGTTATTTATTATTGCATGTCAAGAGATAAGCATAGTTGGACCCGATGCGTGCTACATTTAGGTGAGCATCACCATCCGTGTGGAGTAGGAAGGTCTAGATCAAATGAAAAAAAGGTTGCATCAGTGCTTGAAACTTGTGCTTTTGCAGATCCATTTACTAATGTGAAGGAGTTGGAGCGTACAGTTGCTCAAGATTTTACAATGGAAAAGCTCGCCATGGAGAATGATGACAACACCAAATGTATTAAAGATGGTGAGTTTGCTGAATTTCTTGACACAACCACACCTTTGTCAAACAAACAAAGGATTGAGAGAAGCTTGGAATGTACCAAACAATCAAAAAACATAAGTGTAAAAGGTTTAGAAGTTGTGCTTGATCTAAAGAGCAAGAGAAGGTATCCATACACGATGTTCTTTTTTCTAGCCATCTTGGAGATGGAAAACAACCACATGTATTTAAGATGTCAACCATTGGTCCAGGGCAGTGGGGTTGATCTAATTAATCAAATGCACCCGGATGGAAACTTGGAACACATGTGGGTGCACTTTGATCCTCTACATCATGTGCATGGATGGCCAACAATATCTGCACATGTTTATGATCCGTTTGTGCGTGAACTTCTAATAATTTTGCAACATGTGGATTTACTATGGAGAATAAGTTTGTGCAAATAGATTTTTGGAGAATGCTATAAGGTGGTTGAAGTCCAAGGGTATGGTAAGCCCAAGTTTATGGCTGATGAAGCAAATCTAAATTGGATGGAAGTCATCAAAATCGTTTATTTTGGGCGTCCCAATAGAGCTATGCCTACCAAGGAACGATCATGTGTGCTCCATTGGGAGCAATCCATGATCCATCATAGTATGAAGTGCATTAAGCCTTCCTCTCAAGAAGAACACAAGATTAAATGCCACAATTGGCAGATTGCATGGTCAGAGAATCAAGCACAAATTTGCAAAAGAGAACTTCGTCGCTATTGGAGAGCTGAGCATGCTATTGATGGAGAGTTTTCATGTCTAGAGACTTGGTTGGCTTGGTGGAATGTCAAAGTTTTGCATTGGGGAGAATGATTTGTTATGCAAAATGATTATGGCATTTTGATCCCAAACACTAACTTTTCTGAGAACAAACATGCTAGCATGTGGGCATGCTTTGGTTTCAAAGAAAAAACTAGTTTGTATGAAGCTACAGGGGAAGACATGGCAATGGTAGTGCTATAGAGTGTTAAGTATAATTCTTAACTTTAAGGTGAAAAGACTTGCAATGGTCCTGATGTACAAGACCTTGCCCATATATTCTTTAACCAATCATCCACTGCTTTGGGTGCTACAAAATTGTCAATCTTACTCACTCTTTGATGGAAGAAACGGGTTTGTAAAGTCCAAAGATGAATAGGTCATATAGCAGGGTGAAGAGTGTGAAATAAAGGAGGCCAATCTTTGTGGATGGTGGTGTTGTGCTAGAGGAGGATAGCCATAGACCTGAGTTTGTTACATTTACTGAACACATTAGTGGAAAAAAGGCATGAAAATGTACAAGGGGGTACAAAATATTGGCCAGAGGTGAAGGTTGCAAAGATGGTATGGGCGATTAGGAGAACTGAACTCGGAAGTAAGATGACATGTTTTGGGATTTTGCAAGATCAAACAGAGAGAAGTGGAAGATTCATTAATGAAGGCTCTAATGACATTAAGCCTAAGGGGTTGTTGCACCTTGTTTTTGGGGTCATATAAAATATCCCTCATCGGGGTCAAATCCTAGGGGGATAGTAGAGGTTTATGTTTGGTTTTGCAATGCTAGTAATTTGCACACATGGAAAATTCATGACATGGTGGTGGGACCACCCGGACTTGCACCAGGAGTTTGTAGTGTCGTTGAGGGCACTAATCTTCTACCATATGAGGAAGAACAACTACAAGCTAATGGATTTGTGGTTCATCAACAACATGGAGCAAGAGGTGTAGTTGTGGATGGGGGGATTTGAGATGCAAATAGAGTTCCGAGTGCCTTTCGACCAAGATATAGGGATGGCAAGGTTGTCAAGTGGAGATCCAAACTAACAAAGGAATTTTAGATGAGAATTGATTTGGGGACATGCTTGGTAGAATTAATTAAAGAAGTTATTATTGTGTGCAATGAAACACATGTTTTCTATATTGGCAGAGAGGGCTCAAGGACAAAGAGAGTTTCATACTCTGTGACATTATCATATTTCCAATGTCCAAGAAGCTAACATATGTGCCATGCAAGCATATATACTATGTGTTTCTCCAAGTTCTGGGTTTGGACTCTCATGCCCATGAGTTCATGCACCAAGCGGCTTTGACAAAGGTAGAGCTGTAGAGCTCTTTCAAGCTCTCAGTGGAGTACAACCGAACATGCAGTAGTAGATCAAGTTTTGTTCTCTATGTAAAGTTTTTGTATGTCATATGAATTGTTGTTGTGGGTTTTTGGTCAAGCTATGATGGTCCCTATAGTCGTGCCTTTGGGTGTGAAGGTTTTTCATTTTATGTGTTTTGTGGTCCTATGATGAGCCCTGCTGTGCGGGAGAGTATCTAAGGTTTTGAGCAGGTTTTTGAGTATGTACCAATGAATAAAATGTGGGCATATGGTTATTTTAATTGAAAAAAATTAATATGTGATCGGTTCATTTTGCTACTCATTGTTCAATATTTGAACTATTTCAATGTTGATATGCTCTTTTCTATTGTATATATTTGCTCTGTTTCTTGTTTGCTCGAAAGTATTTTCTTAGAGATAGGGATTCCTCTGTCGTATTTGGTGGAGTCTTGGCCAAATCGATGGGCTTGTATGTTGATGCCCCTTTTCCTTGTCCCTCCACAGGATTTGCTGGAAGCATTTGTTTTGGCTTTATTTTGGTTAGGAAAGCAGATGTATTTTCCTTCTTTTTAGATGGCTTCATGGTGCTAATAGTACCTTCTATTGCCGTGTCGATTTCAGCTCGGGTTGTTGTCTTGTTGGTGCCAACGATGAAAATAGCTAAGTCAATACCCTCATTGGTATTGTCCTGTTTAGTTAGCTGGCCAATAGAATACTACTACTTGGTAAGTTGATTGCTGCTAGCCCCAATGCCTACTAGCTTATCCCATACCTTATGGGTATTAGGGTGTGCTGAGATATAGTTTGCCTAGTATAATAATTTTCAAGCATACCATGCCTTAAAACACATGTTGGTTCTGGGTCTTGACTTTGGCAATTTTCTGAATTAAGTTGCTATGTAGAAATGAAGCTAGATTGATTTTTCCTTTGGAGTTCTTCAGTTTGTGTAGTAGCATGCCAAATAAATTTTTTGCAACATAAGAGGGATTATTTTTCAACTTGATGGCCTCAACAATAAACTTGTACACTTGCCCATATTCTACAACAACTACTTGGACTCCCTGAGCTCCCCTGTTGCATTTCTTATTGGATTCAACATCTTCATCTAAGTGTTTGATAACTTCCTCAGCTAAGAATGTCTTGGCCTTGATACAGTATGACATTATGAGGACATGACCCATAGTTACTGATGTGGCCTGGACTTGCTTAATCAAAAGTATTGATGACTTGCTTGATGAACTCTGCATCAAAGCCCATTTTGGTGGCCTCGAGCACCACTTCTAGATCCCATAGCTTAACGTGCATTGATTTAGACGTAATGCATATATTCCAATATTAATGTAGGACATTGAGCAATCTTACTACGTATGCTCTATCTGTTCTTCAATGAACTGTGTGACCTGGTCCACACTTTCTTGCATTTTCTTTGACACTTCCTTTATCTTTTCAATCGCTATATCTATTGAGTCCTCTTGTGAAGATAATGACGCGGCTGTAGTGGTGGAGAAAGACAAGTAAGAACACTTAGAGAAAAAAGGTGTAGCAATGGAGTTTGAAGATGGTGAAGGTGTGGAGCTTGTTGTGTGTTGTGTAGATGACAAAGGTGTAGAAGGTTCTACAAGAGAGGTAAGGTGCACGATATCTTGATATTGAAGTGCAAGGTTGCACACCTTTTTCATAATTATCTTTATACATGCCATGAATGCTCCACGATCCTGCTGTCTTGGTTTTAGGGTTGTTTTCTGCCACGTGTTCTTCATGTGTTTGTTTACTGGTTTTGGTTGTGTCTGATTCAGAACTACATTGTACTTCTCAACTAGTTTAGCTAATTACTGGCACATCTCTTGAATTGTCCTGACATGGAACAAGTTCAGTGGTTCACTTTTTGACTCAAAATGGTTTTTTGGTTCTTGGGCCACTGGGATTTCTTTTGATCTAGCATAATATAGCTTGATATTGGCCCTGTTGTAAACTCTTGGCAACAGTAATATAGAAAAGTCCTTTAATCTGACTATTCCATTAGAAAATACCCAATCAACCTCATAGGGTCTAGACCAAGCTATCTTCAAATTAGGTTTCTTTGGTCCCAATTTTGACTGATATGATAGTACCACATCCCCTTTATTCAACTTCATACCCTTGATTTTATTGTCATGCTAGTGTTTTTGTCTTTTCTAAACAACCTCATATTCTAGCATGGCTTGTTGTCTGAGTTCATTCCGTTGTAACAACTTCTCCAACCTTTGTTTCAGATTTTGGTTAAATTTGAAATTGCAAACTCCATTGGAACTACTACCTCTATTCCATACACCATTCTAAAGGGTGTCCTACTAGTGAAAACATTATAGACAGTCTTATAGGCCCATAATGTTGTTTGTAGTTTGGGATCCCATTGATGTGGTTCTTTCTGAACAATCTTTGTGAGAATGGTCTTAATGGTCTTATTGCTACTTTCTTCTTGACCATTGCACCTTGAATAATATGGCATTGATTTTTTTTTATTCATTGAAAAGGTCTCAGTCAGTATCTGACCTATTTCATTTATGAAATTTGTTCCCTGATTTGAGAAAAACTCAATGGGATAGCCATATCTGCAAATGATATTCTCATACAAGAAAATAGTTGTTGATCTAGCAGTGTTATCTAGTAAGGATTTAGCTTCCACCCACTTGGTAACATAACATGTGTCCATAATGATGTACATGTTCTTCTTGGGAGTGACTTTCTTAAATGGCCCCATAAAGTCTAACCCCCACTTCATCAATACTCCAAGTGACTGAACTCGAGTGAGAGGTGTCATGTCAACTATTTTTTCCCTTGATTTTACTGTCATGCTAGTGTTTTTGTCTTTGTTGAGAACGGCCTCCTCTCCAGCATGGCTCATTTTCTGAGTTCATCTAGTTGTAACAACTCATCCAACCTCTGTTTTATATTTTGGTTAAAATCCATGCCATGTTCTACTACTAGTCTAAGATTCGGAATCGCAAACTCCATTGTAACTACTACCTTTGTTCCATACACCATTTTGAAGGGTGTCATACCAATGGAAACATTGTAGGCAGTCTTACAGGCCCATAATGATGTGTGGAGTTTGGGATCCCACTAATGTGGTTCTTTCTGAACAATATTCATGAGAATGGTCTTGATAGTCTTACTACTACTTTCTTTGTGACCATTGCACCTTGGATAATATGGCATTGATTTTTTGTGCTTCACTAAAAAGTTCTCAGTCAGTATCTGAACTATTTCATTTATGAAATGTGTTGGACCGTGATTTGAGAAAATCTCAATGGGACAGCCATATTTGCAAATGATATTCTCATATAAGAAAATAGTTTTTGATCTAGCAGTGTTATCTAATAAGGCTTTAGCTTCTACCTACTTGCTGACATAACATGTGTCCATAATGATGTACATGCTCTTCCTGGGAGTGAATTTCTTAAATGGACCCCTAAAGTCTAACCCCACTTCATCAATACTCCAAGTGGCTGAATTGGGGTGAGAGGTGTCATGTCAATTCTTATTGCTTTAGATTGTACTTTCATGATAGTGTTTTTGTCTTTGCTGAACAACCTCCTATTCTAGCATGGCTCATTGTTTGACTTCATCCAACTATAACAACTCATCCAACCTCTGTATCAGATTTTTGTTAAAATGCATGCCATGTTCTACTGCTAGTCTAAGACTTGCAATTGCAAACTCCATTGGGACTACTATGTCCGTTCCATACACAATTTTGAAGGGTGTCAAACCAATGGAAACATTGTAGGCAACCTTATAGGTCCATAATGCTGTCTGGAGTTTGGATCCCACCTGATGTGGTTCTTTCTAAACAATGTTCACGAGAATGAAATTATTGCTAGTTTCTTCCTTACCATTGCACCTTGGATAGTATGGAATTTATTTTATATGCTTCACTGAAAAGATCTCAGTCAGTATCTGAATTGTTTCATTTATGAAATGTGTTCCCTGATCTGAGAAAATCTCAATGGGACAACCATATCTACAGATGTTATTCTCATAAAAGAAAATAGTTTTTGATCTAGTAGTGTTATCTGGTAAGGCTTTACCTTCCACCCACTTGTAGCTCACAGAACATATGGCCATAATGATGTACATGTTATTCTGATAGTGAATTTCTTAAATGGCCCCATAAAATCTAGCCTCCACTTCATAAATACTCCAAGTGGCTAAAATGGGGTGAGAAGTGTCATGTCAGCTGTCATTGGCCTTCCCATCCTATGACAAATGTCAAAGGTCTTGCAGAATGCTCTTACAGTTTCCATCATAATTTGCCACCAGAGGCATGCTTGTAAAATTTTCTTGTAAGTTATGTGAGTGGAGAAATGTCCCACGTGTATCTCCACTATGAGCCTCAATGATGACTTGCATCCTTCCTTGCATTTCCACACAACTTCAAAGCACACCATTGATACCTAATCTGTAACGTCTCGTCCAATGATAGTAAACTCTAGACTCTTTATTATCCATTCCTTTTTCTTTGCTTAAGACCAGTCCTTTGGGAATCCTCCCTTCAGGAGGTAATTCTCCCTTCTAAAGGAAATCATATACTTCTTGCCATTCTAGATCTATTCCATCTTTAGTCGTGCTCTAGAAATTCAACATCTACTAGTTCATCCCTTAATGATTCTTTTATACACTTGCTTCTAGAAAAAAAAGTCAGTGCCACAATGGGTTTTCCTTGGCTTATGGAAGATATTGAGTTATAATCCCATTAAAAGCATCATCCATCTGATCAATCTTCCCCGAATCATGACCTTGTTTATAAAAAACAATAAAGCTTGATGATCCATGTAAAAGTGAAACAATTCTCCCAATAAATAATGTCTGAATTTGGTAGCACTGAACACCATTTCCAATGCTTCTTTTTTAGTGGTAGAGTATCCTTGTTCAGCCATACTAAACTTGCGACTGGTGAAGTAGATTGGGTAGTCTATCTACCCATCAGGCTGGACAAGTATATCTCCCATTTCCATCCAAATGCATCGACATGCACATGAAAGATCACATCCCAATTCGGTGATGAAAAAATGGCTTCATACTTATCACATCCTTTAAACACTAGAAACTTCGCTCACATTCTTGGGTCCAAATGAACTGGTTTCCTTTCTTGGTTAATTCATATAAAGGCCCAGTTCTTTGGTTGCAAGCATATGAATAGAACCGTCTATACAAGTTGATGCACCCCAAAAAAGAGCTCAATTTAGACAGTGGTGCTGGTGCTCTGGCTTGTTGAAGACATTTAACCTTGTCACTAGCCATTTCAATATCATTTTTGGAAACAATATGTCCCAAAAGCTATCCTTTCTAGACCATGAACATTGACTTGAAAGGATTAAAACATATTCTTCTCTCTCTGTACCTCTCAAAAACCATCTCCAAAAATAACAAATGCATTTCCTCTATGGAGAAGATGGTAAAGTCATCTACAATTATGGCCAAAAATTTGTGTCGAAACTCATTGTATATCTTTGTCATGCATCTTAGGAATGTTGATGGAGCATTGGAAAGTCCAAATGGCATTACCAGATACATAAATTTTCCCCATTCAGTTGATGAATTTGATTTTGGGATGATCTTCACATCTATTAGTTGATTGTAGCCATTGTATCCATCCATAAATTTGTACATATTGTGGCCTACAATCTATTCTAGTAAAATATCTGTGAAGGGTAATAGAAAAGGTTCCTTGATGGTTTGAGCATTTAACTTTCTATAGTCCACACATACCCTCAATCTTCCATTCTTTTTAGGGACTACCACTATGGAAAACAGCTAGTCACTGCTTGCTACCTATGTTATGAACCGTGCCTTGAGAAGATTGTCTATCTCCTCCCCGATATCTTGGCATAATTGGGGTTCATCTTGTACTTCTATAATTTGACTGGTCTAGCATGAGGCTTCATTGGTATCCTATGCTAGCGCACTTCTAGATCTACTCCTTTTGAATCCTTATGCTCCCAAGAAAATACATCCTTGTATTTTTGGAATAGTGCCTTTGCTTTTTCCTTCATCTCTAGCTTCAAATGCTTATTGATTTCAATCATTTGAGGGTTTTCCTATGAGCCAAGATTCCACTGTTCAACTTCCTTATTGTTTGGGAGCAACAGATCTGGGCCTCCTCTCTTTCTTTTAGCTAGTGATTCAGCTTCTTTCACAGTTCTAATACCAGCAGTGTAGTTGTTGAAGGGATTTCCTAACTCTAGTAATCCATTTTGAATCTCTTTCTCCTCGATTTTTGGGTTCCCCTCGTCAAAATTTTCTTGAATGCTTTCCCTACTGGTCAAAAATCAATTTTTTTTGGTGTTGGCTATTCTGGTGGTCATCCATCTAACTGGACTGATCTTTTCCTAGAGTTCAGCTTAATGAACTAATTTGAGTATTGTTTCCATTGTCTCTTAGCCTGTTCCTTGTCCATTAGCACAACTCTCAGATCTATTTCTATTATAGTGGAAAAATGTTCATTGAAGCAAGAATTCTCTCTATCTTCTTTGTTCCATATTTTGTGCATAGTTCTTTTGTTCTTAAGGCTTTCTTTCAGCTTCTTGTGTTATCAATATCTATCCAATTTCTCCTATTGGTCCCCTAAATTGTCAATGTCTGATTGGCATAGTCATGTATGGCTTGAGAAATTCCGAGCCATGGCCTGCCCAAAAAGCATTCCATATGCTTCTTATACATCTAGGGCTAAGGAGTTGGTTTTGAACTTTTCTTTTCCCACTCTTATCAACATATTTCAATTAAGCCAGTAATTTGGATCACTCTATGGTTAATCATTTTGACCCTGAATGGTGTTGGTTTTAAGTCATTAATTTCTAATTTTTGTCTTAAATTTTATCCAAGTATATTAACACCAAATCCTCCATCCAGTATCACACCTGATAGTGGTTTCCACTACTTCCTCAATTTAGATTCAACCTAAATTACTGGAACCTTACCATCTCGGAGCTTCCAGGTCTACTGCTCTTACTTTAGCCTCTACTTTTCTCTTCTGTCTGATAAACTTTGCAGAGGCTCTCATAATCTGCATCTGATGTCATCTTTCACTGTCAACTTTTGGATGCATTCATAGACCTTCACATAAATTTCATCTTGTTCATTCCCACAAGTGTAGTCTAAACTAGAAGATTTTACTTTTTGGCTATCTTTATGCTTCCATTGAATTGTCTTTCCTTGTTTGGTTGTTGTTTAAACCTGAGATGGATCCCTTGATTGGTCCTTCATCAGTTCAGTGAATCCACCAGCCTCAGCCAAGTCTGATTTGACTTGTTGTACTTCATTTACCAGACTCTATACTAGAGCGATCATGGACACATTTGGTCCACTACTGACTTCTCATTCTGGTACTCATGCACCTATGAAGACTGAGGTTGTAGCTTTTGAATCTTGCAAACCTCAGAACATTTTGGTTGTTTTGGCAGTTTCTTGGCCAAATTTTTATCGATCTTTGTTGTGAGCTCTTGTTGTGAAGGAGTACGAGCGGAAGTGCGACGTGAGAGAGAGTGCGAGAAGAAGAGCACGACGATATGGTGAACTCGCTCTACTGTAATGTGTAGAGCATAGTGAGTTCTTATTAGGTTTTTACAAAAGAATATGTGTACATACCTGGCGGCCCGCCCACTTACCTGGGCGACCACATTGGGCTTTATACCCCAACAACCTCCCACTTAAAGTCCAATGTGGTACTTTAAGTGTGAGAGAAGCTACTATACAAGCTAATATACAAGAGATGTAGAGAAGTGATGTACTACCCTACACCTATCTGCTTGCGAAAATGCGCAAAGCTCTCTGAGGGAAGTCCTTTTGTAAGTAGATCAGCAGGATTTTCTGTGGTGTGAACTTTGACAAGCTGAAGTTGCTTATCCTCAAGCATTTCCCTGATGAAATGATACTTCACATCCACATGCTTTGTCTTTGAGTGATAAACTGGATTGCGAGCCAATTGTATAGCACTTTGACTATCACAATATAACACAGGCATCTCTTCTTTGATTCCCAAATCTGTTACTAGTCGATTAAGCTAAATTGATTCTTTGCATGCCTCTGATGCTGCAACATATTCAGCCTCTGTAGTAGACTGAGTAACACAATCTTGTAATCTAGAACGCCATGATACTGCTCCACCAGCCAATGTAAAGACATACCCTGACGTAGACCTTCGGTTGTCTAAGTCACCTGCATAATCTGAGTCTGTAAAACCCTTTACACTTAGCTCCTCACTCCCATAGCATATACGCATACTCTTTGTAGCTTTCAGGTATCTCAATATTCCTTTCACTGCCTCCCAATGTTTCTTGCCTGGGTTTGACATGTATCGACTTACTACTCCCACTGCAAATGCAATGTCTGGGCGAGTAGCAATCATTGCATACATCAAACTACCCACTGCAGACGCATATGGAATCTTATCCATTTCAGCCTGTTCTTCCTCAGACACAGGACAATCTTGTTTGCTAAGTTTCACATATGGTGGCAATGGAACACTCAATGCCTTTCCCTTCTCCATATTGAAACGTTGCAAAACCTTGTCAATATACTCTATTTGAGATAACCAAATCAACTTCTTTGATCTGTCTCTCTCAATGCGCATACCAAGTATATGACTTGCCTCACCCATGTCTTTCATGTCAAACGATTTTGCCATCTTTGACTTCAAAGCTGAAATTTCTTCCAAGTGCTTGCCAGCAATCAACATGTCATCCACATACAAAATAAGGATCAACCAACTACCATCCTTAGCCTTCTTTGTATATAGACAGTGATCGAACTCACTATGTTTGTAGCCTTGAGAAAGCATAAACTTGTGGAATTTATGGTACCATGCCCTCGGTGATTGTTTTAAGCCATAAAGACTCTTTAACAACTGGCATACCCAATCTTCCTTGCCTTTCTCAACAAACCCTTCTGGCTGCTGCATGTAAATTTCCACATCTAAATCACCATGCAAGAACGCTGTCTTGACATCCATTTGGTGCAACACCAAATCTAATATGGCAACCAATGCAAGAAAGCATCTCAATGTAGTCATCTTGACCACTGGAGAGAAGACTTCATCAAAGTCAATGCCTTGTTCTTTCTTAAAGCCCTTGGCAACAAGCCTTGCTTTGTACTTTGGCTGACTATCATGAGCGGTGATCTTATACCTGTAAACCCATTTACAAGGTAGAGCCTTTTTTCCCTGTGGTAATTTAACTAGCTTCCATGTCTTGTTTTTATGCAGAGCTGTCATCTTTGACTGCATGGCCAATTGCCAATTCCCGGAGTCCTTCATTTGCACTGCTTCCTTCTAACATGAAGGCTCATTGCAATCAGTCAACATGACATAGTTCATAGATGGAAAAAACCTATCAGGAGGTCGTGTGACATGTCCAGATCTACGCACAATAGGTGGCTCAGGCTCAGCCACAACCTGTGGTTCCAATCTATCCTGTCCTTGCTCCTCTTGAGCCCTGACATTTTGTCTTGCACGTGCAGGTCCATCTTCTTGGAAGACAACTCTTCTAATCTCCTCAACCCTCTCTGGTTTAGAATGATATTTGGATTCATTAAAGTAAACATCATTGCTGCGGACAACCTTTCTGGATTCGGGATCCCAAAGTCTATACCCCATCTCACCAGAATTACCATAGCCTAGAAAGATGCACTTTCTACTCTTTGGCTCAAGTTTGTTCCTAAATTCCTTTGGAACGTGAGTATATGCCTCACAGCCAAATACTCTGAGATGCTTGTATGAGGGCACCTTGCCTGACCATACCATCTCTGATATAGCTTCAGCCCAAAACCCATTTGGCAGCTGTGCATTAGACAACATACTTCTGACCTTCTCTTGTATGGTCCTATTCATCCTCTCAGCAACACCATTTTGAGGAGGATTGTAAGGAGCAGTAAGTTCACGTTTTATACCTTTTGACTCACAAAAGTCCTGAAAGGCCTTTGAAACGTACTCTCCACCATTGTCAGTGCATAAGCATTTAAGCTTCTTGCCACTCTGATTCTCCACAAGTGTCACAAATGTTTTGAAAACACTAAACGCTTCATCCTTGTGCTTGAGAAAGTAAACCCATACTTTCCTCGAGTAATCATCTATAAATGTCATAAAGTAAGAAGCTCCCCCTAGAGATAGGTTAGGCATAGGTCCACACAAATCACTATGAACAAGTGCCAATTGTGTATCTCTTCTACTGCTTCTATGCTTATGTGGCTGCTGTGTTTTCTTACCATACAGACAATGTTCACAGAATTCAAAATCATTAAATGAAAAGCTAGGAAAATAACCAGAACGAGACAAGATTTCCATTCCCTTCTTGGACATATGTCCTAACCGGCTATGCCACAAAGAAACGTTCGGCTGCTCGGTTACATTGATTACATTTTTAGAGACATTTGATACATAAATCATGTAAAGTCCTCCAGACTTTAATCCATGTGCTACTGTCATAGAACCCTTGAATATCTTCCACATGTTCTGTCCAAAAGTGGTGACGTAGCCAGCATCATCAAGTAAACCTATGCTGATCAAGCTCTTTGTAATTGCAGGAACATGTCTCACATTCTTCAGCGTGAAAGAAGAGCCATTCTGAAACTTCAATTGAACATCTCCAACACCTAAGATCTCACATGTCTGCCCATTGCCTAGCCGAACATGATCTTTAGTGGTCACATAAGAGGTAAACCACTCCTTGTTTGGAGACACATGAAGTGATGCCCCTGAGTCTATAATCCAGTCACTCAGTGCATTTCCATCAGATGTTGTAAGAAGAGCTGAGTCCATTGTATTCTTCAAGAAGTAGATGTCTCCTGACACTAGACTGTCATCCTCTGCAACAGTGTTTGTCACATTTATTTCTTGAATCTTCACTGAGGACTTGTTCTTCTCACCATGGTCTTCAGCTTTCTCTTTGCCTTTTTCTGCTTTCCATTCTCTGCAGTCCCTTTTCATGTGACCCTTCTTGCCACAATGGTAGCATTCTATGTCACTCTTGCCTTTAGCACTGCGGGACTTGCTACAAGACCGATTCCTCTTTCCACCTTTGTACTTTTCTTTGGTCCTTCTCCTGACAACTAAGGATGTTCCTTTGCCTTTGTCCATTGTCTTTCTATTGGTTTCTTCAGTAAGCAGACTTCCTTCTACACCTGCTATGTTCAAACCATCTGGAGGTGCAGAATTACTCAAAGCTATGCGAAAAGTGTCCCAACTTTCCGGCAATGTGATCAACAGGAACATAGCTCTAACAGGTTCATCAAACTTGACACCTTGAGCTGACAACTGACTGTAGATTGTGTTGAATTCATTCAGATGATTGGACATAGGTGTCCCTTCTTTCATCTTCAAGTCAACAAGCTTCTTAAGCCAGTATACATGTGAAGCTGCACTCTGCTTCTCATAAAGATCACTCAGCTTTAAACATGCTTGATAAGCCGACATCTCGTCTGCTACATTGAAGTAAACGCTTTCTGCCAAAGTCAGCATAATGGTAGAAAGTGCCAATTCATCCATTTCGCTCCATTCATCTTCGTCCATATCTTCTGGTTTTATCCCCTTGAGCTTTATAGGTTTTATCTGCTTCTTTTGTACCAACACGTGCCAAATCTGCTTCTTCCACAATGGGAAATTGGTTCCATCCAGCTTCTTGATATTGTAAAGAGCAGTGTCCTGTGATCCAGCCATAGCTACGCTTCACAGTAGTTTACTTTCCTGGGAAAAATTCGGCAGAGTTTCCCCTGTAAACTGACCTCTGAACCAATATCAACCTGTCAAATGAACCGAGAAAGCTTCAGATTCTGCATAAATTTTGGCAGAGTCTCCTTTGTAAAATGGCTCTGGTGTACTCAAAAACAGCTCAAAAAACACTGTCTCTCTGACACTGTAAGCTGCGGGTAAACCTGTCCTGCACCTGTACTGTCTCTGACTGTCCTGTCACTATCCTGTAAGCATAGACTGCGACAATGCCTCAACGGCAGTAAAGCAAAGATGCAATCCCAACTGTCTAACTCATAGTCAATACATCCTAGCTGCCTATCTAAGGGTGCTCGAGGGATCGCTCCAAGACCTGTATCACCGAAAGGATCTCAACATTCGAGAATCCCCCAGCTCAATAAAACCTCACTCGACCCTCAACAAAGGCTGCAGTAAATCTGACAATACATAGACTTCCCCTAAAGTCATACATCCACAAATTTCCCACTGTATGCTGTAACCGCTGCGGCGGTTGTTTGCTGCGTGACTCACAGCCAGCAAACCCTCAACAGACATACATCATCTCTGACAATACATCCCATGTGGAAGTACCTGCAATGTCAGGATGAAATCTGGAATATCAAGCAGCAAACACAAGCTACCTGATGAACTAGTGGATGTCGCCTACAATCTGTGTGTAGATGCGCCCGTGTCGTATGTGACACGCCTCCAAGAACTGTGAGCCGTCCTTCGATGTGTAGACAGCCACAAATCAGCACTCTGGGAGTGTCGATATCCTCAGCACCTGCAGTCGTAGGCTGAAAACCCCAAATTTGCAGAGTCAGATCTGCACCCGCCGAGACCACGTAGTCGAAAATGGCCTGCGTAGACCTTTGTTGAAGCCGAACGGTGGCCGAGATGACCTCAGAATGAAATTTTGAGCACACCTAGCCCTTCGCGCTATCCCATGAGATTTGGGACCGTGTCTTCGTCTGTCGAATTTCACTTCAATCTGAGCTGGTGACTCTAGCCTCCTGCAGTGCTGCCCCGAGCCTCGATCTGAGCTCTGATACTAGTTGAAGGAGTACGAGCGGAAGTGCGACGTGAGAGAGAGTGCGAGAAGAAGAGCACGACGATATGGTGAACTCGCTCTACTGTAATGTGTAGAGCATAGTGAGTTCTTATTAGGTTTTTACAAAAGAATATGTGTACATACCTGTCGGCCCGCCCACTTACCTGGGCGACCACATTGGGCTTTATACCCCATCATGTTGTTCCTACCATTCATCCACTATATTATGCTTGCCCTTTTCCTTCCATACTACTGTTTACTGCCCCCACTTCTTGGTTTTACAAATTTTCTCATTTTCATATGGAATCTCTTCAACGATAACACCCTTGCTTTTGGTCAGAAGCTTGGCTGGCACTGGCTCTGGCTCTCGTGCCTTCTTTTCACGTGCCTCTTGCTTATGGGCATTGGGTTGCAAAATGACCACACTTTTTGCATGTGTAGCCTTTCAAGATTCATTTTGCAAAGTCTAGTCCTTTCCTTGCTAGTATTAATACATGTGTGTCTCTCATTGTCCTTGGACGTACTTGCTCCATCTACTTTTGTTGCCTCGGCTAGTCAGCACAATCATTGACAGATCCTTTCCCTTCTTAAAGTGATGAATTTTGATGCCACAATTGTTCCAAAAATTAACATAGGCTTTACAGTAGGTACATTGTAAACACTCATCAGACCTATGATCTCTTGACTTGCACTTTGAACACCAAATCTCCATCTTCTTAATTAAAGGCATGGTCTTGGCTATTTCAACAATTTGTTTTGACATTTCCTCCACTTTCCTAGTCCATGATCCCTTTTTCTTTCCTTTTCTTTTCTCATCTGACTCAATTTCATATGAAGTGGAACTGGTACTCGATTTTGACTCTTCACTTGATGACTCACTATCACTAGACTGTCTCTTCTTGTGACCTTCCTCTTTCTTGGTGTGGCATGTTGCTCTAGTTTCAGTCCCCTTTGCACCAAATCATTGAAC
Organism: Adiantum capillus-veneris; assembly: GCF_014529385.1. Taxonomy (NCBI): domain Eukaryota; kingdom Viridiplantae; phylum Streptophyta; class Polypodiopsida; order Polypodiales; family Pteridaceae; genus Adiantum; species Adiantum capillus-veneris. The sequence goes on from NC_140935.1 coordinate 159,579,808, forward strand.
TTCTTGGTAGGTGTTGGTACTTTTCGTTCCCATAATTTTTTTCTTATGAAACCATTCAAAAACCACGCTCTCATTTGTTTCTCAGAAGGAGATTCTTACATTTTTCTGGTTAATTGTTTTATGTTTTCCACATAGTTCCTTGCTGACGTCAACTTGCCTTGTTTGATTTTGTCTTGAATACTTTTATCGGAAAGTCCTAATGATATTTTGTACGACTTGAGCTGGCATGTTGGGTAATGGTAGTACCATTTCGTAACTATCTCTTTGAGCATCTAGGAAAAATAATCTCCCCATTCATCTTCGTCAATATCCTTGAGTTGAGCATATTGCTTAAATTCTTGAATGTGGAAATCAGGGTCATCCTTCTTGCCTCCTTTAAAAATTGGAAAGGAAATTTTTAGATTAGTGGAATTCTCTACCCTCTTCTTTACTGGTTTGTGTTGTGACTTATGAATTCTCTTGCTGCCTTCACTTTTATCAGTATGTTTTTGGCTGTGTTGAGATCCATGAGACCAATTTCATCATTCTGCCTGCTATGCTTATTTATGCCTGGAATGAGTTGAGTGCCGAGAATCCCACAATTCATCAGCTTTTGCTGGCCCTAGAGGAGAATCCATCTCATTCCCAGGTGCCCTCTTAGCCTCAAAGACTTGCTTCGATTCTTCTTGGATTGAACTAACACAATCCAAATCATCCATGAATCTAGTAGCTGGCCTTCTACCTCATGAAACTCTTTTGGGGTGCATGGTTGATGACTGATAACTCTAACACCAACTGAGAGGAGGTAGTTCATCTATCACCAACAACTTAGTTTAAGCCACCATGATTGCCAAAAAGGAATGAGCTACACAATTTTAGACTGATATTCTAGGTTGGTAGCTAGATTTAGTATATCAATATGAGACTTCAGAAGGTAACATTGGAAATGAAATACAAGAGTGGAATTGGAAATGAAAATGAGTCGCTGGAACTGGAAAAGAGAATGAATATTGGACCTAGGAGTTGAAACTGGATTTGTATATTTAGATCAGTTCACAAGTACAATAGTGAGTTAAGTTTGCTTAGTGTATGATTAGGATTACAAGAGCGTAACATCTCCAAGATACAAGATATAATGAACTAGGATCCTAGGGATAAGGAGTCCCCAAAAATGAGTAAGTGAGCCCTATTTATAGCTTTCCAAGTGGGCTTCTGATAGACTATGCACTGTACCAATTGCCACTGTAACTGGTTGCAGTAATTGTTCCTGGAGTTACCAGTCCAACCACATGCTAAGGAGTTGTTCTTACCATCTACAATCCGTCATGAACTCTTGCAGAGCGAGTAAAGTGGCATGGATAATGGCTTGAATTAGTAGCTCTCTATTGTCTCGCATGTTTCCTCAAGGCTCCACATGAGCTTGAAGCTGCTCTGTCCTGTTTTTTTATGATTCAATACAATACATCTACTCACGATTGTGAGTTTGGAAAAAAAAAGACCTCACTTCAATTCACTTTCTTTTTGTTGTTATAGAGTGCCAAAGTAGTGGTACCCATTTTGGAAGGTGTTAGTGGGTCACCAGAAAGGACGTCTATAGGATAGCTTTTTGGCACTAACATAATATTAATACTCAAGGAAGTGACTTGGATGGGGCATGAAGACTGTTTGAGGGTGTTAACCTCAATAAGTGACCCTATGGAATGACAATATCTCTAGCACATGCAAATCTATCAATCTCAAATCTGGCAACCTCCTTATGTCCTATGCCACCCGCATTCAATCATCAACCCATTTCGTCACTCGAACAAAGTCCAAATGCTTCAAAGCTTTTGGAGGAGGTCTAAGACACTTAAGGGCACTATCTTGCCAAGTTTTGTTGCAATTTGAGAAGGTACCGAAATCACAATCCATCATGATCAAGGTCCTAAAAATTGTAACATAACATACCAAAATGGTTGGCCTAGGGTCTTCAAACATTGTCCTATGGTCACAATGTCAAAAAATAGTTGTTAACTCACTCAAAACCAGCAAATTTAGCCTACTATTATGTAGTCAAAAATCACATCAAAATAAAAAATGAATATACTTGAATGAAAGAGCAATGGACAAGGAACACATACAAGTTTTGGAATCAAATTACCAAAGCTTAAGATATGAAGATTACAAGTCGCATGAGAGTAGCCGTCTCTCAGTCGTATGAAAGAAGTCACATGAGATTAACTGCTCTCAGTCATACGCTTCAAACTTTTTAACTTGACAATGATAAGGGTCGTTTTTACCACTTTACAAAATGGACTTTATATCTAGGGCTCTCTTGACCAGTGGCCAAATTTGCAACACTCGGACTCCATTACAAAATTTACAGCTTGGCTTTTCAGAGATTGTCCATCTATAATCAGAGACTATCAAATAATTACAAGGCTTTCAAAAAAAATGACAATACATCACAATTTTTGGGTTCATGGAAGAAGGGTTTGACTCGAAGGGTGCCCATCTGGGTTGACTACTAACATTCTCCCCTTCCTAGTCTTTGCACAACCTCGTGCAAACTATCTTGGTCTTCTTTGTAGTTCCATCAGGTTGTCTTTGTTTACTTGGGCAACCTCTTGGATGGGTTGGTTGTATTCTTCTTCAATAATCCATTATGTGCTTCTTGAGTGTGCAAATAAGTAACTTGAATATTTTTGTCCTAGCTTCAATATCCACCTTGCTTTCCAACTCTTTGAAAGTATTTTAACTTAAAATGCTATGATAAGCTATATGGCAGGCAAACAAGCTCTTTGTCATTGGGTTGAAGATTGATGAGTCAAGTTTGAAGAACCTGGTCATGCATGCCTCTTTGAATGTTTGCACGTAGTGAGAGGGAAAGAACATGACACGGGAATATAACCCCATGATAATATTTTGGCTCGAAATCTCCCCAGGTTCCACCATAGCCCTGTGCTCCCTTCTAGGAATACCTTCCAAGGATTTTCTGCTACTTTTATGACTTCCTCCCAAACCATCTTTTCCTCCATAGGGGTTGACTTTCAAGAATAGTGAGTGCATGTTCTACTGTTACATGTCTACCCCTGTACTTTGGCTCTAGTGTAGGCAACATTTTCCTCTTCCAGAAAAGTTCTTCTTGCTTCATCAGTGGAAGTGATATCAATTCATATCCATGTTTTTTGACAACTTCATCAGGAGTGATCATTAGAACTGTCACTGACTCAAGGACCTTGAGTTCATACTGCATGCATTTGTTACCATTTACATGTGGTAGTGATTTATGTGAACACACTAAGACCGACGGGGCATTTTTTCACTCTTTAGGAGGTTTTTTCCCTCGTGCATTTTATATACGCCCATCACTCTAGGGCTATCTATCTTTCCATTGCACACTAAGTAATACACTCTCAGTTTTGTGCCTTGAGTTTCCTTCGTCTTCTCCAAGCTGTGTGCATTTCTCTGTAACCCTAATTCCAACAATTGGTATCAGAGCAGGTTGCATCCTCCAGGGCTTAGTCGGCAGCAGCTCTAGCACACGCCTGCTCATTTTCTCCGATTTTAGTGAGCTTTGGCAAGCGTTCATAGGTTGAAATTTTTATTGGGTGTGCTCGTAGAGCTAAGTCTGCTCAGATTTTTGATTTGGGCTCATTTCGGCCTCCGTTTCCACTACAGGTACAATAGTGCACAGGCTATTTCGTAATTTTGTGCAAAATTTTTGTTAGTGCCATTTTTTGCATAATAGTTGCCTTACAGTCTTCTCCACAGTCTTACAATGCTATATAGCACCGCATTTTTTTCTCCTCTTTTCGCGCAGTTTTCACATCAGGTGCAACATTTACCATGGCTGACAACAACACAGATGTGTTTAGGGGGGGTTGTTACCATTTACATGTGGTAGTGATGTGTGTGAACACACTAGGACCACCGGGGCATTTTTTCCCTCTTTAGGAGGTTTTTCCCCCCATCCATTGTATATACGCCCATCACTCTAGGACTATCTATCTTTCCATTGCACACTAAGTAATACACTCTCAGTTGTGTGCCTTGAGCTTCCTTCGTCTTCTCCAAGCTGTGTGCATTTCTCTGCAACCTTAATTCCAACAATTCTCTACAACCCTAATTCCAACAGTATTCTTTGTGTGATGGATTACGCACTTTTGAGATCCATCTTTGAATCTCCTCCCTGGCATCTGCCCTATCTTATGTGTCATCAAAATCATGTAACCATGTCTCTGTAGATGTGCTTGGCATATCTACAAGAAGGGGATCCATGCTCAATTGCTCTTTGCCAGCTCCTAAAGGAACTTCCACTATTGTTGGTTGAGCCCTTATGGAACTAATGGCCATGTCTTTCTATTGTAGTTCAAGGGCATGTACTACACTTTGGGATGCCATCTCTTCTTTTCCTTTAGACAATTGCTCCTTGAGCACCTTGATCTCATCATCCTTTTGACTTTGAATTGCTTTATGCCCTGCAGTCATGATTTGGCGGTCATACTTCTCTTGAACTAGAGCCTCCTTAAGATCTTTGAGCTCTTGTAAATTTGAGTTAGAGGTAGGGTTTGGGGATTCTTACATTGCCAAAATCTGAGTGTTTTTTTGACAACCCCATATGACTCCCCTAGCTTGACATTTCTTTGTTGTTCTTTATCCAGCCCCTCTTCTAGCGCTTGTTGCTCAACCTGTAAGTTGGTATTTGTCTCATTAAAGTCAAGCTTCTTTATAGTAATAAGCAACATTTTTCTTCCTTTTGAAGTTCAGCTTGTAACTCCAATTGCATGTTTTGGAGTTCTTCAATATTTCCTTGTAGCTAGCGGTTTGCCTCCTTGTACTTTGTTGCTTCTGCTTTGGTTTCTTCTAAATCCGATTCTTTGATGTGTGCAGTCTTTTGGAGGCACCCACTTATTCATTTATAATTTTTGTCCATCCTTGATCTTTTCTTGTGCTTTTCCTATTATTTCTAGAGGGGCCAGTTTCTTCTCTTCTTGGTCCTTCATCCTTGTCATGTCCTCAAATGTGGGTAGACTCCTTGGCCCTTGCTTTGATGTTTCCTCTCGAACTTCTTCCTTTTGCTTGTCAATATCTGTGTTTGCAGCTTGTTCAATAGACACTTGAGTCTAAGGAAGGATGGTTGGTTGGTTTGAGATGGGTGGAGTAATATCATCATCTATTTCCAAGGGCTCCACACCACGCTCCTCTCCTGTCTTTTCCTCTTATCTTTGGTCTTTTTGAGATTTTGAGGATGCGTTAGATGATTTGAGATCATTGAATCAAGGCCTTTTAGTCTCTTATTGTACTCTTTGGGTAGGTTTACGCTTGAGCTCCCTCTAAATTTTTTGTTGCATGTTGCCGAAAATTTCCAAGTTTTCTTGGGCAGTTCTTCTTTTGTATTGCTTGATTTGTTATAATCTTTTTGCATTTTGATGCTCCCGTGGTTTATCTTTGTTGTCTTCTCTTTCATCATCTGCCTCAGCTAATCTTGACTTTCTCTCCTCCGCTATCTTCCTGTGGAGTTTCTCTCTTTCTGTTTGTGCGGCTTCCATGAACCTTTGTGTTTGAGAGATCGGTATACAATCTCTATGCTCAACAGATGTTTGTTTTAGGTGCACCTAAACACATTCCTTCTTTTCCTCATCATCCTCTTCCTTTTCAAAAATGTTTGTTACTCACAAGAAGTGTCCCTATTCCTTGGCTTAATTTCCCCATTGAGCTTTATGTCGTATTTTGTCTCTTCACTATCATATTTTTTCCTTCTGGAGCTTTGTCCAACTGCTTTCTTGGGTGGTTGAACTATTGAGGGCCTTTCCATTGGTCTAAAGTATGCTTGGACTTGTGTAGTAATTCCAACTATGATTCGGCTTGAGGTAGCTCATCAATCATCCCCATTGCTTGGTATGTCATTCTAGTTAACATTGGTCCACCATTCATGTAGGTATTGTTTCTATCACTATTCTTGAGATTCACTTCAACAAAATTTTCTAGCATGTAAGTGCCAAGATCACATCTAGTCATCCTTTGCTCTGATAGTCCAATGGCCATCACCACAGTAATGTGAAGATTAGGTTCAATGTATTTGGGTGGCTTTTGGACCTTCAGATATTGTGAGATGAGACACAATGGAAATTCTCTCTCAGAGTACACCAAATCTTTGTCTGTCAACTTATGCCCTTGCTGCTTGACAAAATCTTTGTCATTCTCTGTAGCTTTAGTCTTTAGCAGCAAGTTGTGGTTGCATGGTGGCAAGTGTAGGGCTTGGTTGATCATATCTACAGTGGTCCAAAATTTCACAATTTTTTTGGAATTAGGGTTGCATAGAAACGCACATAGCTTGGAGAAGACAAAGGAAGCTCAAGGCACACAATAGAGAGTGTGTTACTTAGAGTGCAATGGAAAGATAGATAGCCCTAGAATGATGGGCATATATACAATGCTCGGGGGGGAAAACCTCCTAAAGAGGGAAAAAATGCCCCGGCAGTCTTAGCGTGTTCACACACATCACTACCATGTATATGGTAACAAATCCCCCCTAGAGTGATGCGGTGAACGAGAGATGGCACATGAGTAAAGGGAAGTGCCATGCCCTGACGACATGATCAGCCCACAAAGGGGAGTAAGCCCAAAGCTTTGCGGAAAGCTTCAAGCGTCTCACGAGACAATGCCTTTGTGAAAAGATCTGCAAGGTTGTCCTGTGTTGGTACATAAGCCAAGCTGATCTCTCCTACTGATAGCCTCTCCCTGACATAGTGGTAATGCACCTCAATGTGCTTTGTGCGAGCATGAAAAACTCGGTTCCTCGCAACTGCCAATGCGCTCTGACTGTCAGTGTAGATAGTGTTGGCAGTGTCCTGTCCGACACCCAAATCAGCCATAAGGCGTCTGAGCCATACACACTCAACCGTAGCTGTGAAGATTGCCTTGTACTCGGCCTCACAACTCGAAGTGTCCACAGTAGGTTGCTTCTTGCTCAACCATGATATACATGAACTGCCAAACATGAAACAAAAACCACTTGTGGACACTCGCGTGTCAAAACAACCAGCCCAATCTGAGTCCGAAAAAGCATGTAAGTCTGGCGGCAATGATCCCCCCTTGGGAAAAAACAATCCAAGATGTAAAGTTCCACTAAGGTAGCGGAAAATCCTCTTGACATCCTGCCAATGCTTAGACCCTGGGCTATGCATAAATCTACTCACCTGTGAGACTGCAAACTGAATATTTGGCCTCGTGTTGCATACATAAATGAGGCAACCAACAGCAGTTTGATAAAGAGTGACATCTGCAGGATCGCCAGCATCATGTAGACTCAATTTCAAACCTATTTACAAGGGAGTGGAAATAGGTTTGCAATCCTCAAGTCCAAACTTACATAGCAATGTCTCTATGTAACTTTTCTAACACAAGGCAATACCACCATCACACTGCTTAAACATTATACCCAAGTAATGATGCAACAACCCTAAATCTTTCATCTTGAAAGTAGCATTCAAATCAGACTTAAATTCAGCAATATGTCTCTCATTTGGTCCAGTGATCATCAAATCATCGATATAAAGAACCACAATGAGAAGTACATCACCCTCACGCTTTACATACAATGTGCTTTCTGTTGGATTGTTACGAAAGCCTCGTTTGACCAAATGAGTGTCAGCTTTCTCATACCAAGCACGAGGAGATTGCTTCAACCCATACAAAGCCTTCTTACATTTTCACACTTTGTCCTCTTGTCCTTTTATGACAAAACCGCGAGGCTACGTTACATAAACTTCCTCAAATATGTCACCATTCAATCTATGCATTTTTGCTGTGTATAACCCTTTGCAACAAGTCGAGCCTTATGGCGATCGATCTCACCATCTGGCTTGCGTTTCAACTTGTAAACCCACTTCGTACCAATGGACTTTTTGCTAGGAGGCAAATCACATAAAGTCCATGTGTCATTTTCTATAAGTGCATCATATTCTGATTGCATCATTAGGAAATTTCGGAGGTCATTTGGAGGGCCATATGAAAGAGAGAGAAAATAGAGCTCGTCCAATGAGTTTTAGGGCTATGTTACGTAAGAAAATACGCGAAAAGACTCAAGAAATAGGAAAATAATTTAAAAACTTTCACGAATCTAGGATTGTGACATCGTAACTTCTCTAAAAACTTTCACGAATCTAGGATTGTGGCATCGTAACTTCTTAGCGAGCTATTAGGTGAATGTGTGGTCCCACTGCTGATATTATCTTATGGTCATTAACGTACTGGAGGGTGGCCATTAAGCCGTCACAAGATATTGGAATTGTAAAACACTTTCCCTCCATTAGGATACTTTCAAAGTGAATCTCCCTCCACTAAAGCTTTTCTGTCAGAGCTATGGCTTCCACGTCTTCCCACCGAAGAAGCTCTAGGTGTTTATGGTCTCTCACACCAACTAACAACACATGCACTTTGCCTAGAAGGCCAAGTAGTAGCATATCATCAATTACAATATCAACTTTAATAAGTGCAAAGAACCAATGGGTTGGACAAAGGATAAACAAAGGTTCATGGGTCCTAATGCAACCAAGAAGAGCCAAGAGGTCTAGTGCAATCAATGTTTACCACTCAGCATGGAAGGCCAGAGTGTTGGATTTCAAAGTTGGAATCGGCAAAATATCTGTAAAGGAAGTTCTTGTTCAGCATGTATTTACCCATCCAGACGTGATAGCAAATGGTGGAAATGTGTCAGATATACATCAACCACGTTGCAATTGTAAGTATTCTTCACATCTCAACTGCATTTGATTTGTCATTTCACTCATTGATACTCTCAGTTTAACTTTTGTTATAGATTTTGCAACGTTTATCCCTCTTCTTATGAGCAATGGCTCCATTCTTCACATCTCAACTACATTAGATTTGTCATTTTCCCTTATTGATACTCTTAGTTTAACTCTTGTTATATATTTTGTAGATGTTTATCCCTCTTCTTATGAGAAATGGGAGCCTGTGGAGTGCATAACAGGCCTCTTCCTTGTCATTCATGCCCACATTGGTTCTCTACAGTATTCAGGAAGAACCAGCAAAAGCCTGGCTGATGAAGGAATATTTTTCTATGACCACTTCTATCAACTCTGCTCAGGGAATAAGAATGGCATGTTGGTGAAAGTGCCTCTACCAACCGACTGGAACACGATGGACTGGCCAGTTCCTGAGGGAACAATGGTGGAGGCAATGCAAAGTAAGCTCTACAAGGATATACAGAGGTCTCTATGTAGCTCTATTCCCACCAAACTGGTTAGAATTGCAAACTGCTGCACTATTCATAGAGTTGTTTCATAACTACAATATACGTGTTATGAAAACTATGTTCATGTGCAAGTCATTTTAGCAGTCATCCTGTGACAAACTTCTTGACAGAGGATGGTATGTAAAGGAAGAGATTGGCATACGGTGTGAGGTCGCGCTTGACACTCTAGTTGTCAAGTACATGATTGCAAGCCAATCACTGTTAGTCTCCTTTTGGTATATGCGATCACAAATGCTCAGAGGTAAGTACATTCCTATGGACCAGGTTTCTGCAGGTTTGGAAGATAATCCTGATGTGGATGTGGAAGTGTTTGATAAAGAGCGTGGCCTAATGTTGGTGGTTACAATAAGGGAGCTATGCAGTCTTCTGTAGTTACGGCACGACATAATTGAAGAGTCAATGGACAGGGACCTTTCAGATTTTTCCTTTTTCCTAGCTGGCTGTAAGCTGATGCGGCATAGGGAGAAAGATATTTTGTGCAAAGAGTTGGATGGTTGGGTTGAAATAGTGTCAATGTAATAGAGATTCTTGTGAACCCAAGTGTATACGAGTGACTTTCAATACATGAAGTTTTTTTGAGCTCATTTGTCAATTCTGGTCTGTGAATATAAGTGTTCTTGAAATACATTTCATTATCCATTGCCACATCTCTCTCTCTCTCTCTCTCTCTCTCTCTCTCTCTCTCTCTCTCTCTCTCTCTCTCTCTCTCTCTCAATGTAAGGCAACACAAAGACATGATAGAAGAGTCATCTTAATTCATTAGAAAGTACAAACTCGTCCGTGAACAATGGACTGAGATACAATTTCTGTAAGTATGGAATCACAATGTCTTCAAGGTAAAAATCAAAGGTATGCGCCCTTCAAAAGAGGGTGGTGAGATAGTTGTTCCTAGTGGATTTAAGTCTTCCTTTTCAGGAGTATCATCAATCAATAGTGTATTATTTGCATCAAAGGGTACATCGATTTGGCTAAACGGTTTGTACAAAAGATGTAAGTTGGGTTTTTTAGGGTGGTAGTGGCCCTCGATGGTAACGCATCTCTCTGATCATACAAAAAGGCCAAATCTGCCGTATCAGCACCGGATACAACGCAAACTATTCTAACTAGTGGCAACAAGTTTTTCCTTTGCGCTGGAGACCATACGACAACTCTGAAGTGCGGAAGAAGAAACTGAATAAATTCTTTTGTTCCTGGACGAACCACAACTCGACAAGTACCCATCTGAAATGTTTGCAAATCCTCGTAGGTGTCTGTTATACCCAGAGGCAGGCGCATCAGCAGCAATCCATTGATGTCCAAGATAATCAATCTCTGCAAAAGTTGACAAGTACATATAAGTAGTTAGAAGCTGAACATATTTTTCCATACTTGAATAGACATTACCGGAACAACCGTATCTACAGGTAGCAACAATCCATACTGGGTCTCTATAGTATTGTTGTCGTTGTTGCTATCCTCTACTTTTGCTTCGTCTCATCGTAGTCATCGTTCTCATCTTCATCAAGTGACTCATCAGTTCGCTTGTCTTCCATGGTTTCCTCCAAGGTCTTTTCCTCACCCTCCGTTGGCCGGCTTGCCTCATCCATATCCTTTTGGGGCTCCTCCATTGGCCGGATTGCCTCATCCGTAGGCCTGTTTTCCTCATCCATGCTTGCTTGCTTTTGGGGCTCCTCCCGAGACTGGCTTGCCTCATCTAGGGTTTCCTCCATGGGATTTTTTGGCTCCTCCACTGGCCTACTTGCCTCTTTCATTGTCTCCTCCATAAGCCCCTCTGCTTGTACACTAGCACCTTGCATATCCTCGTTTGGCATTTCTGCATCCTCAACCCTTTCATCTTTGGCTGGTATGACCCCCTCGGCCCGTTGTGGTTCCATTGTGTCTGATGCAGGGGCTTGTGGTGGCGGCTCGTCACGTATTGTCATATCAACTGTGCGGTCGTCCAAGTTGCTATCTTCAGCTTCTCTGGGGTTCGACATAGTGAGCAGGTGTTGTATTAGACTTGCCCGATATCTTTGCAAATAATCATATGTGTAGTTCTCCACAGCACTCTGCAAAATTGAAAGACCACATAGTGAGAAGTCTTGTATAAAGAAAACCAAATCTGACTGAATGCATTGCCAAATGGTTACCTTAGTCATGAAAGGTTGCAATGCAAAGTAGATTTGCACGACATATTCTGCATGGAGAAGACATCTCCAGCCGCAAGAAGTTGCATCGGTTTGATTTGGTCCAGGCACATCTTTGATTGGGGCCTTGCATAGTTCGTACCTTCCACATAGCTTGCCATAAGCAAGCAATAATCTCTTTACACAACTGCATAAAGGAGTATCAGGATGTTAGCTTGAGGCTTTCAAATTTACATGGATATCCATAAGAAACACTTTCTGATGTATAACACTTACAGCCTAATTTCAGGGTGGGTTCCTTTTATTGAATTGAACACCCACACTGCTGGCTGGTCAACATCAAGGCATATGAGACTCCAGTGATGGTTGTTCTCATAAGGAAAGATGATGACGGTTACTTCTAGCATAGCACAATGGAGAAACCAACTTTCGAATGTGCCAGATGGAGTGTTCTTCTGTCTAATAATCACAAACATTTGTGGATCGAGAAGAAACACCTCCGTGTGGGTGTGCGATGGAAGTTGACTTTTGATCAAACTGCAAGGAGTGTACCTGATTTAGTACACCTATCATTTGAGTTTTCACAGTTAGCAAAATATTAAAACTTGCTTAAGACAAACGTAGATAATTGTATCTGTTATGTGAGCATCTGGATCCAGCAATATATTAACGTCCACTGTATCCAGAGTCAGCTTTCTGGCTCCATCTATAAATGGTATCTCTGCAAGCAAACCGTCCTTCATTGAAAGTAGAGTATCTTTGTTGCTGGCATCTATGGATCGGGTCACATTGCATTCTCTTTGCCTATGGGACTCCACTGCTGCTTTCGTTTTCTCCTTAAGTTTTGCTTCCCTTATGTCTTCTGTTTGGCGAGCAACCGTCTCTGCCCTTGCCCTTGTATTAATATCATGTGTGACATCTACAAATGTGACTTGTGGCAATATTTCAGGGGGGTATAGCAAAATTTCCCTCATTTTCTTATCCCTGCAGTCATTGGGTACCAGAAGTTTGTCATACCTCCACCTTACCCTTTTTAGTGTCTCGCTGTCTTTGTCCATTACAGTCACCCTGTGGGCATGGGCTGCTACAATGGTCATGTCACTGAAGCATTCAAGCAGGAAGTCCTTTGTTGCTTCCTGTAGAGCCATCAATGCAACCACTTTCCACCTTTTAGTGCCCCAGGTCGCTTCCTCACAAATGGACCTCACCATCCTCTGGAAGGGCAGCTTTGGTATGCACAAATCAACACATTTTTGTACCTTCCTGATTTCTCTGAAAAGTCCCATGCAGCTCTGTAACTTCTTCATCCTTGGACCTTTCAAAATCTTACTTGGTTTTCTAGGTCTCTTCTTTGGGGTTGCAGATCTGCTACTTACCTTAGCTGCTAACCCTGGTCCCTTGCCCCCCTTTCTTGCAGTGGCCTTTGTTCTAGCCATCCCACTGTATACAAATAGAAGAGTGTCTCTCTCTCTCTCTCAAAAACACACACTCTCTCTCTAGAACTCTCTCTCTCTCTCTCTCTCTCTCTCTCTCTCTCTCTCTCTCTCTTCTCTCTCTCTCTCTCTCTCTCTCTCTCTCTCTCTCTCTCTCTCTCTCTCTCTCTCTCTCTCTCTCTCTCTCTCCCCAAAACTCTCCCTGTCTCTCACCAAAACTTATATCATCACTAACGGCGCACGTGAAAGAATTTTATGACGATAAAATACGCCTCCACGCGCCGTTAGTGAAAAGGAAAGAGAGAGAGAGAGAGAGAGAGAGAGAGAGAACTCTCTCTCTCCCCCCTGTCTCCACCTATTTCTCCATCTCTCTATAACACACACACACACACACAAACTCTCTCTCTCTCTCTCTCTCTCTCTCTCTCTCTCTCTCTCTCTCTCTCTCTCTCTCTCTCTCTCTCTCCAAAGCAGACCAAAACACACACACACACACACACTCCATCTCTCTCACTCATTCTCTCTGCCTCTCCACAGTACTAAAGGCGCGCGTAGAGACATCCAAAGAGTAGTTGGTTGTCTCCGCGCGCCTTTAGTACACACACACACACACACACAGAGTTTCTGTGTGTGAGTGTGTGTAAGAGAGAGAGATGTGGAGAGAGAGAGAGAGACCTTAGAGAGAGAGAGAGAGTGATAGAGAGAGAGACCTTTTAGAAAGAGAGAGAGTGATAGAGAGAGAGAGAGACAGTGAGACCTTTGAGAGAGAGAGAGAGAGAGAGAGAAGGCCAAACCTTGGTAGAAGACGTAGACGCACTCTCACTTTCTCCTTCTCTCTGTCGCAGACGCACTCTATGTTGCAGACTCTCACTCTCTCACTCTCACTCTCTTCCTCTCTTTGTTGCTCTGTCTCTCACTCTCTTTCACTCTCAGTCTCTCTCTTTCTCTCTCATACTTTTTTGGTGTCACTCACTAACCAATCGCGCTGCATTAAATGACCAAACGTGGGGCATCATTCCGTAGATGCTATTTTAATGACACACGTGGGGCGCCGCCGAGTGTTAATGGTTATACGTGTCTAGAGAGAGAGAGAGAGAGAGAGAGAGACTTATTATTGTCACAGAGAGAGAGAGAGAGAGAGAGACTTATTCTGTCAAAGAGACAAAGAGAGAGAGAGAGAGAGAGAGAGAGAGAGAGAGCAATGGAGCAGATGCCTCCCAAGGAGTTTCTGCAGACTCTTCCCAAAAAAGGTTATCTCTTTCTCTCTCTCTCTCTCTCTCTCTCTCTCTCTCTCTCTCTCTCTCTCTCTCTCTCTCTCTCTCTCTCTCTCTCTCTCTCTTTCTAAAAATAGCTAGCAAAGTGTGTGTGTGTGTGTGTGTGTGGAAACAAACAAATCTATATTGTTGAACACACATACACACATACACACACAAACACACACACACACACACACACACAGAAACTCTCTCTCTCTCTCTCTCTCTCTCTCTCTCTCTCTCTCTCTCTCTACAAAAAGAAAACACACACACACACACACAGAGAAACTCTCTCTCTCTCTCTCTCTCTCTCTCTCTCTCTCTCTCTCTCTCTCCAAAAAACACACACACAGATACACACACACAGACACAGGGGCCCCCACCAAAACACTCTCTCTCTCTCTCTCTCTCTCTCTCTCTCTCTCTCTCTCTCTCTCTCTCTCTCTCTCTCTCTCTCTCTCTCTCTCTCTCTCTCTCTCTGTGTACTAAAGGTGCGCGGAGACAACCAAGTACACATTGGAAGTCCCTACGCGCGCCTTTAGTACTATGGAGAGGCAGAGAGAAAGAGTGAGTGTGTGTGTGTGTGTGTGTGTGTGTGTGTGTGTGTGTGTGTGTGTGTGTGTGTGTGTGTGTGTGTGTGTGTGTGTGTGTGTGTGTGTGTGTGTGTGTGTGTGAGAGAGAGAGAGAGAGAGAGAGAGTTTGTGTGTGTGTGTGTGTGTTTTGGTGTGATTTAGAGAGAGAGAGAGAGTTTTTTTTTTTTTTTTGTGTGTGTGTGTGTGTTTTGATGTGTTTTGGAGAGAGAGAGAGAGAGAGAGAGAGAGAGAGAGAGAGAGAGAGAGAGAGAGAGAACAAAGACTTGACATTGATTCCTTATGAATAGGATTAAGGTGCAGTAGGCAAAAGAGACTACAACCGGCCCCAGAGCTTGTGCCAGGATTCCAACCTTTACAGGCTCAGTTGCTTAGCACTTCTGCCAAAAGAACTGTTGACTTTTGTAAGGACTTTGATCAAGAAGAGTCAATCTGTGAAGATGAGTCAGACAGGTCGGCTAGCTAAGAGGATCCCTCACCCTACAAGGTTCCCTCACCCTCTACAGTACTTGTCAAGAAAAATACAAGAAAGAGGAATATAGACTTCTCAGATGATGCACATCTCCCAGCAAGCAGTCCTTGTGCAAGTAAAGGTAAAGCCAAAGAGGATGTGCCTTCTTTGGAAGAGCCAGCTGTAACTAATGAGAGCCTGTTCGATTTTGCAGCATCGTGTGGTGTTGGGGATAAATATGATCTAGTTCATTCTATGTTTAACCCAAAATTTGATATTGAAGACCTTTTAGCTCAGCACAGTGAATCTTGTAGCGCTATAGAGATCAATTTGAACTTATGGTGCAGGTAGGGTGGGTTGTTTTGCCTAGTATGGATGTGGTTCATTTAAATGACTGCGGTGGCAAAGGACAAGGACTGAATAAGTATAGGGAATTACCCCCTGCTTGCCGACATTCAACTTGCCCTTTGCACCAAAAAGAGTGCAAACTTATTCAGGAATCCTTTGGCTTTATGATTTACCTGAACATCCTGTTTGGATTCCTCATGCAGAATCCTGATGAGGTGATAGAGGAGCAGGATGCATCACTAGACGAAGAATACGAGGAGACAACACACATACAAGAAGTCGAGGAGGTTGAAGATACAATCGACCTTGAGGTTGAGGCAATTGAAGTTCAAAGAAGTAAGATGCTCTCTGTGAAAACAACAGAAATCAAACTACCCTTGGATGTCAGTAACTTCACTGAGAAACATGCTCAGATGATGTTGCCTGCTGCGCCTAAGTTCAGGATTGGAGATAGGACCTATATTTTTTTACATGATGTGCAAAGCATCTTTCATTTAAGGGAGGACTTCTCCCTGGCTATCATTTCCAGAATCCAAGAGGAGAGGAGTGGATTTGTTTTAGAGGATAGTAGCGATGATGAGGCAACGGAAACATCCAGCAATCCAATGGAATGCCTCCGAAGTTGCTTTGAGAAAGTTGAAAAATACAAGGAGACACTACTGGATGAAGCCACCTTCCAAGCAATAATACAAAGCCTAAGACCATCAACAAGTCACAAAGAAGTGGAGGATTGGTTTAACCATTCAGGTCAGGAGTCAACCACATATGTCGACCTATGGCAGGAAAACCTCTTTTTGCAGGATGAGAGCTTCATGGTAACTTTCTCTCTCTCTCTCTCTCTATCTGTGTGTGTGTGTGTGTGTGTGTGTGTGTGTGTGTGTGTGTGTGTGTGTGTGTGTGTGTATGTGTGTGTGTGTCACTTACTCAGACATGATATGTGAAGTCTTGGATTGTTGACAAGGATGACTTCCTTCGACGGCGGACTCGAGAGTATCGTGGAAGGGATGTGGCCCTAAAACAGTACCTTTCGAAGCTTTGGGAGGCGCCAATAATAGTTTTTCACAATGGAATGTCACAAGAGGGTACAACAGCAACTTACAAATTAAAGACACTATCACGCTTCTTGGGTTGACCCATGCTGCCCAAAAGTGCAGATAAAGTCATTCTTGTGGACAAAGTGTTTGCCAGAGATTGTTTTGGTTATTGCCCAGGCTACACAGGTGGTCACGCAATGTATTACTACACTTACACAGCAATGGCACTAGCTCTTGGCAGACAAAACCCGGATGAACTGTTAGAGTATGGCAAACATCTCATGATTCATTACAAGGGTGATGAGCCAAAAAACAAAATTGAACCTTCAAAATCTTGATACACTTCAAGTAGCAATTGTATTAAGAGCATGTATTACAGAAATATTGAAATTTTGTACAATGTTATCCACTCAGAGTATCTTTCTCCACTTGTGGTTCACATACACCATTGTCTCTCTCCACCTTCGTTGACCTTAACGAGCACTGGAGTTGTTGTATTCCATTGATCTTTTAATTTTATTTTTTTGTAAATGTCTGATGGCTTGTGCTGTTGTTTGCTGAAGAGGCCAAGACTTCTTTTGCCTGCATTTGATGAATGATTCTACGATAGAACCATTCAAATAGTTCTCTCAAATTGTTAGCCTTGATTCGAGAGCCGCCATGTCGTGTGTACCTGAAATAGGCATTTCTAGCAATGTAATGAGACTTTTCAATCCCTTGGGTATTCCATATGTCCGGGTTCCCATACGTTTGTATAAAATATGGTGAATGATTGAAAATGATGTGCTGGATATGAAAACAGATTACTTAGAATGTTTTACACTCACATAGTTACACATAAAAGAGAATCAAAATACACAATAATACCATGTAGTGAGTAATCTGGGCGTCTGTCCATGCTGTCTTGAATGATTTCTTGAGAAGGTTGAGATTCTCCTTGAACTTGTTCATATCACGTTGTGACCAGTCATCTTTGTCGCACATCAAAAATAGCATGTCTATCGATCGCCAAACCTCAGCCTTCGCGTTACAAGTAGTTGGTTCTTGATCTTTGACTGCAATATGTAGCTTTTTCCAGCTCTGATACTCTACCTTGCTAACATAAGATGTGTTATATATTCTTCCATGCTTTGTTAGCTTCGGATCTTGTATTCCTAGGGGTTTAGATAAAAACCTCCGTGCCTTCACCCACTGATGGATGATTTGCATGGGACATCCTTCTCAGTAGTTGATCTCTTTTCATCCCACTGGATTTTCACATTGCCACATGAAGCCCCATATACGACAGTACCAATTCTCAGCACTGCAGGGAAATCTGTCGCTCTGCTGAGTTCTTGATTTTCCAAGAAAACCTGATATATAAGTAGACCAATTTCTCCACAATTCTACAAAGGGCATGCATTGTACAGATGTGGACATTCACAAGTGGTATTTTCAAAACCGGTCGAAAAGCAGGGTCCTCAATGTGATGTGTTGGAGCTTTTCTCCACCACTTTGGGTCCATGACCTTTGCAGGCTCCATGTAGAACAAGCACGGTGACTTTGCCATTGCACCCATTCCACAATTATACATGCACTTTAATGTTTTGAGGTCACCTGCAAGATGCCACTGAAATTGAAAGTCTCCCCTTCCATCTAGACGTAGTACCTCTCCCTGGTTATTCTGTCGATCAATCACCTCTGGAACATTAGTTTGATGGAACACCCAATATAGAATGTCATGATCTTCTTTCTTTACCTGCAACACAAAATAAATGAGACTTAAGTAGATGTGAACATTTGAGCTCAGTTGAGAATCTCGCTTACCTCAAAAGCACCAAGCCACCATATGTTAGATTCTGATTGAACACTAAAATACAAAGGATCATCAGTGGGACACTTTGAGAGGGATCTATTCATTAAAGTAATAGTAACACGCTCTAGCTTCTTGTCTTTAACAAGCTCACACTCATTCAGTTTCAACACAAAATGTAATACCCCTCGCGACTCTTCAAATGTGATGTTGTAAAACTCTACCATTCTCTTCTGCAACATCTACAGGTCCATAAAAATATTATTGAACTCATCATATGCTATGTTTGCTCCACGGCCACTGTAAGTTGCTTCAATATGAAACGGTTATCCAAGATATTCTCCCTGTGCGTCGTTAAGTTGAAGCCTCTCTTTTCGAACACTTGAGGTTGATGGTAAAAGTTTGGACTTTATTCCCTTCTTAACAAAGATGGATGAGACAGATTTCTGTATAGCCGAATATCCTCTTTTGCTTACACCAAGTGAATCAATTGTGCCTTGTATCTCTTTTGCAGGCATTGAATTCTCTGAATTAAAGCGGTCCACTACATTTCGCTGTAGAACCTTAAACTTCTTGTCATGTACTATATCTATTGCAAGGCTTCTACTTATAAGTGGCTTCAATCTCTTTCCTATATTGGCTTTGGGGTCAATGTTTTCCTTGTCAAGATAGATTGAATCTCTACATGAAGACAATGCATAAGTAAATAACAAAAAATTTACTTAACTAACACTATTTAGACACATGAAAACAATGCATAACTAGAAAAACAAAAGATTTACTTAACTAAGACTATTTAGTCAACCAAGAAGCATCACCTTAATGCTCGGATTCTTTCTTAAGACCTCCGGATGCAACTTGCAATGTTTCAAGATTGCGAAATTTCTTCTTTTGGATACGACCACCCAAGATGGTGTCCTTCATTTGACAACTTCGTACCTTTCCTTTCAGTTCCTGTACCTCTATTTTGTGTTGCAAAATGGTAACCTGATCTGTAGAATGCAAATGTGAAAGACGTACATCTCACATTGTTGAGCTTGGAGAATGCCCTCATAAGTTTCAGCTTGCCTTGTAAGAGATTACAATAACCCAGAAGGCCGTTTTCTCCATCACCAGCAAAGGTCAATAAGCTTGTGGGATTGACAAATGCTGGAGACACATTAGTCATTGGATTCTTAGGATAGAGAGAGCCTCTCGTCCAGATATCTATGTGTTTAGCTCCCTGAGCTCTGAGCGTGTCTATGGATGCGGGAGGTATATGTGTGTTTGTTTTACTCCGCTTAATCAATGGTTGGTACTCTTGTCCAAATCAATGTGAAGGTGATATTTGGCTCATTTTTGCACAACATTTGTGCCATTTGAGGAGTGCGCCATTAGCCAAAGATGCGGGTTTAATGAAAAGTGCGTAGTTGCTGTGGCTTCATCCCTCCATGTTAGCCTCGTTCCCTCCATGTTGACGAGGTTCATTCAATGCAGCTGAAAAGAAGATTATCCCTCAATAATTACGGACGAATGTTCATAAGGGTAAAGAATCTACTAAAAGTACACTTTTTGAGCTTTTGCCATGACAGACCCGCCTCTATTATTCACCATATTTTCTAGAGAGAGAGTGCGGAAAATACATTTTCTTACAAGGCCCTCCAAATGACATCCGAAATTTCCTAATGGGCAGCCATCCAATTTTCAGAATTCTATGCTTCATCAAAAGATAGAGGCTCCTCAACATCATGTAAGCTAGACACAACCAAAGCATAACAATTTGATGCATAAGATGCATGGCGAGAGCCTAAATGAGTACGACTAGACAAAGGTGCATCCAATTTACTGTCACGCAAAGTGTGCACCAGCCATTTTGGCATACATCTAGCCTGCTCATTTTCAACCCTTTCCTCATCAAGTACATCACGTACATCCGCATCAGTAATAGGCTGATCTATAACATTTTCAGAAACCCCCATAGGCTATACATTTGTCTCATTGGAAATTACATTCGTATTTCCACCATAGAAAAGAGGCAACAAAGTGACATAAATGTCCTGTGAGCTTACTTTAGTGTCTCTAGTACATGACAGCAAGGGCTGAACAGAATCTTCCACAAACACTACATCCCGTGAAACCAGAATACGCTTTGTTTGCGGATGATATAACCTGTAACCTTTGCTTTCAGCACTATAACCAACAAAAATACATTTGAAAGCCTTATCATCCAATTTTCTGCGCTGTGTTTGTGGCACCAAAGCATATGCCAAACATCCAAAAACACACATGTGCTCAATAGAAGGCTTTCTAACATGCCATGCTTCATATGGAGTAATAGACCGCACTGCACCTCGCTCTAATACCAATTGAAGTCGTGGAGCAGAGCGTAGATCGACTCACACACACACACACACACACACACACACACACAAAGATACACAGAGAGCTTACACAGTACGCAAAGAAGTCGTTTGAAGGGTTATCTCCCAAACCTTATTATCCACAAAAGTATAAGTGAGTATATACAAAGAGTTAGTAATAAGTGAGTTAGGCAGGCGGCCGGCCATATCCGTATAAGAGGCCACTTGGGCTTTAATCCCAACACAATGTACA
Source organism: Adiantum capillus-veneris (assembly GCF_014529385.1). Classification (NCBI taxonomy): domain Eukaryota; kingdom Viridiplantae; phylum Streptophyta; class Polypodiopsida; order Polypodiales; family Pteridaceae; genus Adiantum; species Adiantum capillus-veneris. The sequence continues at coordinate 159,600,671 of NC_140935.1, forward strand.
ATGTCTCAACTAGTGTGCTGGGATAAAGTTCAAATCACTAGAGGGAAAATAGGGTTGCTCATGTATGAAGCTTGTTAGTACAAAGTGCAGAGGATAATGAGAGTTGTGACAAGTAATCTCTCTCTCTCTCTCTCTCTCTCTCTCTCTCTCTCTCTCTCTATCACACACACACACACACACACACACACACACTATCACTTTACAATATATAAGCAATATCTTTGTCATTTATGTTATTTTTGTCTTTCTATAGGTCGCTACATGCATTCGTGAGGAGATAGATTAGAGTTGGGAAGGGTGGAAATGCAAATAGGTGATGAATGATCACTGTTCAATTCACTTAAAGTGGAGATAATAGTTAACATTGGGGATAGACACACAACCTTGGCAATCAAGATCTCCTACAAATGGGAACATAATGAGGTACAAGGAGCTGAGGCCAATTTAACAAATGGGAACATAATGAGGTACAAGGAGATGAGGCCAATTTAACATGCAAGATGTTTGGATATGGTCATGGGATTTGATATTTGCTTGCTAGCATCTCTCTCTCTCTCTCTCTCTCTCTCTCTCTCTCTCTCTCTCTCTCTCTCTCTCTCTCTCTCTCTCTCTCTCTCTCTCTCTCTCTCTCTCTCTCTCTCAATATTGACACCTAAGAGGAAAACCCTTGCTCATGCCTAGATCACTCTACTTTTATTTGATGCAAAGCTACAAATACCACAAGGCCCTATCCCCCAAAAACACCTAGGATGAACTAGTGACCATTCAGCTTGCAAAGTATTTTGGGAAGAGTCTTAGTATCCTCACCCTTCATTATGATCAACGGGGCGAGTATATGTCTCATGAATTTGATGCATTTCTAGATAGTTTATTGTGGGGCAAAACACAAATGTACAATGCCGTATACACAACAAAGTGGTGTTACTGAAAGAAAAAAACAGGTCACTTTTGCAGATGTCACAATGTATGGTCAATAGTAAGCTTTACCACATTTCTTTTGTCTTAAGGCTATCATGTGTGCTACTTATGTACTTAACAAGTCTCCCACCAAAGCCTTATAGCCTATGACTCCTTATAAGTTATGAAGCATGGCATGATAAGAAGCCATCTATAGATCACATGTGTAGCCATGTAGAGTCTGGTCAATTTGGATGTGGGACTTTGTGGAAGGATTTGTGGAATTTAAGAAAGCTGCAAAAAATCCTCCTCCCATGGACAATAAAAAAGAATAGGCTAGAACAAGCTTCTAGCACTTCAAAACAACTAAACATGGAATAAGAGAGAAAGAATCCATGCAAGAGACATGGAGTGGTGGCGGCCTTTGAAATTCAAAAATTCCAATTGAAATAAAAAATGTTGAATGGTTTTATAAAATGTATGCTCATTATTAGTGGATACTGTGAAGTGTCAACCAAGTGTTTAGACTAGAACAAGCTTCTAGCACTTCAAAACAACAAAACATGGAAATAGAGAGAGAATCCATGCAAGAGACATGGAGTGGTGGCAGTGCTTTGAAATTCAAAAATTCCAATTGAAGTCAAAATTGTTGAATTGTTTTATAATATGTATGCTCACTATTAGTGGATAGTGTGCAGTGTCAGCCAAGTGTTTGGAATGCCATAGATTCCCCGTGGACGCTCACATGAGGGTGGCCATTTTTTATCTGCCAAAAGTGTCCTTGGTACAAAGGGGGCATGGTCAATTTTTTTGTAGAAAAAGTATGGTCATATGAGGTCAATGAGTATTAATATTTGCTTGTTTATGTAAAATACCATAAATTCCCGATGGTAACCCACATGAGGGTGGTCGTTTATTTTTTGAAATAAAACCCTTGATACAAAGGAGACTGCTAAATTTTTTGAGTTGAGGGGAAAAAGAAATTGGGGTTGAAGTAAGTTTTCTATGATAGTGTGTGTAGATGAATGTTGGCATCGATGGTCAGCTTGATGGCCTCCAGATAACACTAGAATACCCCAACTCTACAAGAGATCTCTTTCTCTCTCCTAAAACATGTATTTTTCATTTGGTTGATGGAGTACCATGAGCTATGGTTTGCAAGCGATAGCCCTTGTTTGAGATCTGCTATGTATTGATTTTTCTCATAAGAACGGCCTACATGGCTTGACCAGAAATCACATCTTGATTCACCAATTTTGAGCCCTATAAAAGTGTTTGGGTAGAGAATGAAAACTCACTTGTCAAAGACGACAAAGGAAACCACAAGTGTGCGGGCATGTTGACGTGTAGATGGAGGTGAATAAGGCACAAGAGGAACATTTGTAGGAGTGATCTCTATAAGCCAAGGGAGTGAAGGAATGCTCATGGGGTCATGCACCCTCCTCTCACAGTTATTTTAATTCAAGCCATGAATGCTCCACTCTTTGCACACTTTGGGAGTATAACATCCATTGTTGATGTGGCGTTCATGCATTGGTCAGAATTTATAATTATTGTCAATGGGATACCCAAAAAGATATGCTCTTTAATGCAATGTTAGTGATTGTTATGGACTTTAGATGCCTATTGATTATCAAATATCTAAATTTGGAATTTTTTGATCCTCATATCATTATTTGAATGCATTTTCTTAGTTATTTTCACCCCTTCTAGTCTAATAAAGCAAAAATTGAGTGGAGAATCTTTAGAATCATATGCTTCCTTGTCTCATGTATTTGGTTCTGGAGGTTCTATGGGGTCTAGAATAGTAAAACTTAATATTTGCCCCATTATAGGGCCTCCAGTAGAATCACTCTAGAAAAATACTTCAATTTGATTGTGCCATTAGAGAAAACCCAGTCCACCTCATATGGTCTTGACCTTGCTATCTTCAAATTGGGTTTAATTTTGACTAATATAGCAACACTAAGTCACCTTTTTTGAACTCTCTTACCTTTAACTTGTTATCATGCCAGTATTTCCTTTATTGTTGTGTTACTTCTTATTCAAGCATGGCTCTTTTTTTTTATCTCAATCGACATCAATAGCTCCTCCAACTTGTTCTTCAATGTGGAATTGTAGTCCATATTGTGTTCTATAGCCATTTTGTGACTGGGGATAGGAAATTTGATGGGTGCCATTACTTCAATATCATACACCATTTTACATGGTTCCATACCAGCTGTAATCTTGTGAAATATTTTGTATGCCCAAAGTGCCATCTGAAGCTTGTCATCCATGTATCAGGCTCCTTATGAACTATTTTTGTCAAAATAATCTTGTTACTACTTTTAGCTTGTCCATGGGTGTAGAATTTTGATACTTGTTGAGAAGATTTCTGTTAGAATATGAATGGTCTCATTAATGAAGTGAGTCCCATGATCTAAAGCTTGTTGCCTAGATATGAGACTCCTTATGAGCTATTTTATTCAAAATGGTCTTGATATTCTTGTTGCTACTTTCAACTTGTCCATTGCACATGGGATAATACGATGTAGATTTTTGATGCTTGATCAAAAAAGATTTATGTCAAAATTTGAACATTTTCATTAATGAACTTAGTCCTCAGATCTAAAACTCTCAATTGGATGAACCATATTGACACATGATATGCTCATATAGAAACCATGTCGGGGACTTGGTAGTATTGTTGGGTAATGCTTTAGCTTTCAACCATTTTCTCGCATAACATGTAGCCATAACTATGTACTTATTCAATTTGGGAGTGACCTTCTTGAATGATCCCATAAAATCTAAACCCCATTTCATAAATATTCCTAATGGCTCTATTGTGGTCAGAGGTGTCATGTCTGTTGTAGCGGGTTTGCCCATTATTTGGAAAATAACACATGTCTTACAAAAAGTTCTAACATCATGCTCTACCACCATAAACCTACCTGAAAAATCTTCTTATAAGTAATATCAATGGAAAAATGTCCTCCTTACCTTCCACTGTGGGCCCTGGTTATTATGACTTGCATTCTCCTTGCATTCTATCCTGCATTGACAAACACCTTATAACTCCATCAACTCCTAACCTGTATATGGCTCCAGCTATGATAGTGAATTTCAATCTTTTGATAATCATATTCTTTTTACTAGGCTAGGACCAATCCTTTGGAAAATCTCTAGATTGGAGAAAATCATATACATCTTACCATTCTAGATCTGGTTCATCCATTTCCTAGTATAAAATAGCTCAACATCTATTGGTTTGTCTCTTAATGATATAGCTAAACTTCCCTCAATGCTCTTGGATAAGAAGTTAGCAACACAGTGAGTTTTTCCTGTCTTATGGAAGATCTTAAATTCAATATCCAATAAGAACATCATCCATCTGATTAGTCATCATCACTTTGTCAATCAGAGTAATGTCTAATGGTCCATATAAAAGTGAAATAACTTCCCCAATAGATAAAGTCTAAATTTATTTGCACTAAACACCATTCCTAGTGCCTCTTTCTTAGTTTTGTGGAATACCCTTTCTTTGTCGTACTAAATCTATGACTGACAAAGTATACTAGGTAGTTTGTCTTCCCATCAAGTTGTGCAAAAATAGGCCCCATCTCCATAGAGATACATCCACATGAACATGAAATATAACCTCCCAATCTAGCTGAAAAAGAATTGGATTTCCTTCTTGAGACATTGAAAACTTGCTTTGCATTATGAGGTTCATATGATTTTCACACTACTCTAGGTTAATTCATAAAATGAAATGGCCTTTGTCACAAAAATATGAATAAACCTTTTGTAAACATTAATGTATCCCAAGAATGAACTCAACTCAAACACATTTGTTGGTGATCTGACTTGTTAGGGACACACTTTATTTTGTCTTCATTCATTTCAATTCCATTTCTAAACAAAATATGTCCCAAAAACTATCCCTTCTTGAGCATGAATACAAATTTGAAGGGATTCAAACAAATTATTTTCTCTCTACATCTCCCAGACACCATTTCGTAAAATAGGAGATGCATGTCTTCAATTGAGAACATTGTGAAGTTGTACATGAATATCATGAAAACTTCTGTAAAAACTCATCAAACATCTCCATCATACATCACTAAAAGGTTATTGGAGCATTACATAACCCAAATGGAAATACTAAAAACATGAAATCTGCCCATTTAATTATGAATGTCATTTTTATCTAATCTTCTAGTGCTATCTTCAGATGATTGTACCCACCATAATCCATGAAGCTACACATTTTGTGGCATGTTATTTCATCCAGAATCATATCTATAAATGGAAGAGGAAATAATTTTTTGAGGATTTCACCATTCAACTTCCTACAATTGACACAAATCCTCAGTTTCCCATTCTTCTTTGGAGCAACCACTATTGGAAACAACTAGTCATCACTACTTACTACTTTAGTGATGAATCTTGCTTTTTTTTTAAATTTGATTTCTTGCTTAACCTTCTTGGCATATTTTGGATTCATCCTGTACCTTTGAAGATGTGTTGGTGGTTGTGCATCTAGTTTCAGTGGCATCCAATGCTAGCATACTTTTGGATCTACTCCCTTCAGATTTGTATGCTCCCACAAAAACACATCCTTATATTTCTAGAACAACTACCTGGCCTCCTCCTCTATCTTTGGTTTTAGATGATTGTTGAATTTGACTATCTTAGGATTCACTATGAATCAAGATTCCATTCCCAATTTGTTGGTCATCTAGTAACAACAAATTTTCTCTACCTCCTTTTTATTTTGCCAAAGATTCAAATTCCTTGTCTGTCCATATGATCGCCGCATATTTGTTGAAAGGATTTTTCATAATGATTGAATCTTCTTCTAGATCATATTGTACTTTATTCTAACTAAGTGTATCTTCATTTTATTTTTTCGTATTCACATGTTCCTCATCTCGTTTGGCATCCCTTACAGTCTGGCTTCTTGGTTTTTTTGGCATCCCACCATCCAAATTCATTGATGTTTCACCTCAATTTGACTCAATGAAATTCTCAGGATATTACTACCTCGATTCTCTACCCTCTCCTGGTCAAGAAGTCTTACATTTAAGTCTATCTCTACTATAGGAAACATTTTTATGGATGCCAGCCTTTGCTCGATCTTTTTTGCTCCATATTCTCTACACAATTCTTTTGGCCTCATTGACCTTTTTAAGCTTCTAGTATTATTCATCTTTACTTGTATTCTCTTATTTGGTCCTTGAGTCATCAATATTTGGCCAACATAGTCATGCATGGCTCTGCACTTCTAAGCCATGACCTTCCCAATAGTATATTATACACTCCTTACACATGCTCTCCCAAGATGTTAACACCAACACCAACACCAACACATATTACTACCCTTGGTAGTGGATCCTATTGTTTCCTAATCTTATAATCAATCTAGTGGATGACCGACACTTCATCATCTTTGATCTAAGACAAATCCATGACCATTGCATATGATTCCTTCTTTCTTTGTTTTCTGATAAAACTTGCAACCTTTGGCAAAGTCCGTTTGATATTGTCTACTTCAGCCTCTAAGTTATTTCACAATCCTTGAAATAGATCTAGTTGTGTTCATTCCTAGAACTACTATCTTATCTTGATGACCTCCATTCTAGATAACTGTCTATTGGGTATTGCCATGCCTCTGTGGCCTCTTGCGTATTCTAGCTGACGAATCCTGTTTTGAGGAATCAAATTGTTGCTTCTAAGCATTCCTCATCCCCAAATCCAATTTATCAGCCTCGGTCAAGTTGAACTTGACTTTCCATACATCCTTCTCTAGATGCTCCACTGAGCCCATTGATGGTTCTTTAGATTACTTCCCAACATCTACCTTACTAGATTCATTCTCTTGGATTTCCTTCTCTAGAACCTCTAGAGCCTTTGGCAAAATCATTTGGATGTTTTTTGCTTCCAATAATTTAGGCTCCTTGGCATCTCTTTTCCAAATCCTTCATGGTCTTGGCCACTAGTGTCCTCTACCCCTAACATTTATCCACCTCCTTGGCCTTTACCTTGTCCTTCTAGATGGATCTCTACTTCTCCCACCTCAAAGTCTCTTAGGAGACAATGAAGCTTATGAAATTGTCGGCAAAGGTACAGTTTGTGTCAAAACTGCTAACGGAAATGAATGGAAGCTTTAAGATGTTAGGCATGTTCCTTCTCTTTGCAAGAATTTGATCTCTGCAGGACAATTGGACGATGAAGGTCACAACATTGCATTTGAAATCAAATGATGGAAGATTTCAAAGGTATCTTTGGTGGTTGCCAAAGGAGAAAAGGTTGGTACACTTTACTTGTGTATAGTTAGCTCACAATCTTCAGCTTGTTCAACAACTACAAAAGTTGACAGTGCGGTGTGGCACTACCAGCTTGGGCATATGAGTGCTAAAGGAATGAAAATCCTTCAAGCAAACAAGCTTCTACCAGGTTTGAAAGAAGTGGACTTAGAGTTCTGTGAAGATTGTGTTTATGGTAAACAAAAGAGGGTGAAATTACAAAAATCAGGAAATGAAAGAAAAACTTAAAAACTTTGTGTTGGTTCATTCTGATGTTTGGGGTCCTGCAAGTACACCATCCCTTGGTGGCTCATTGTACTATGTAACATTCATAGACGATGCAACTAGGAAAACGTGGTTTTATGTGATGAATAATAAATCCAATATGTTTTCCATATTTCAAAGGTGAAAAGCCTTTGTGGAGAATGAAGCAGGTACCAAAGTTAAATGCCTCAGATCCGACAATGGAGGCGAGTATTACAGCCAAGCTTTTGAAAGCTTTTGTGCTAGCAATGGCATTCAGAGGCAAAGGACAACCCCAAGGACACCTCAACAAAACGGAATTTCCAAAAGGATGAATATAACAATCATGGAGTGAGCACGAAGCATGTGGCTACATGCAAGCTTACCACTTGAGCTTTGGGCGGAAGTAGTAAGTACGTTTGTGTACTTAATCAACCGGTCACCCTCAACCCCATTGAATGGGGGAGTTATAGAGGAGGCATGGATAGGTTAACCCGTGAATTATTCATTTCTCAAAGTTTTTGGGTGTGGGGCTTTCATGCACATAGATATAAGCCTAAGGTCAAAGCTAGGTGCAAAGTTCAAAAAGTGTTCTTCATTGGATATGGAGAAGGTGACTTTGGGTATCACCTATGGAATCTTGAAGATGGTAAAATCTTTAGAAGTAGAGATGTAATTTTCAATGAACAAAATATGTACAGAGATTACTTGGAAAGAAAACAAACAAAAGAAATAGGTGATGAGTACATGGAGCTTTAGGAACGATGAAGACTCAAGGAGTGCAAATGGCAACAACGTACAACAACGTCAACCAAATGAGGAGCCTCAACCTACTCCCCAAATATCTACAAGAGCAAGTAGACCTCTATAAAGGTTTATTCCTTCCTTCAACCATCTCTTGATCTCAGATTTGGAGAGCCGTCTGACACATAACCTACACCACCTTGGTACACTCTTATCATTCATGCACTTCCCTATATACTTTACTGACCAAAAGATGTTAAAGTTGGGCACAATAGACTTTTGTCTCACCAATTGAACTCAAAATTAATCAAGAACCAAGTTGCAAACCCACAAGGAGACTCAAGCTGAAAGAAGCCCAAAAGGACCCATTGTCACATAAATCTATCTTAGGCGTGCCAAAGATAGGTATGTAACTAGAGGTCCCTGCCTCATCAAAATTCATCAATAATGTGTTTACCGAGCCCAAATAATGCACCATGTCAATTTTCATCAAGGTTGACAAAGCACAACTCCATCAAACACAACAAGCTCTAATAGTAGAATAAGCGGACACAAAATTTCCCATAACTCCCACCACCACAGGGGTCAGAAAGCCATCATACTTCAGTCATATCTCCTAAAAAACATACACACCTTGTACATCCACTCTGGCAGCAAGCTTCATGCACACACACCCACACACTTGCATCTTAGGTGCACCCAAGATAGATTTTGCCAAACATTGTGTTTTTATTGCACCTTAGTTGCTGTAATATATTTTCTACTTGTTGGGAATTGTTGGAACAGGTCTGACAACCATATTTGGTGACTTTCTTTTAGGATATATTTTATTAACTTTCGAAGCTCCAAATAAGAAAACTATGAAGGCTAAGCTGGCCGAACTTCCCCGTACCAGATAGAAGAAGATTCTCTAAAGGAAGCAAATGTCACATGGTTGGCCAAACAATATCTAGAAAGCCAGCATGTCAGAGTTTATCATGGAATATTCAAAAGTGCACAAGGGTATATACTAGAAGTGCAAATGTTGCCCAAACAAGCTCAAGACCTAGCAAGAGTAGAGGCAGCTAGACCACTATGGGAGAAGATTGGCCTCAAAAACTACATCCAGTTGGAACCATGTGGTGTAGACTACAAAAGACCTTATGAGTTGATGCACAACATTATGAAGATGGCCGGACCACTATTTCATATTTGAACGACACTCCCATAGAAGGGAACATCACAAAAGACTAGATAACGGAGATGCTAAGACTGCCCAAGGGGGAAGGCCAATGAGAGACCACTAGTTTCCTACCACCACAGGCATATTCTTTGGCAAATCCACATCATTCATGGATCTCAAGCAAAAAGAGATAGAGTGGGCACTTGGTCTATACCACCAACACTTCCATTTCACTGCAAAAAGGTCACCATGGTACATTGTTCCTAATCAGGTCATGGCTTCTACTTTCATAAATGCATCCAAGAGAGAAGAAACCACTTAGGTCAACCATGCCCACTACATTCATACCACTTTAACACATGTAAAGAAGCCAGAGACCATATCTTTCTCGAGAGATCCAAAAGTGCTCACAAAGATAGCATATCATGCAGAACAGCTATCGCTAGCCTCAAAACAAAATTTATGGCTAGAAGGCAAAAATGGAAATGAAGAAGAAGTACAAACTAGGGCACCACCAGTGGCCACAAGTTTAAGAAGAAGATTGGTCAATGCCTCAAAAAAAGAGGCAACCACAAAAACTATGGCCACATTAAAAGCAATTGGAAGCAAAAAAGAACAAGAGGAGGAGGAGAAAACTCCCCAAGAGATAAAAACAAGAAGAAAAGGAAAAGCTAAAGAGGACAAGAAAAGACCACGCTCCTCCACACCAATATAAGAGATGACTCAAAGAGCTACAAGACTAGAAAGAGAAGCAGCTACATTTGATCTTGAAAGAGGGCTCAAAGGATATTTTAAAGAAAAATGGAAGTCCTCACCCAAGCAAATCAAAATCCAAACCAAGACTCCCATGTTTTATCAGCTTGATGATCCTATGGCAAGATTGCAATATCTTTATGAAAGAGAAGAGTGTCAAAGAGAACAAGCCAAGACACAGAAAGAAGAACTACACCACCGAGAGAGAAACAACTTAAACAAGAGCAAGAAACAAGGAGGAAATTCCACACATCACTCCCCCAAGTGAGCAACCTCGACAAGATGGTAGTTCTCATAATGTAGAAAGTTAGGACGAACAGACAAAACCTCTAGAGATGTCTAAAAAAAAACAAGACGAGAAGCAACGTGAGAACTCTTGACAAAAGACAAAGATACACCATCACATCAGCATGAAGCGGGAACTTCCAGACAAATAGAAAGCTTGGAAGAGATTGATGAATTTGCTAAGTATGTGCTATATGCAATTTTTACGTAGTGAACTCCCCAGGGGAGTCCTAAGGGCAACAAGAAGAGCAGCTTCAGGAGATAAGCAATGCGTTGTAAGACTCCACCTCATTTGTTCAACAGCTACAAGTCCATCTCAATATTGCAAGTACTCAGTTGACCCAGTCAGAGTCTTGTTGCCAAGGACAAAATCACTTGCTTAACCAGATCAGAGATAAGCCCATTGTGGCTACACTACAAAGCATGGATGAGGCATACAAAGCACTTGATCAACGGATTAAAGTCTTTTGATAAATTTAGAATAGATGTAGCACCGAGAACTCAATAGGGTTCATGCAAAAAGAAGAGATCTATCAGAAAGAAATTACATAGCTTAAGGAGGATCTTAGCAAAGCTTAAGAGGTTGTGAAGTCACAAGCATCGACATAAAGGGAGGATCAATCAAAAACAGCAAAGGGAGATACAGATGCTTTGCAGTTTATGAATTTTGAAGAAGCCAACACTTAAGAAGGAAACCTCCTAGAGCTAGTGATTACCAAAGAAGAAGCCGTACCGTCCGCTCCACCCAACAGCTTAACTGTAGATGAAGAGGTCACGCTAAAGAAGCCATTAGAAGAGGAAGAAGAGAAAATACGGAAAGTGTTAGGAAATAAGACGTAGCTAAATAGATAATTGAGTAGATTACTTAATGGAGAGAGACATATTTACATACACGAGATTATAGAGTAGAGAGAGAGAGAGAGACTACACACGATATACGTGGTTCACCCAATGTGGGCTACGTCCACGGGAAAGCAGCCACTCAATGGCTTTAGTACTTCAAAACAAGAAGTAGTTTACAAAGGGATTATACCCTTAATGGAGCTCCCGCCTTGCTTCACTCTCACCACCTCACACTCACCTTGTTGCATCACCTTCACACTATGAAATGTGTGTAGAAATGGCCTCCTTTTATAGGCCAAAAGGGCTGCCCTCTCTTATGAGAGACAGCCATGTGTAGCCGCCCTTGTGCGAATAAGTCCAAATCGGACCCTCCAATCCGCCCATGTGTGGCCGCCCTTGAGAAGACAAGTCCGCTTTTGAATTCGGCCACCGCCCATTGACTTTCGACCACCGGCCAACCGACCGGTTGTTTTCCGACCACTTTCCGGCCGTCGTCCGGCCATAATATTCTGGCGAAAAAAAAGTCTCGGGGGCCTCCGCCTTCGAGGCCTCTAAAGTTGCCCCTGATTCTTGTCCGTGAAAATTTTGGTTTCCGGTGAGTGATTTTCCTTCACGCACGATGGCTTCTCCTCATAATGGGGGCCTTACAAATGTGCGCTTTTACCACAGAAAATACAAGGGTAAATCAGGCTCCATACTTAACAGAAAGAAGCTTTGCATTGGAAGGAGAGAATCATGCATTCTATCAATGTCAATCTCCTCACAAAGACAAATGTCAATGAAGAATGGCATCAACAAGCACTTCCCTTTTCGCTCATTAAAATTTGAAGTGCTACAAATCAAAGAAAGATTGCTCAAGGATATAGCCACCAATCCTAAATGGAACATCCAAAGTGGTGTGCGCTCCTTGCCGCACTGTCGAAGCAAGGGACTTGCCAATACACCGTGTGCGAGCCACAAACGGCTCCAAGCACACAACAAGCCTAAACTAGCAAGCTCAAGAGAACAAAGGGTGTGTCACTCACCGCTCTACGCTCGCCTTCGTGGTGGATTCCTCGCCGCGATGAAGAAGAAGCTGCAGTCGTGCCGCGCTCAACCGCTTCGCCGCCGTCGTGCCTTCGTAATGCTCGATCGCACACACACTCTCCCTCTCTCTCTCTCTCTCTCTCACACACACACACACAAGGAGGTGAAGAAGAAGAAGATGGAGATGGAGCAAGAGCACTCTTCAATTGCACAAATGAGAGAATGAGTAAAAATTAGGTTTAGTTGGCTTTTATAGGAGCTCACCCCATTCACACTTGGGCGCCCATGCTTAACCAACTAATCCCTTGAATGTCCAAGTTAAAGTGCACCTCTCATCGACGATCACTCTACCTTTCCCTATTGGACCGACAAGCCCGGTACCTGACTCTACCAAATACATAATACGCGTCCATCGTAGGTGATGGGGTGTCCGTGAGCCGTGAGGGTTAACATGCCCCCCTTCCTGATGTAGATTCCGTCCTCGGAAGCTATTGAGTTGAAGCTGGTTCGTCGAGGTGGAAGAGCATTTGAGATGAATGTCCTTAGCCTTCTTCAGTCACTGCAAAATCAAACAACATTGGCACAGTAATTGCATTCTCTTAAAAAGCATATGCAGTTTTAGGTAGACACATTGATTGGTAAAAGAATTTCAAACAATTTGGTAGCAATGAACATTAAATTGCAATGTAATCAAATGCATAAACAGATGTAAAGGTAGAAAATTAAACAAGTCTGGGGTCGCTAATTTGACGGTCGAAAAGCACTAGAGATCGAATATTAATACCATGGGTAAGCTTCTTAATTTTCTGTGGTCAATTAAGTTGTTTAATCGCGAGAGCCAAGTATTCATGTTCGAGGGCTGACTAGAGGCTATATCTAGAAGACTTTGTAGTTAAGCTACCATAAAAGGAATTTCTCATGAAATCATCGCCTGACTGATTACTTTTTCTTTGACCCCTCAAAGTCTTTTCACACTGATTCAATTTTGAAGTGGGTGCTTATTTTGTATGCCTTGGGTTTTTTGCTTTTCAAGGAAAAGCGCCCACACTGGGAACCTCTAGGGCTCTAGTACCATAGGCAATACATGTGAGTGAAGTACCAAATCAAGCTGAGATTTCTCTTCCAGCTTAAAATTTTACATTGTGGCACTTTGATTTTTTGTTTGTTCATTTTCATCATTTTAATTTTGTAACTTTGGGAGGTCATATAACACTGTTACATTCCCTAGGCTCATCACATTAGTAAACTCCCTTTATAATACTTAAGCTAAAGGTCACTAGTGTTAAGCCCACTAGAAAGCCCTAGTACATTTCATACAATGCTGCCTAAATCGGATTAAGAACCTAAGTAACCATTGTTTATTAGGAAGGCATTCCCCATGGTATTAAGAGAAGATCTCTAACACCTAACTTGGTCAAACTAGCTTAGTCGGACTGCTTGATTTTTAAACCTAGACAAGTGATTATGACAAAACATTACATTGAATTAAATGTTTGATACTAAGCAAATGCACTGAATATTATGCTACCAATCACAATCAAAGCAGACAATCATGGATGCAAAAAGATAAGGGCAATGCTAATGGACAAGAAACACCTATTTGTGTCGATGGTCGCGCTTGATTTGAAGAGTGAGTCGAGATAAAGATTCCATGAAGGTCCAAATCCTATCAATAGCAACACGCTCCTGTACACACTAGGAAACAAAAGGAATACCTCCAGGAGGCACATTAGTGGGAAAAGAGATCTTTGCTAATCACTCAACTCTAAAACAGAAACACTCCTATCGTACTAATCTTACCTACCCTCCATCACTCAAGTGATGAGGATCAAAGGTGTTTTATGGCATAGGTTTCTGTTTCACTGTACCAGATGTGACATGTGTAGGTCTGAGTCAATGTTTTGACTTTTATTGTGCATACTCGTTTGCTAATTGCTCTTGCTCTTCTTTTTTTTTTTGTGAGTATAAAGCTTTATATGTACATTCCCTAAGATTGGAATTGAGAGGTCAGGGAAAAAGGTTGAGAGGGAAACAAATGAATGATGACTGTCAGCAAACACTCCCCCCTTCCTTGGGTAGATCATACCGTTTGAAATGAGCTTGTCACCCTTTGAAACCAATTGTTCCAGTTGGTAATAGGTGAGGATTTTTGCCAGTAGTTTGTTATTACCCTAGGTGCCTTGTCAAGATGCAAGGGTGGTAAGGTACTCTCCCATGATTTTATTTGCAACGTTGTTGTAGGTGGTGAACTTACCCCGGAAGGTGCAAACTCTTTCGTGCTTGGATGGATATGTACAGTGGTAGGTGGAGGTTGTGTCGAAGCTTCTATTTGCGTATAGGAACTACATGAAGAGCAAGAAGCTTCATTTGATTTCCCTTTTCCTTAGCTAGGTGGAACAAATCGTTCTTTCTTTGGTACCCAAACTAGCTCGGGAGCGGGTATGTAGCATTCTGTGATTTTTTTCTTTCCACGATCATTGATTCGTTTTGGAGCTACGGGATTGGGCTCACTTGGGTCAGGTGATAGGTAAGAGCACAATCTACGTTTTGGCACCCAGATTTGATCATTTCCTTGATAGTAGCCTTGGGCTTCCAATAGTCGTTTAGGAATCCAACGTAGCGTTTCTTTACATTTCTTGGAGTGAGTGGTACGGTTCTTACTAGGTTTCCGTTTTTTTGCATCAACCATGCTCACTACAGAGGTTTTAGGGACCCACTTGTATGTTTTCTCTGTTATATTAGGATGGTTCTTGTGTGTCTCAAGCTTTCTTTCAACTACATCAGTTGAAGCTCTAGAGAGTTGGACTATGGGGACGTATGGTTCAACCTCCTGGACATGCAATGTCTTGGGTTTTATTTCCTTGGGCAATATCTCAGGGACTATGGCTTGAGTGGTAGGGCTAAGAGTTGGTTTTTGCGTTGTAACACCCCCAGTCCCCCAATCAATAGTGCATTTGGTGGCTATCATCCACGTGCGGCCTAGGTTTATATTACCCTCCATAGTTCCAGTAGGCATGACCAAAAAGTCTTGAGCTACCACCCCATTGTCATAACTGACAGAAGTGTGCCAGATTCCAAAAACCGTAGTTTTTTTCTTGTTGACACCCTTGACTTGGATAATACTCTCAGATAGAGGTGGCTTCCCTAACTGACACCACACCCCATAGGATAGCAGATTGTATTTAGCACCCGTGTCCAATAAGGCGTTATATAGCACTTTTCCATAGGCACTATTTAACTCAATGGGGTATCGTAGAGGTGTGTCAGAGTCCAACCCATCCTCTTCGATTTCCACGTGGAATGCATTTGTGACCCCAAGGTTAGCCTCTCGTTTTTGTCTTATACGTTGTTGTCGCTCCTTAGCCTCAGCTTGAGCTTGTATCTTGTTTAACTCGGTTTGTGCTTTGGCGGCCTTCTTTTGATGAATGGCCCGTAGTTCTTCTTGGCTTAAAGGATCATAATATCTTTTGAATTTACTCCCATTGAGGAATCCAATGGTTTCAACTCCATCAAGAGTTTCCACACGAAGGGTACCTTGTGGGGTAATTTCACATACTCTATATGGTCCTTTACCAGCATATTTCAACTTTTTCTTCTCTTTACGTACTCCATACATAAGGACTTTATCACCAACTTTGATATCCTTGTCCTTCACATGGCGATCAAACCACTTCTTTCTCCTATCCTTTTCCACAAGAGCATTTTGCACAGCCAACTGTCTCTCTTCGTCTAGTTTTTCTAAGATAAACAAACGCTCGGTTAAGGGGTTACCATTCCATCCTTCTTGCGAAGCTACCCTAAGACTAGGAATGACAAACTCCCAAGGCATAACCGCTTCTTGGCCGTATACCATTTTGAATGGCGTACAATTAATAGCCACTTTATAAGCAGTACGATAAGCCCATAGAGCAGATGTCAACTTCAAATCCCAATCAGTGCGATGAGCTTCTACCGTCTTGGTTAAAATAGAGATTAGAGTCTTGTTGGTGCTCTCGGCTTGTCCATTAGCTTGCGGGTAATAAGGTGTAGACTTATGGTGGGATATCATAAAGGTCGTGGTAAGCTCTCTTATTACCTCATTTATAAAATGGGTACCATTATCACTAACAATTTCAAAAGGGCAACCAAATCTTGTGATAATGTTCTCAAAAAGAAACTTAGCTGTTGTCCTCGCGTCAGCTTTTTGTGAAGCCTTAGCTTCAGCCCACTTTGTTACATAGTCCGTAGCAACTAGAATATATCGAGATTGAGTGTTGCGAGCTGCGGGACTAATTGGACCTACAAAGTCTAAGCCCCATTTTTCAAATGGTTGGGTTACTTTAATAGGATGTAAGGGCATTCTGTCCTTGCGCTGTGTGGTCTTGTAACGTTGGCACTCATCACACCCTTTTGTAAAAAGTGATGCATCCTTAAATAAAGTTGGCCACCAATAGCCTGATTGCAGCACCTTTCTAGCAGTCAGGTCCCCTGAAAAATGTCCTCCTGCTATGCCCATATGTGCTTCTTGCAAGATATACAAATATTCATCCTCGCGGGCACAACGCCTAAGAATATTGTCCTTGCCTAATCTATACAGGGTTCCGGCAATCAAACAATAGGGTTCACATTCTTTTACTAGCCTTCGAGCGATATCCTTACGAAGTTCCTTGGGTGGAAAACCATTAACTAAAAAGTTAACAATGTTCTCACTCCATTCAGGCATAGTCTCAACTATGAATAGGGAAGTATCGGGTAATTCATCATCAACTCCTGTAGGGGCTTCACCATTGGGTATGCGAGACAAATGATCAGCCATGACGTGCCTTTTACCGGGTCTCACTACAATCGTGAAATCAAACTCCAGAAGAATTAACAACCATCGTGTGATTCTTCCTGTGGAGCATGGCTTGTTTACCAGATACAGCAACGCTTGATGATCCACATAAAATACAAACTTGTTTGCCAGAAGGTAGTAGCGAAATTTCTTTACTGCATAAACCATTGCCAAACCTTCTCGCTCTGTAGTGGTGTAGTTCCTTTCAGCATCGTTCAATTGACGGCTTGCAAAGCTAATGGGATAGTCCAATTTATGTTCTCCTGGTTGAGTGAGAACACACCCAATAGCAAAGTTTGATGCATCAATATGCACATGGAAAATGACATCCCAATTAGGTGTCCTTAAAATCGGAGCACTTGCTAGTGTTTTCTTCAATTGTTCATAGGCCTGGTCACACTCTTCAGTCCATTTAAATTCAATGAGAAGCTTGTACAAAGGACGTGCTATCTCAGCGAAAAATAAAATAAACCGTCGATAATAACCCACGTGTCCCATGAACCTTTGAACTCCCTTGTAATTGGTTGGTGGTGGTAACTCTAGAATCACTTTAATTTTGCTCTCATCGGTTGAGATACCATTCTTGGATACTATATGCCCTAAAATAACTCCATGCTTGACCCAAAATTGGCATTTGAACGGGTTCAATGAGATACGATATAACCTACATTTTTCAAACACCTTCCGCAAACATGATAGATGTTCTTTCCAAGAAGAGTAAACACAAAGATCGTCTAAGAAAGCTTCACAAAACTCTCTCAAATATTCTTTAAAAGCAGTGTTTATTAATCGTTGGAATGTAGCAGGGGCATTTGTTAAGCCAAAAGCCATCACACGAAATGCAAACACGCCAAATTCTGTGATGAAGGCAGTTTTAGCTTGGTCCTCTAGCGCTATCGTGATTTGGTTGTAGCCTGAGTACCCATCTAGAAAGCTATAAGCTTCCTTGCCTGCAACTCTTTCGAGTACATGTTCGGAATATGGTAGGGGGTAATGGTCTCTTCTAGTAGCTGCATTAACTTTTTTGAGGTCCACGCACACCCTGAGTTTCCCATTCTTTTTTGGCACGATAACTATTGGCGACACCCATTCAGAGTGTTCAATAGGATATATGAACCCACATTTGATAAGCTTTTCTAGTTCTTCTTGAATGATCTTTGCGTACTTAGGATTCATCGGGTAGGGTCTTTGTTGTACGGGCTTCGCAGTGCTAATCATAGGGATTGTATGTTGGACCACAGAAGGCGGAACACCTTTCATATCATGGTATGTCCAAGCGAATACGTCCTTGAATTCCTTGAGAAGCTCTTTGAGGACCGCCTCTTCAACTTCCGTGAGGTCTTGGGCAATAAAAACAGGTTTTGATTCTTCACCGGGGTCAGCTAATTCTATTTCTTTAACTATTGTCGGACCATCATAGATTCCATTATTCCCATCGATAGGTATTCTTTGGGCTTTTGTGTACACAACCTTTGCTTCCCATGTGGTGTAAGATTTGAAATGTTCTGGTGCAGGATGCAAGTCTGTGGATTCTGGTTGTGCGTTGGTTTGTGCTTCCATTTCTGCTTTCTTGTGTTGTCGAGCTAACTCTTGGTTTTGACGCCTCCTTGCAGTGCGGCTCAACTTTGGCTTGTCTATGATCTCTAATTGGGCTATGTCATGGGGTCGTGGTCTACACCACATAACATTTTGGAGATATTCACCCCAATTGTCTACCAATTTTCGATGAGCATCACATGCTCCTATATAACTGAGCCATTCTGCTGAGGATCTCTTCTTGTTTATCCTAGCACGTACATTGGCTCGATATCGACGCCTCTTAAGGTTTTTCTTTTTCTTATTTGAGACCTGCTTTTGATTTGCATTTAGATCTGGCTCACTAAAGGAGTCCTCGTTGGTGTCCTCTTCACTCTCGGAGGAGCTATCATCGGTTGATGTGCTCGGTCCTTCCGAATGTTTTGACTGTGAACTTGCTCCACTCTCTAATTCATGAGATTCAGAATCCGTTTCACTCTGGGAGTCAGTGTCCAAGTCGTGTTGGTCAAAGTCTTCTATTGAGCTATCGGTGTCACTGTCAGATTGGTCCACAATTGCCTTGCCCTTAGAAGATGCATGTATGGCACTTATCATGTTCAGAGGTGCAATTTGTGGTACCTCTTCCCCCTCTGGTGTGACCCAAGTGGTTCCTCTATTTCCCCAGGTATCTATGGTTGCAGCTAGGTGTACCCAATCCACATTGTCCGACTCAGTCATCCCAGGTAGGATATCCATATAAGGAGAATCTTGGCCAATGTCTATATCCTTCTTACAAGTGTAACAATATTGTAGTGGGGCCGAGTGAACTGTGGTGTCAGAGCGATGATCAATAATGGTTTTACTCCCTAAGGGGTGTACCTTACCAGTCACCAAATCCACTCTAAGGACAGAGTCTTGGAATTGCAAATAGACATGATTTTTAGACCAATCGTGAACCATTTGTGCTTCCCTCATGAATGGTCGTCCTAAAATCATTTCATATGACATAAGGTGTTTAGAGAAATCCATTACAATGAACGTATGTCGTACCTTGTGTCCTAGAACTTTGATCTTAAGATCCTTGAGCATCCCCATAGGTTTGGCTATGGTACCATTTGCCATCTTTACCACAATGTTAGTAACACTGAGGCGGGGTTTTCCCATGGATTCCCAACAATCTTTTGTAACGATGCTAACTCCCGCACCACCATCAAGAATTCCCTTTATAGTTAATCCCTTGGTAGTGATGGGTAGGGTCGCATTAGACTCGTCGCCTTCAAAATACTGCCCTAATTCGTTAATGGGTACCTCGATCACAGACTCGTGTCCATCTAAGTCAAGTGATTGCACATGATTTTCCTCATCAATCATAATCGAGTCAGGCCTATTTGGTTGCGCAAACTGCGGTAATCCCGTTCGTAGCTCTCCGTTAAGGAATGCTCGAAGTGCAAGGAATAACTCAGGATCTCCATACAGCTTTGCTATGATCGTGGTTCGGACCTCAGAAGACATGAAGTCCACTAGTTTGGCAACATTCATTGGCGTTTTGCAGGGTGTAGGTCCTTGACTAGGAACTGGTGAGGATGGAATCTCATATTCCTCAATGGGATCAGGTATTCCTTCGTTAAACATCCTTCCCAACAAGAAGGGTGTATGCTCACTTTCTGATGTCCTGTCCTCACTCCCTTCTTGGATGATACTAGATATGGCTAACGGTCTATGGTTCATGTGGGGTGGATGAACTTGCGTGGGAAACACTGTGTCATGAATTTTGACGTGCATGGGTTCTGGTTCTAGTTTCCTTTGAGTCTCCTCCACTAAACCTCTTAGATGTTTCACCTGCTCAATCTCGTCTCCTGGGTTTGGATACGTCCCAATCTTCTTTTTACGATTTTTCCCTTTTTGCCCCTGCGGTTTATCTTGGGGGTCTTGGATTGGATTTGGAAACACTTGTGGTGTTTTCAGAGGCTCTTTATGGTTTTCTCTTATTCGGTTTTCATTTGGTTCCATGTTACGGTTTTCTTTGTCGGTCTTTCCCTTTGTGGTATTGGTTCTAGTCTCCATTGTCTCGACTGAATCTGAATCATCCTCGAGGTCATTCATATACACGGGGTCATCTCCTGTTCCTATGTTTGTTTTGGAACTTGGCTTTGAATTTTCCGTATTCTACGACTTCTTCCTTCGTGTCTTCTTTTTCTTTGCTTGGATAACTGACGCGGTATCTCTCTCTTCGAGGATATGGCCTCGCCCTTGAAGCATGGACCGTGTAATCGCATAAGCGGGTGCGACGGGTGGTATTGGCGATGTCACACTAGCAATTTCGACCAAATTCAGGGGTGTGATTTTAGGCGCATTTGGGTTATAGGGGCATTGGGCAATCAAGTGATCTATGCCACAATGATTACATGTGAGTATTGGCATTGCAGACGTGCTCCCTTGATTCATTTGCATCTGTGCAGCATTCTTTTGCAGCCTAATAGGGCACTCCGCTACTCGATGTGGTCCACCACACTCGTAGCATTGAAGAGGTGGCCTCCTAGCCTGGGTGTTGATATTTTGACCTCTGGATGCGAGAGCAGCAGCTTGATAAACCGGCTTGACTTGCCCCCAACAATCTTCCATGTAGTATATAGGACACTCTTCCAATGTATCAAGTCCGTAGGCAATACTAGTGTCTATTTCCTCCTCACAGCCATCTGGATAAGCATTTGATGGCTCGCAACCCACGTGGTTCATAGGGGCGACTCTTGGATGCGGGGGCTGCGGTCCTAGCACAGGAGGTGGTAACGGTGTAGCTTGTACAACATTTTGAGATCTAGGGACCATGTGTTGCGGTAGTTGCTCAACAGGTGGAGTAGGCATCAATACAGGAGCTCGAGGTGCATCCGTCCAGGCTACAGGTGGTCTATTTGCCATCATACGTTTGATCATTAAACAATCCTTAGCTTGGTGACCATACCTACCACATGCGTTGCAAGTTCCATTAAATTTTACTCTAAACGTAGGGCACTCACTAGTGCTATGTGGACCTAAGCAAATGGAACACCATTGTTGCTCCCTTCTTGGATACATGTGACTATTTTGAGGGGGTCGATTATCCTTAAGAGACTCTTGGATTGCCTTGGTGAGGTCTGTCAAGAATGTCTCAAATACCTTTGGCTCATTGGCAATGGGCTTTGCAGTCATGGGTTCATACTCAATGGCTTGTGAGCTAGTGGATCTCGTGTCAGTAGACACCCTCATGCCTGCTATCATCAAGTTGTCCTCTAGTTGGATTGCATTGGCAGTGACATCTTCCCAGGTTGTGATACCTCTAATCACTAGTCCATTATAGATTCCTTCATTCCTCAACCCTCGAATGAATCGATCAAGCAGTTGGTTATTGTTGAAGCGCTCATTTACAGGGCAACGAGAGTTTAAGTGCTTTAGACGACTAATGAAGTCCTTTTACTGACTCTCCTTCCTTACGTTCGGCCTTCTGTAGCTGAGATGCTACACCCCAAAGCACACCTTCTCGTATGTACTCCTTTAGAAACAACCTTCGAAGGGTAGGGTAGATTGTTTTCTCGTCCACCCTTAGGGTCCTATACCAATCTCCAGCCTTCCCACTTAATGTCAAGCTTAAGGCATTGCACTTATGTAGTTCGTTGCGTTCCCCTAAGGAATCACATACTTGTTCAAACACTTCAATGTGTTTTCTAGCATCTTCGTCCCCATTGAATTTTTGCGTGAGTTTGGCAATTTGTATTGCCTTACTTCTAGGCTCTCTATCAGATGCATGACGCATATTTTCCGCGATAGATCGACCTATGGTTTGAGCAAACGCTGCCAAGTCACCTATGTGAGGAGGTAGGGCCGGTGGAGGTACTCTTGGAATCATATGTGGGAGAGGAACGGGTACCGGTCTTGGCATATGTGTAGATGATGCAGGAATTGGAACATAACCGGGCATAGGTCCACTCGGATAAGAGCTAGGGAGCGGCACTCGAGGAGCATAAGCAAGTGGTACAATTGGAGGTGTGGGGGCCATGAGTGCATAAGGGACTAGAGGCACATACGGTCGAGGCCCCATATTAGGTACTACGACACTAGGTAGTGGCACTGCGCTAACCGTAGATGTCATCGGTACATTCTCTGTCAGGCTTATCCCTGGAGTGAGCACTGTGTTTTCCTTAATAGAGGGTTGAGCCAAGTTAGGGAAGCTAAAGTTTTCGCTCGGAGGCTCAGATTGCATAGAGACCCCAGGTGAAATGACGTAAGATGGGTCCATGGGGCTCATTAGAGGAGTCTCCATTTGTGATAGAGTAGGCTGTTGAGCCTTGCTCGTATCCAGAAATCTCATGGGGCCAGTTGAGAGTATATTTACCCCTCGGTTTTGCCTTTCTGATTGAATAATGCCATGGATAACATTACAGATCCTTTTCTGTTGATCTTCGATGCTCGTGGCACTAGAGGTGGATTGTACAATCTCTATCCATCCTACATGGTAGGCGTGGCCAGAGTGTAGATCCGTCAACACCTCAGTGTGGAGGTCGTATGTCCAATGATCATTAATGAACAATCCTTCTAGAGTCGACGTGTTAACGGTTTCTTGTGAGGTAGAAGCAATGTTGCTCCCCGTGGTTTTACTTGCCACCAACGGTACTCTAGAGGGAACTTCTGAAGGAGGCAGCTCAACAGGGCCTTCTTGGTAAGAAGTTGGCAGGATATCCACATGGACACTCTTTGGGGGTGTGGGGTCCACGTGCGATGTGAAAGGAGATTCCACTTCCCCACCCCCTTCGTGTGCTTCATTTGCCTCAGGTTCCGAGCGAGTAGCTCTACCTAATGTTTCCATGAAACGACTAAACATACTAGTACTAGGCTGTGGAGCTTCGGGAGGTGCATGGCCTTCTCTCTCAGTGTTTTGGGTAGGGTATGCTTCCATGATTTCTGAGTCGGAGGAGGAATCACTAGCGGCTATTTTAGGGTCTTGGGTGGTGCTACCTTGTGTCCCCGCTGAGGGTCTAGAGCTTATCGTGGATGGGTAATGGGTGTCCGTATGAACAGAGGCACCCTCAATATGCTCGTGTTCTAGCACCCGCCCAGAGCGTAAGTGCATGTGCTTCTGATACCCTAAGGTGTCAAAAAGCTGCTCTAGGAGGCCTTGTGACTAGTTTTTAACGTGTTTTTTGTTTTTTTTTTTGCTAGATTTTTTAGAGCGTGTCGTGGAATGGGCCGTGTGATAGCTCGAAACGAGCGTATCGGTCAGAGGGTCGTGCCGTGCTTTACAGCCCTCCGTTTGGTCACTCTATGCTCTCGGAATCCCTAAAACTGTCAATTTCCAGTAGGGAACTAGGCCCAAACTAGAAAGTCTAAGGGTGCAAGTGGGAAGAGAAAGGAGGAGAGTGGAGGACTTGTCCCACATGCTCTCATTCTCTCTTGAGGGAGTAGGGTATATATATAAGAGTGAGTCTAGTATATATCATAAGACTGAGGACTGAGGCCTGGGCCTGGGCCTGGGCTTGGGCTTGGGCTTGGGAAAACGATCCCGATTTACCTTTTATACAAACCAACCCGTCCGTTTTAAGAGTCACGTTTTTTATTTTCGAAAAATTTCGCCGCCCGCTCGCTCGCGTTTTTAATTTCCGTATTTTTTTACTTTTTTTTTTTTTGAAATTTTCTTTTTCTTTTTCTTTTTGGTGCAGAAAATACAGAAATTGAAAACGCAGATATGCAGAAAATTAAAAAAACGCAGAAATGCAGAAATTGCAGGAAATTGCAGAAATTGCAGAAAAAAACACAGAAATGCAGAAATTTGCAGAAATTGAAAACGCCGATCTTGAAAATGCAGAAATTGCGGAAATTGAAAAAACGCAGACAATAGCAGAAATTGAAACTTGACAGCAAATGCAGAAAACGCAAAAAACAGAAATCTCCACACACTCCTTCCCTGCCTTTCCTATGATAGAAATTGCACCACAAGGAAGCGTAAAGTGCTAACCGAGCTTAGTGTAGGGCATATCCCCGGCAGCGGCGCCAAAAATGTGCGCTCCTTGCCGCACTGTCGAAGCAAGGGACTTGCCAATACACCGTGTGCGAGCCACAAACGGCTCCAAGCACACAACAAGCCTAAACTAGCAAGCTCAAGAGAACAAAGGGTGTGTCACTCACCGCTCTACGCTCGCCTTCGTGGTGGATTCCTCGCCGCGATGAAGAAGAAGCTGCAGTCGTGCCGCGCTCAACCGCTTCGCCGCCGTCGTGCCTTCGTAATGCTCGATCGCACACACACTCTCCCTCTCTCTCTCTCTCTCACACACACACACACAAGGAGGTGAAGAAGAAGAAGATGGAGATGGAGCAAGAGCACTCTTCAATTGCACAAATGAGAGAATGAGTAAAAATTAGGTTTAGTTGGCTTTTATAGGAGCTCACCCCATTCACACTTGGGCGCCCATGCTTAACCAACTAATCCCTTGAATGTCCAAGTTAAAGTGCACCTCTCATCGACGATCACTCTACCTTTCCCTATTGGACCGACAAGCCCGGTACCTGACTCTACCAAATACATAATACGCGTCCATCGTAGGTGATGGGGTG
The DNA here is from genome assembly GCF_014529385.1 of Adiantum capillus-veneris. NCBI lineage: Eukaryota > Viridiplantae > Streptophyta > Polypodiopsida > Polypodiales > Pteridaceae > Adiantum > Adiantum capillus-veneris. Next base: position 159,625,824 of record NC_140935.1, read on the forward strand.
TCCGTGAGCCGTGAGGGTTAACAAGTGGCAAGAAATCTAGTTGAATTGACACCCTAGGTATCTCATACTATATACAAATGCACCAACAAATATCAAATAAGATCCTATGCAGTTTCCCATTCCAAGAGTCTGCCGTTGGCACCAACACTCTATCATACAACAAAAGTGGCCCACATGGCTCAACTACCCAAGGTTTCCACCACCACCGAATGGTAATCCCACTGAAAACTACATGGTGTAGAGCCTCTCCTCAACAATACAACTATTTCGTGGAATACCAAACTTGGCCTGCATTATGCTGTTCCTCACCTGCCGACAAACCTTCCATTGCGCAGAAAAGACAAATGTTGACTAGATGTCCTTCCTCGAAGGCAATAAAGGTCTATGCTATGATTTTTTGGGGAAACCTCCGGAGGAAGTGCTCCATGGTTTCTATGTCAGGGTGATGTTCTTACCCTATTACTACATGAAAACTTTCAAAGAAGCGTTCTATACGGGCTTCTTTACCTACATAAGCAAAACATTTGGCCCAGTCATCACAGATCTGGACGCCCGCTTTGTCAGCTATTTAGAAATTGAGCAAAAGAACAAAGTTATCATGCATTTGATGTCTATAGAATCCAAGGAACTTTGTCTCAAGTATCAACAGGGACTGGAACAACACGCGAAGAGGACTGAAGCCAGAAATCCCAACCACTACTTAGCACCCTAAGTAGTTGTGTCATGGAGGACACAGTCAAGGAGGGGGGAATGTTAATTGCTCAGCTAACAGAAGCATCAAAAGGAAATCATCCCTATTTTTTCATCCCTACCGATTGTATCAAAACCTCATTAATAATGAGAAATCCTGTAAAAGTCCAAAGATGTCGTATTATTATTGATCTTCAAAGAGTATAAAGGGGTCAAGGGCTTCCAAAGTTGTAATTAAATGTAGTTCCTAAGCCTTATTATTGAGCCCAATTAGCTAGGAATCCATTTCTTAAACCTGCGCTAAGGTTTAAAAGCCAATTTTTGTAACTTTGGACCTAAGTTTTTGGATAATGAAAGTGAGTGTATGCTACAGTACAATACTGTGAGTTCTCTATTTTTTTTTATTTTTTGTATCTCCCTTGTGCGGTGTTGCATTGTGATTTTGAGCATACCAACACGCCCCACAAAGCGCATCACAGCCAAGGACGTGAGTGATTTCATTTTTGAATGCCTTTGTTGCCATTTTGGCACACCTTTGGAGATTCTCTCGGATAGGGGACCGGGATTTCGAGCTGATTTAGTCGGGCAATTGATGAGCAAGTTAAAAATCAAGCGCAGGCACTCTACACCATACTACCCTCAGTGCAATGGTCTTGTGGAAAAGGTAAATGGTCTTATATGTAAAATCATCACTAAGCAAGTGCATTTACATCCTAAGGCATGGGACAAACACCTAGATGCAGCACTTTGGGCCTACAGAACATCCTTTAAAACATCCTTGGGGTATACACCTTTTCACTTGGTTTACGGGCAAGAGGCACTATTGCCTATAGAAGTGGAGCTAGCGAGACTCCGAGTTCTAAAAGCACATCAAGAGGATAGTCAAGAGAAGCAGGTGGAAGAAAGAATCATCGATTTGGAGAGGTTAGGGCTAGATCGAGAGTCAGCAGTGAAGTACTATGCAGCCCAGGCAGAGAAGAAACGAAAGAAGTTCAATCGCAACCTTGTCAAGAAAGGTATCAAGGAAGGTTCTTTAGTGCTCAGATACGACAATCTCTTTGATCGCAGGAAGGATGGTAAGTTCTTGCTTAAGTGGGAAGGCCCTTTTGTAGTGATACAGAGGTTCTCAAATGGTAGTTACCAACTAGGTGACCTAGATGGTAAGGTACATCAAACCCCGGTAAATGGTTGGCGATTGAAGGCCTACCAATGTCGTCTTTCACATCCATATGCTGGTGAAATCAATGCTAAGGATGGTTCAGAGGAGAGCTCATCATATTCGAGCTCCAACTAAGGTAACAATCATGTACATAGTCGTTTCAAAAAAAAAAAAAAAAAGGAAAAAAAGAGAAGAAAAAAAGAAAAAAAGAGAATGCTACCAGTGAAAGCGGATATTGACAATGGATGGGGTATGGCTTTCAAGGGTCTAGGAGACCAGTTTTTAGTCATGGATGGATACAATTATTCATCAGAAAGGACTAAACAGGGTGCATCAGCCAAGAAAACAGTAACATGGAAAATTCAATTAGTACCAGGTGGGTAAGTATTCAAGAGAACCCTATTCTAGCACAACCTACAGCTAGAGGCATCAAATACCTCTAGCTTAAGGGGGAGGGCTATATGATGCATGGTTTTTAAGACCCCTTCTGAAGATGCAATAAAGGCACAGTCAGTTGTTGGGGAGATGAGGATACTCTAGTCCAAGGGATCTCGAAAGAGAAGAAAAATCTACTTCACAAGCACCAAAGAGTAAAAAGTGCCATGGACAGAAGATACGTGGGAACGAGCTCTTATGCATGCCTACAACCTATATCTTACAGAATAGCCCAGTCATCACAGATCTGGACACCCGCTTTGTCAACTATTTAGAAATTGAGCAAAAGAACAAAGTTATCATGCATTTGATGTCTATAGAATCCAAGGAACTTTGTCTCAAGTATCAACAGGGACTGGAACAACACGCCAAGAGGACTGAAGCCAGAAATCCCAACCACTACTTAGCACCCTAAGTAGTTGTGTCATGGAGGACACAGTCAAGGAGGGGGGAATGTTAATTGCTCAGCTAACAGAAGCATCAAAAGGAAATCATCCCTATTTTTTCATCCCTATCGATTGTATCAAAACCTCATTAATAATGAGAAATCCTGTAAAAGTCCAAAGATGTCGTATTATTATTGATCTTCAAAGAGTATAAAGGGGTCAAGGGCTTCCAAAGTTGTAATTAAATGTAGTTCCTAAGCCTTATTATTGAGCCCAATTAGCTAGGAATCCATTTCTTAAACCTGCGCTAAGGTTTAAAAGCCAATTTTTGTAACTTTGGACCTAAGTTTTTGGATAATGAAAGTGAGTGTATGCTACAGTACAATATTGTGAGTTCTCTATTTTTTTGATTTTTTGTATCTCCCTTGTGCGGTGTTGCATTGTGATTTTGAGCATACCAACACGCTCGCAGGTGAAAGCTCTTCCTTTCTATGTAAATCTTACGCGATGAAGTTGTGTCTCTAGTCTTGCTCATCTACGAGTTATTATCATTCCCTACACACAATATACTCACCCAAACTAGTTTTAAACCATAGGGATAGATAGAGCACATCCTAAGGAATCTATAGAGTGCTTCGAGGGCTAAAACCGATCTGCCCAAAATAGATTGTTTATCTTTGGCACAGTTTTTCCTAAGTGTAAAAAATGACTTTTTAGCATATGGGGATGTTGAGGATACTCTGCACATTCTAGGTAGTAAGTTTTGTTGCATTCGGAGTATCGTAGCTATACAATTTCATCGTGTTAACCTTGTGGTAAGGAAAGTGGCTTTTGATGTTTGATACACATCTGAGACCAATCTATGTAAGAACACATTGGAATTGGGTTTTTCAAGAGATTAGCTATCTTTTGTAGCCTCCATGCACTAATCGGGTCAACTACGTCCCATGGATTGACATTTTATGTATGTGGTTCTCGCTTTGCTAGCATCGATATGGTGAGCCTTCGTAGCCGACCGACATGGAGATCATCTTTTTAGAATTATATGTCATCTACCACCCTCGGGGGGTGCACCTTTAAGAAACTAGTTCAAAGGGCATTCAAAATCCCCCTTTACTTGCATGCTTAAGGTAATAAAATCACCCCTTTTTCTTTAAAAACTTACGGATTTTTCTCTAAAATCAAATAAAAAACCCTTTTGTTAATATAATCCTATTAAAAATTTAAAATTTTGGCAATTAAAAATCCATTCCGATTTGAACTCATGTGGTGACTTACATGTCTAAGAGGTGAACCCCCCAATCTTCCAGCATAGAGGCAGAGTATGTGGCAGTTTTTTATGCTAGCAAGGAAGTTGTATGGTTTGCTCGTGTAGTGGGAGATCTTGGCATTACTCAAACCCTAGTGTTGCATTGTGATAGTCAGAGTGCAATTGCGTTAGGGAAGAATCCCGTGTTTCACTCGAAGTCAAAATACATAGAAGTCCATTATCATGTGACATGAGACACATTTGTCTAACAAGTGCATTGAGCTAGTCAAGGTTCATACGGATGATCCTCAAAAGAAGTTTTCACATTGCATGGAGATGATGGGTGTAGGGTGAAGCCACAAGATTGCTTCAGGGTTGTACAAATGTACATACTTACACACATTGGCCACTTGGGCCACATTGACCTTCAAATGGGAGATTGTTAAGGTTTAGGCCAACTTGCCGGCCACCCATCATACTGATTGTACTAACTTTATCTATTCTTTTGATCATATAGAACAATAAGAAGTAGTGAGTAAAATATAATCCTCACTAAGAGCTCCACCCACATCGTGCTCGTGTTTTCTCTTCTTCTCCCTTGCACTCTGCACACATTGCACACTTTTCATGCTTAACTTGCAAAGACACTAACAAAGATTTTCTTTTTTAAAGATAGATTTGGACAAATCTTATGATAGAATAGAATGGTATTTTATCATTCAATCGTTGAAGGATGCAAATATAGGACTAAGGCTGATCTCATGTATTTTAATCCTCTTACAAAATGCCAACCCAAAAGGTTTGTGTCAATGATATTATTGAGTATGCGGAAAAGCCAATGGCCTCTCTGATAGACATGAGAGGTTATCATTAAGCTTTTAAACCTATTATAAGCATTACAGCATGTTCACACAATGGTGTGTCTGCCCACATTGGGTTGACCCAAAAAATTGCTCCCTTGAACCAAACCTCGCATAATCATCATCATAAGTGTACTCCTAGGCTCTAGTGGTATATCTAGGTGTAGTACTTGATACATCACGGTGGTTCTCATAACGGATTCATCACCCATGTGATGCATGGTTTTTAGGACCCCTTCTGAAGATGCAATAAAGGCACAGTCAGTTGTTGGGGAGATGAGGATACTCTAGTCCAAGGGATCTCGAAAGAGAAGAAAAATCTACTTCACAAGCACCAAAGAGTAAAAAGTGCCATGGACAGAAGATACGTGGGAACGAGCTCTTATGCATGCCTACAACCTATATCTTATAGAATAGCCCATTCTAGGTGTGAATTTCTAGTGAAATTTACACGAGGATGTTCGTGTGGACTCACAGCACAGCATACTCCGTTTTCACTTTTTTACCGACAGTAAATATTTTTTACCACAGTAAATATTTTTTACCTACAGTAAATATTTTTCACCTACATGGTAAATACAAATCACTTTTTACCTGCAGTAACTTTTTTTACCCATGGTAAATATTTTTTACTGCACCATAAGTATTTGGTAGGTAACAGTTCACTGTTACTAGAAGCAGTGATTGGGCATCAACAATGCAGTTACAGGAGGAGAAAAGGGGAAAATCTTATGGTAAAGGTGAGTCAACAGGGATAAAGACTTTTGAGTTGAAAAGAGATATGCTGATTTTTTCAAAGAACACGTGTCAAAAGAAGCCATGGTTGAGGATTTTTTGAGAATTTGATATTCAGGAGGACCCAGCTGCCACCTCCCCCCCGCAGGTCCCCCCCTGACATGCGCAGGACCTCCAGTTTCAACAGCCACCTTACCTGCTCTTAAATGCTGGTCAAGGCCTTATCTCCATGTGTCACAATCAGAAAAATCAGCATTTACCCTCCCCTCTCACATCACTCTAGAGAATATCTTGATGGTGACATATCAGGTGACCTCAATCTGTTGACCACCCTAAGCAAAAAGTAACCCCAATCAGCGGATTTAAGCATGTTTATCCCTAATCCTAAACCCTCTCAGAAACCTATATAAGGAGGCCTTCTCTCACTCAAAACCAACACTTCACCCACTTCACCAAGCAACGAAGCTATGACGACATTGCTCACAACGAGGAGCTATGGATGGAGCTCTACTCTCTCTCCCTCTCTCTCTCTCCCTCTCTCTCTCTCCCTCTAGTATGATACATTACTAGCCCTAAAACCTAAATAAGGAGTCTTCTCTCATGCTCCATGGCCACCATCCTCGCCATCATTCTCTAAGGTATTGATGTGTTGCTAGTAGGATCATACCTACTTGTTGGGTTGATGTTTTTTTGACAAGGGATTATGCCATCCTTGGCTTGCTTCTCTATATCCTTATTATGTATGATCAGGTGCCGTTGTATTGTTAAGCTGATGTCTTGTGTATATATATGCTACATAAGGTCCCTAAGCTTCGTTTCTATGTGTTTTGCCATATGTTTTGATGCCATCATAATGCCAAAAGTCTCACTTGCCTATGTGCACTATGTGTGAGGTCCCTAAACCTCTTAATTTAGGGTGGTGCCCCCTTCGTTTTTTTCTTTGCTTGTTTGCATGAGGCGTGGTTTGTGGAGTGTGCACGAGTACAGAGGCCACCCGATTGCACTGCTCTTTTTCCCGCTATCACCATGGTTCACAAGGGTACTCATCCTAGGCTCAGAAGGTAGTCCTAAGGTAATACAAACCGTATCATTCAAGGGAAGGTCTTACCACTTTTCATAATGCGGCAGTGTCTAAGTCCCTTACATCTTGATGCCATCTTCACAAATTGATTTGAGGGATGTGCGATTTTTGTATTTCATTTGACGTATATGTCATAACACACATAGTATGGAGAGTTGCACATACATAATAACTTCTTGTTGGTAGACACTATGGATACAACTTAAATGTAGCTTGTCGCTTGTGAAACAACTCTCACAAAGTGACACAAAAGAAAGAAGACCCACAATGGGCTTATCATCAAAGTAGGTCTACCTTGAGGCATCTAGAACTATGAATGGTGGAAATATGAAGCCTTTATTTCTAATGGAATTCCCATTGCTTACCAAAAAAAAACAACATGTGACCATTCATTCACGTATGAAATCAAATCTACATTCTGCATATTGCCACGGTGCTACAAATGGATGTGCGGCATCCCTGAAAAATACCTCCAATAGCATGATAGAAACGATAAAACACCGCAAATATGCGTACTTGACAAATTGCATAGATTGTACGAGCAAATAATCGAGAGCAGCCATAGACTAAAAGAGATAGAAAGAAAGACATAGCACACAAGCATGTGCAAGCGCACCTCTTAGAGTAGAGTGTTACACAAGCACGGCAAGAGAGAACTTACAGAGAAGGGGACAGAAGAATAGACACAGACGCTGGGTGCAATCTCTCCTCGTGCAAGAGTCGGCATTTTCCTCTTGCACGTATTTACTTGTAGATTTCTTGAATGCTCAAAATGAGTACAAAGTGGCCGGCCAGTCATAAATAGCCAAAGCTCATAAAGAGCACTTAAACCATAAAATGTACATAAACTGTATATCCTTTTGCATAGTCCAATAACTGATGATGCTTTTGCCACCTGTCAGCTGCAACAAATAGGTAATTATCACAAACAATGATTAGTATCGTGTCAAAAACTTTGCATAGTAAAAATAATAATTTATGAAACTAAACAACATTGCTTATGCGTATCATCATCCACATACTACCTATTCTAGTGTCCCATACCACTAGAATAAGCAGTATATGTCATACCCTGATGAATCAGGATATCATTGATCACACTCATCTTCAATAAATCAATTCTAATCAATCTCAAGTTCAATTCCATAATATTGTCGCGACAAAAAATCATCATGTACCAAATCCAAATATACATCCAAATTCCAATATCTTTCTTTTGTACTCGGGTAACAAAAGCATGCTAGGGACAGTGGTGGCTAGCCACTGCAACATGCTTTTTTTATGGTGTTTCCTAAATCAACGAATCTACACCTGACGTGCTGCCTAAATCGGTAAATTGGCACTTGTGCTGTTTAAACTAGCGGATCTACACTTAATATTTTTGAAAATAGTAAATGTTTTCTTTTATTAGTGTGCTGCCAAAATCTGTGGATATGCACTTGTGTTGCCTAAAATGACGGATTTACACGCACAATTGGTGCTGCCTAAATCAACGAATCTACACCAGGATGAGCATTTACACACTACCTAAATTGGTGAATCTGTGTGCATGTGACCAATGGACCAAACAAGGTATAAAAAAGATAAAACATTACTGCCTGTGTGACACCACATTGGAGTATAGTTGAGTAGCAGAGTACTTACAAATTGTTCACTAACCCAAAGCACCTCAGCTCATGTGAGTAGCTACATACCTTAATGTCAAATGTTCTCAATAAAAACTCCATTTAGTTCAAAGCTCAAGCCATATTATGAGAGGTGACTGGATTCATAGCTGAAAAGATAACATGAAGAAAAAAGCAAGGAGGTATTGGATGTACGTACCTGGATGATGGACTACATGTGAAAAAATATATATAGCTGTGTGTGCATGTAGAGAGAGGTACAAGTAAGAGAGAGACATCAAAGTATAGTTAATAAATCCAAAATGGGTTAATTTTGTGTTAATAATTGACCATGAAATAAAACAAGTTGCCATTCTGTTTAAGGTATGGCAAAACAGTGACTTAACATCTACAGTGGTACAACTATATATAGAAAAAACTCAAAACTATTACACATGGGAGAGTGTCTATATCAAAATTAGAAAGTCAAAGGATCATAGACACTAACCTGCAAACATATCTTTTGAACGTAGGGATGAGTTTTAAATCACTAGAATGAAAATAATACTGCTCGTGTATGAATTTTGGTGCAAAAGAACAAATTAAAGATGACAATGAGAGGTGTTAAAGTTAAATAATAGTAAGTATTTGCATTGCTATGAGGGGCCTTGCTAGAAACAAGAGCGTGGTGTCCCTGTAAAATATACAAATAGCGCACAATCAATGATATAGTCCACAAATCCACTTATCTGGATAATCAAATATGCATAGAATCCACAGCAAGTCTGATATGAGAGAGATAGAGCATGGGAGAAAGAGAGAAATTGGGTGCAGGTGCACCTCCTAGAGCGAAGTGCTACATCAGCACGGCGAGAGAGGCGAAGGAGGAGGAGAGAAGAATAACGCAGACATTGGGTGCAATCTCCCCTCGTGCAAGAGTGAGCATTTTCCTCTTGCACATATTTCCTTAATAGATTCTTGAATGCTCAAAATGAGTACAAACTGGCCAGCCGATCATAAATGGCCAAAGCTCATAAAGAGTGCTTGAATAATAAAAATTGGACATAAAATATATATCTTGTGCCATAGTCCATAGCTTCGTTATCTTTTTCCACCTATTAGGTACATTAAATAACGGAGGCGTGGAAGGCCCTGTAAAATATACAAATAGCACATAATCAATAATAAATCCAGTAAATCCACATACTAGCGAGTATGCAATCCATAGCGAGTATGGCACGAGATAGAGAACGAGAGAGCACGTTAAGGTGCACCTCCTAGAGCGGAGTGCTACGTCGGCACGGTGAGAGAGAAGAGAGGAGCGGAGAAGAATAACGCAGACACTGGGTGCAATCTCCCCCTGTGCAAGAGTCAGCACTCTCCTCTTGCGTTTATTTACTTATAGGTTTCTTGAATGCTTAAAATGAGTACAAATTGGTCGGTCGTTCATAAATGGCCAAAGCTCATAAAGAGCACTTAAATCATAAAATGTACATAAACTGTATATCCTTTCGCATAGTCCAATAATTTTTGATGCTTTTTCCACATATCAGCTGCAATAAATAGGTAGTTATCAATTCCATTACATACGATGCTTAGAGGCTACCGCTTAAGCATGTCATCTTTGATGTGACTTGTTAATGCTTCTCACATGATAGAGAGCCATCACCAATACATCCACCTCTACTACCGTTTCTTGTTTCTTGGCATGCAACTCTCTCTTCATATCTTCATGATCAACTTCCCATGAATGAAAGTCAGTGTATTCACTATCCAGATCAACAAAGCCTCTTTCTCCATTTTTTACTCAAAAAGTATAAAATCTTGAAGTTTGGCGATCAGATTGTGCATGGCCTTTGACATGGCTTCCATTGGATACACATTTTTTGTTGGATATCCTTATAAATGAATCCTCTTGCACCGTCACCAAGTCATCGACAAGCTCGGGGGGGTCACTATGTATAAATTGTGTATATCGCGTGCATTCAAGGAATATTTATAAAACTCCTTATTTGTGAATTTTTAGCAAATAAAATACATCCTTTCTACTAAATTTGTAAAAAAAATTCCCAATTCTATTTTATGGTACCCTTAAGTATGTGAAAATGTGAGAAAAAAATAAATTTAATAACCCCTTCTACTGCACTCACGTGATAGTCACATAATTATTAAGTGCCCCCCCCCCCCCCCCCGCCCGCCCTCCCCCGAGTCGACAAGCTGCAAATTCTTCAAGGAGAGCTTCTTGACCTCCTCATCTAAGTTTGTCAACTCAATAGCAGCAACAGAGACCAACGAGGAAAACTCCTTGGCATAAGATGCCTCTTTTGCTAGTTTTTGGCCTTGTATTTGCAGGACTTCTTTTTCTTCAACCTTGTCCTTGGTTGTAGCCATATTTTATTCTTTAATTTAGGTTCTTCGTCTCAAACTACTCATTAATCTCCAAGCTTGGGACTTGCAAACCAAAGCTCTAATGCCACTTATTGAGTACACACAAAAGCCAATAGCCTCTCGGATAGACATGGCGTGGAGAGGAGAATGAGCAAAGAAGTGATAAAAAAGAGAAGATAAGGAATTAAGGTGCTCAAATGCACACAATCAAAAGAGAGGTTGTCATTTAGGTTTTAGGCCTTTTATAAGGATTACAAAATGTTCACACTATGGTGTGTCCGCCCAAGTTGGCCTGACCCTAACAAATATGCTAACCAATCAAATAAATCTTATGCAGTCTATTAGGTAGGGCTACCCATTGGCACCTCTTCTCTTTGCTATTGTAACTCGAGGCTTAACTTGCCTAGTCCAAGAAAGAATCCAACAAGGAAAGATAAAGGGAACTACTCTCCTTGAAGGTGACCAGATATGTCTCTAGTTGTTTGTACATGACACCAACGACTTGATCCATAGTGATGATCAATCTATTGCTAGATTTTGGAAATGTCTTCACCTCTTCTGGATAGCTTCAAGCTCGATGATTAACCATATTAAGCCAGGTGCATACTATTTGACAAAATACATCTCAGCTGAGCTCAAAGCGCACAACTATTAAGAAATCATAGAAGGGGTGCGTTTTCACCTATTGGGCATCTTGTTGGGTTTTGACCTTAGTCAAAAACAAAGGTGGAACTAGGTTCTTCATAAGTTTGAGGAAAGTCTCAAAGGTGGAAAGGTTTTCTTTCTAGCATGCCAAGTAGAGTTTTGATCATCAACCGCTATATTGTGTCCTCTTACTATTTTATGTCACCTGTTCATGACACCTCGAAACAGTCCTCCAACAAGTTCACAAGATTTGCAGGAACTTCTTATGGAAGGGTGAACCTTTGTACCCTCCCTAAGGATTAAAGTGGCCTAGGTATGATCAACATCTCATTAGTAGCGGATAAACTCATGGAAAACTAGATCATGAGTCTCCACACAATGATTGGGCCCAACTTATACACAAGAATATCAAACACTAATTTTTATTTAAGCCCCCTCTTGGAAAGATCTCTCGATATTGATTGTCTTTGCCTCTCCCCTTTGCATTAAATGTAAAGGTTTGGATTAGGTTAAGGAATGTGATAGGTGTGGAATATACAAACTCTTTCTCATTCAAGATATGCATGATAGATCCACTCGATTAACATTAAAAATTGACTGCATTTGGTGGTTTTCACTAAATATTCCTCCTCTACATTCTCAGGATGTTCGTAATGCTCGCAATCTTTTTAAGAAGGGTATCCTTACTTAGCCAGATGTGTGGGACAAAGGAAGAAGTAAATTCTTTTCAGAAGATAAAACCAATGCTATTTTTGGTCTCTCAATCAATGACACCACCTTCCTCTACAGTCGTATTTCACTTTTTCTTGAAGGTCACAGATAGAAGATTGTGTGTGGGGCGTCCTAGACTTAAGATGACAACAATGGACATGTTAGTAGCCTCTACCCACTTCAGTTTCTCTACATAGTAAATTAAACAAAATATATGGAGCTAGAAATTTACAATGAATTGGGCTAAACCTCTTGCCCCAAAAAAATATGCTCTGTTCTAGCTTATCTGTCACAAAATTATACGGGCATGTGTCCAGGCTCTCAAGCTTGGACTTGGAGATGGGATCTACCAACGTAGTAATTAAATATGTTCTCAGGAAGATACTTTTCATGTATTTGTTATTTGTGGAGATAATAAAACCATCTCACACACTTTGCACCATTTAGTGAACATTACATGTTCCAAATTGTCTTATTCTTTTAGGGAATGTTATGGGATTCCCTACCATTCCTTGTGATATTGTGCGGGTTGAATATTTATGGCACATTTGGATCTAAAGGTGTAAAGAACTTTTTGCCAATTCTCAACCAGTTGGCAATGAATGGCTCTCTATTGTTACTCTACAAGCCTCTGAAGCTAAAAGCTGCTTACGAAGCACTGATTTGACTACGACACTTAGAAAGATATGTGGCAACTTAAGAAAAAAGGTATGCAGATGAAATCGTGGACTTAAATTTAATGAAGAATTTCACTATCCAATGCATGAATGAAAAAGCAATTTGATTGATGCAGCCAAAACCCGATGGGCCAGCTGGCTTTCTACCAAGAGCGCATTAATAAAGTGGGTGATGCTTATGCTCAAACCATTTTGAGAGTGTCCTATCAGATTCCAAATGCTTCTATGCGTCCATGACGACAGTCTCTTTGAAATGTATATTATTTTTGGGGCTTTATGTATTTATCCACCTCCATGTGACTGACCTCCGTCTGGGAATTATGTAAATTGTTTGCTCTTTCTAATAACATAATTCCAAGCATATTTTCAAAAAAAAAAAAAAAAAGGGGAAAAGTGCATTTCATTTCCAAACCTAGTAAGGATTAGATCATGCTTTCAGTTCGACACGAGAGCGTGTGTACAACATGTCTGTGTTCCCTCGAAACAAAATGAGCGCACCAAATATTCTGTGTGATGGATTGCATGCACGGAGGGGTAGTAGACTCTCCTATATCTCCATCAGCTTGCACGGAAATGGGACAGAGCAAGCTTCTTCTAATACAGCTAGTCATTTTAATATACATGTGTTCCAGCTTTAATGGCGCCGCAGAACATCTGCCTCCAAATATGGAAGCCGCCATTGAACCTGAAAATGTCGCTGTGCAAGAGCAATACTGTTTTCATTGCCATGGCAAGACGCAGCAGCCAGCAGAGGGGCAAGCCGCTCCTGACGCTCATTACTTAGATGGGTCTGTGCCGAATATGCAAATAGTGCGGCATGGTGATGGAGGACAGAGAACGTCATCTCAGAAAATGCAGCAAACTGGGAGTAACATTATGCAAGCAATGAAGTCCCTCAGAAGAAGACATGGCTTTTCAGGTAAACCCGAGAAGAGAAAGGCTTCCTCAGCCATGAAGACACACTGGACCGCAGAAGAAACCGAGGCTCTTTTGCTAGCGATCGAAAGCTGCAATCTTTTGGATCCCGGCTGGTCCTTGAGAGCAAACAAGTGGGACAAAGTCTTGAAACACATGCATGCCCATGGCTTCTGTGAGAAGACTATTTACACCGTGCAGAAAAAGTTCCAAAACATTCATTGGGCTTTCCGTAACCTCAAAGCGTGGCGCGTACGGAAAAAGCTCCCCCTCTTTGAAAACCTCTCCACGAAGGATCGCCTAGATCGCCTTCTACCCGGCAACTTCTGCCCCGAGCTATATGCACGCATGGAAGCCTTTTTTGCATCTAGTGGCTTGGATGATGGTGTTCACTTGGTAAAGGATCAAAATCACATCAGGCGACGAAAGTTGGTGCGCCCTGTTTGCCATAAAAACAATGTCATGTGTGACGATGATGATGATGATGATGACGAAGAAGAAGAAGACGATGATGATGATGGCTCCTCTTATCGGCCTGGAGGTGCATCTTCGTCAGTGATCAGAAAATGCACAAGCCGCCAGCTTGCCCCGAGATTGTGCACTACAATACCGAATAAGTCCAAGAGCAAAGGCAAGCCTGGAAATGTACAACCAAGAAAGCAGCATTTCAGGCCTGGTGGCCTGAGGGGTCTTTTGCTAACAGGGGATATGGACTTGGAGAAGGTCCTTAAAGAGGAAAATGTGTACAATGAGGATGTTTGTGATGCTGAGTGCTGTACATCAGAAAAAGACGATGACATTCTACATGTTGGAGGAGCAAAAGAAGTGGTTGGTTACTTGGAGGGTTTTGAGTCTCCGACAAATTTCACAAATGTTGATGATAAGGACTGCAATAAGCTCATGGACGGGAACACAAGTGACAATAATGAAGGCATTAATGCAAGAGATGGCAGGGATGACGGTGAGCTGAAACAGGGGGAGATGTGTGCTGATGATCAAGAAATCAGCATACACACTAAAGGATGCACAAAAAAGCAACTAAAGCGTCTCATCCGCAGCGCGGCAGCGCTTGATAATGCAGTGAGTAGCCAACGGGCTCAAAAAACTCGAAAGGTGCAGAGTGCCGAAGAGGTGGAAGGACAAAGTGCGAGCAAGGACGGGAAGGCTAATTACCATGTTATCCTGCAGCAAGTTGCAACCAATAACAAGCAATTGTCAGATTGCATCAGAGCTGTAATTTTGAGCATTCAGACCGTGAGTCTGATGATGGACAAATTCCAAGAGTGAATGTACTGTTTTGGTATCTACCGACAGACTACAACAGCATGCTACCAGTTCCCTCCTATGTATGGCTGGTGCCTCGCGTCGAAATGACAACGTAGGATAGTCTTGTCGTGCTTCCTCCATGCCTCTTGTGTATGGGTACTTATATCTTGCTCTTCTGTTTTGTACTTAATTCAAAACTACTTGTAATTTCAACCCCATGACACCACTTTTTTTGGGTACTTCAATGAGTGGAGGACTTCTGTCGGCCTTGGGGGCTTAAGATCGCAGAATTATATATTACTGTACATGTTTTAATCAATGGGAAGTTTTAATGCTTGCCGCAACAAGGATGCATTGTAGGTGCAAGTTCTTTTGACATGGTAGGCATAAGGCTACAAATTGCCATCTTATATACCCCACTTTGCCATAAACATTATAGAATTCATTCACTGCTCTGGGTATGTTGGTAATTTTTGCATTGTTTATGCAAGCTGCAAAAGAAAATCATTAATGCAATACAAGAAAGATTAAAGGTGGCAACTGTTTACATTAAGAGAACTGTTGGTGGTACAATACTTGTGGTGGTGGCCTTAATCACAACAGAAGCTGTGAAAGTCCATGCCAATAAAGCATTGCAGTGATACTACATCCACGAAGCGATTATACTCTAGAATGTAGCCCGAAAAAACTGGCAATGGTTCAAATAATAAACAAATTTATAACATGGCAATAACCATAAGATGTTCCTAAGTACAACCTTAAAACATTAATTACTCTAAGCCAATATCAACCTGATTTTAGTCAACATGCAATATGAAAGGGGAGTGGAGTGTTGACATGTCAGCAGGCGGAATATGACAGCTCCCCTTAAAGAGACATGCACAAACTCCTCTTTGTATGTTTGCAGCTGGGTGAGCTCTCATGCAACTCTCTCTCTCTCTCCACAAGAAGTTTTGGACAAATTCTCACAATAATTCCCACATTGTGAAGTACTTACCTCAACATCATGAGCTTCTGTGAGGGAGGCACCGCATGCCTAGCTAGGTACGATTGGGGGCAGGGGACCGCCGGGGGGCCGGTGGTCCGTTGCCCCCAATCGTACCTAGCTAGGGATGCGGTCCTCTCGAGCAGAAGCTCATGATGTTATTCACTGTATGAACTAGTATGCCTTGATTGCCAAGCTTTGGAGGAGAAGGCATGAAGTTGGAGATTGTCGGAATGAGTTATAGAGAAGCAATAGCAAGAAATACTATTAATTTGTGTTGAAGGTAAGGTGTAGCATTTGAACATGTATAATTTTTTTGTAAAATATAAAAGTTGGTGGTACATGATTATTTGTTTCTTATTAGCTGATCATTTTTTGTAGAAGTATTAGACATGGGGTTGCGTGAATGGATTGTCTGTTTCTCTTTTTATGTTATTGCAAGACATTTAGGTAATGTGGACGGACTAGTATCTTGATCAATCATTGAGTTGCAGTACATGTAGCGGTTGAATTCTAAAGTTTGAAAGCTGAATGATGTTCTTGTAGAGAAAAGCAAGAACATAAGCTAAACATAATATGACATCAAGGAAAAAATTACAGAACATAACCTGAATAGAACATAATTTAAAGAAAGTCTCACAGATAATAGAGAAACATAACATAAAAATTATCACAGATATTAGAGGAGAAGACTCTTGAGAAGTAATTGAATACAGAAGAGAAAACTGAATGAGAGTTGCTACCTTAGAACAAAGATTAAGTTTCAGTGCACGCTATATTTTTCTATGGTGTTTTAAATAATAGTATTTCTTGCAGTTTGGAGGATGTCCCTTCAAATTATTGTATCCTTTGGTGGACGTTGCATCTTGAGTAATTATCTCTTGTGCTTCCAGTGCAATAGCAGTGCTCCTATCGTGTGTATTGTGTAGTACATGGAACTCAAAGTTTTGACAAAATGGGCGAAAGGACGACACATCATGTTTTATCCGTTTTGGTGGATTTGTCATGTGTGCTCTTTTCCTAGCTTCAAAATCGAATGTCATGCCTATGTAAACATGGTTATTGACTTTGCACCTAATGGAGTAAACTATGTAGTTCTCTTCGTCTGTCGTTGTCTTTTGGGAGTTGGAGCAGCGTCGGAACGTGCTGCTTCCTTTTGTGAACTTGTTATGTTGTTGGGGATCTCCATGTTGTTTTCGTTGTCGATGTCCTGCACTGAAGTGATGGGCTCAATTAGTATGTAATCAAATAATAATCAGATAATTATATTCTGTAAGGGGTGCATACGGTTACCATGTAGTGGTTCAAGCTTTCGAAATGGATCAGTTGTCTCTCCGAACCGGGCATCGAAAGGGTCTCTATTAAAATGCCACGTGAATTCCTCATTAGTTAAGATTGCTCTCTCGTTCCCTTTGAATTCGTTCCCAAACTCTTTCACCATGATGAAAAGTGCCTGGCTTGCTATATTCTTGTCGAGAACGACTAATTTGTCGAGGGCAATTTTGTAGCCGTAGTACAACATCTCGATTGCATAGGTGGTGATTCCAACAGTTTTTGTGTTCAGTATTTCTTGGGCTTTTGTATCTAGCAGTAGTTTGTTTGACTCATGAAAGTCAATGCCCAACGTAGTAGTATCTCTTTTTGTAACCCTGTAAAAAAAGAAGGGTAGATGTTGTAGAAGCAACAAAAGTTGTTAATGTTTAGTGTTTGCAATACAAGAATATGAAGAGCTCGAAGTACCTGTTGCCAACTTTAGCTCGTTATTTCTATATTCTTTGTTTCGATTGGTGCATTTATTGATGTATGAGTGGATGAGTTGAGTCGTGTGGAACCCTTCAACGAATGCAGTCGGGGCCTCGCCAGCCATATTTGCTAGTCGCATTTGGTTTGAAGATGGGTATACAGAATAATTGTTTTTTGGTTTTGAGGTAGCTACGATGTTAATGAATTTATCAAATATCTCAATGATAGAGAAAGAGAAATATGATGGTTGAGTTTTCTACATATTGAATGGCATAAAATGTAGCTACAAATTACATTAATCAAGGATTGGATACCTGATCGGTGTCCATGAGGAGATGCTGGAGGTTGTTACTTGCTATGAAGAAAATCTGCAGTCAAGAAAACTGTCGTCAAAGAATTGATTGTGTAGTCCATGCACCTTACGAGATGAAAGACCGAAAGAGCTAGAGGAGTTGTTTGTGAAAATAAGCGAGAAAATGTCTAAAAATAAGCGAGGAAATGTCTAAAAACAAACGAGGAAAAGTCTAACCATTGGGGGAGTGTTCTACTGGACGGCCATAACATCCTTGGGATTGGGATGTTTAATACTTTGAGATGGCGTCTTTCTATCACACAAGAGAACATGACGTATGCCAATCCTGGGACGAAAGCTTGTTTTATAATGAGGATGGCTTTCTTTTTGATATCGTAGCTCCTTGAGATTTGTGTCCAGTGATTGCGTACGCGAGTGACAAAGGGAATGTGCTTTTGTGGAACCATTTGCAATTGATTGCTCTTTTAGCATGTTTAGTCCTTCGTATTGTCATGGTGGTATTAGTGGAAAGTAACATTACTTCTATAGCAGCAATTTGACCGGTACAGTCGTATGAATAGGAAAGTGTACGGCAAGTGGATCCATTCGCAGCACCCATAGCCAAGTTAATGTTTTTTGTAATCATACATCTAACCCTAATTGCAGTATTGTCCATCTTATGGAATGCCTTGTCTTGGAGCCATTCCTGCAGCAATGGTTCATCGAGAGCATTGGTCTTCAGTGGAATGGCAACAATATCAGATGCCGAGAAGGTCTTTTGCAGAATCAAGTTATTGTACCTATATACGTCCTCCCTATGAGTACATATCAGTGTAGTAGCGTCATCGATTACTCGCAGGAGTTCAGTTTCATTAATTACACCTTGTGAAAGTGTTTCTGCTATCTGTTGTTCTGTTGGTTGCTTGACATGGATCGTATCCAAGAATTGGACGTAAGCGGGGTCTGCAGCATGGCAAACTGAGAAGGTCATGTTGTGGATAGTGGCTGTAGCGATGTAAGCTGAGTTTTGTATGTTGCAAACATGGCATAATGGCTCCTGGTGATGGCAGACTGGAGGAAGTTGCGCCAAATCCCCAAAAAGAAAGATGAGCTTCTGACTGAATGGGTCAAGAAGTGTTCCGTTGTTAATGTTAACTATCTGGCGAACGACCATATTGAAGATTGTGCTCGTTAGCATTGATATCTCGTCTATGATAATGACGTTGGCACCATGTATAGCGACAAATATTTCATCTATGGGATGAATTTCTTGTGAAAAATATTGTTTGGAACAAGGAATCCTTAACTGATAGTGGACTGTAGTTGCGAGGCTGCTAAGGCGAGCAGCCGCTGCTCCAGTTGATGCAGTCAGGATAATGGTCTTATTATTTTTTATGAAGCTTGAGGTGAAGAATTTTATGAGGAATGTTTTTCCACATCGTGGAACGCCTGTAATGACATGGAGGCCATTACTTAGGCCCGATATACGATCGAAGATTTCTTGTTGTTGAGAGGTTAGAACTGCATTGTTGGTCTCAGCAAACTCTTGCAGTAGCTTCAGCATTCTAGCACGACTTTGAGATACTCCTGGTTCAACTGTGTCATTCACTGTACAAGTGAGTGGATCTTCACGGTTGAGGATGAACTTTTGTTTTATGAGGTTTAAAGTGTGTCCTGTATTTTCAGAGACGAGCATATTGCGTTGGGTGTGCTCATTTATATACATCTCCAAGTCTTCATCATCAAGAATCATCTGACGGATTTTGCACTCCAAGAAGTAAGAAGAGGATGTGTTGGTTGGTGATAGAAGCTCCATCTCATTCCTAAAGGGAAGTTTTTGCAACAAGACATTGAAGAAGAATCTCTCTGTTTGATGGCCGGGATCATACTCTGTAAATCTGACGAGGCATTGTTTCTCTATGATGCTGTTGTTGTACGCATCGCGAAACTGACTACAGGAGTATGTTCATGTGGCTTTAGAATTTTGTATCTTTTGTGGTAGTCATAGAATGGAATCTGTTCAAAATGAAGGGGCCTTGCACAATATAAATCAATTGGATGCATGACTGTAGTCAGGCTACGAGATAGCAACCGTTGACGTAGTGATGGTGGAGAAGAGTCGATGTATTCAACCCGTTCACTCCTTGTGATGAATCTTCAAACACTTGATTGCTGCCTCTGTTGCAGATATTGGCTTTGATAATACGGAGGCTGCAATTAGTTGAAGCTTTACTTTGTCCAAGCCTTGCTGCATCATCTATGGAGAGGTTTAGTTTTCCAAGGGGTTCTAGTTTCATTGCATATTTGAGAAGGTAATGCGATATAGATGCATTTGTGACTCTTTGAATATTCATGTATGCCTTCCATAGGAGCAAGATTGTGGGATGGTATGGGACAACATTTCGATGGTCATACCCAGGACGATAGTAAAGCCATCTAGCAGTACATGCATCCATAGTTGAAGTCGTGATGTACTGTGGTTCAAACGGGAAGCCGTATTTGCACACCGAAGCTGATCCCATGACTCTGCAAGAATCTCTGCATCTGTGTATCAGTTTTGTGGTAACGAGGGTCCGCAGCTCGGTGGTGAAGATGTCTTGTGATTTTGCTGGTATGTATGCAGCAATCTTGTTTGTAACTCAGCACAAATCTTCGTTAGAGATCCACAGTATGACATGTGCATGCATTGAGCCTCAATTTTGCACTTCGTAGCGGACCATGTGATGCTCTACATGGCCAATTATGTTGCTTCCATTGATGATGTATTTATTCAGAAAAGCGTGCAAGCGAAGGTGAAACAGTGTTGCACACTCTTCAGGGCAATCATTCCACTTGAAGTCTTGGTTGTAGCCTTGAGCAAGTTTTTCAATTGTGATGACTTCTTGCCATCTTGTTTGGGAAACCTCATCAGCAGTGAATGTCAAGAACAGATGTGGTAGCCCCCATGTGTCTACCATTGTTATGAGGTCTCTCAAGTTTCGTCAATGCCATGGTGGAGTACCTGGCATTGTGGCTGGGAGATTGTATCGAATAATATGCTTTATTGCATCATGTGTAGATGCCGCGTTGTGTGCTCGTTTGTAGTTATCAATATCCCTTTGCAGAAATGTACTATTTGTGGAGTTTGCAATCATGATAGCTTGTTTCAATTGGTACATCATGAGCAAATATGGCTTGTACAATGTGTATACAGAGAAGGAAGTTCTGATTCTCATTCTAATGTATTCACTAAAGTCAAATTCTCCTTGGTAGTTTCCTTTTCCTGTGGGAAAGAGGAAAGGGAAAATCCTTGATTCTAATGTAATATCCTGTACTTCAGATTCATGAGACGGGAGTCCATTGTGTTGAAAAATGACTGTCCGCTCGCTTAGAGAAGTGGTATCGCGTATTTGTATGGAACCAAACTCGTGTTTGTCTTTAGCAGTAAATGCAGTTCTCTTTGTTGTGCTGAACAAATTTTGCAATATGCTAATTTCACATTGTGCTTCTGCTTGTTGCATAAGTTCAAATGGATTTTTCTGTGAGTAGTCTCTTATGATATTCTGTATAGCTGATCCTGATAGAATACAGATAGATGTCCTTTTGTTTGGCTGCTCAGCGATGCATTGGTACTTCTTGAGAATTGGATTATTCTTTATGTTGTATGCTAACACTGCTGCTAGTGGCGTGTTTGCAAGTAACGAAGGTGGCCGAGACATGTTTTGCTTTGTCGACCAACAGATTAGTGGATTGTCGAGTAGCAACCTTCTGTCAAGCAGGCCTCTTGCAACCGCAGTTGCTGTTTTTGTGACGCTGATTGTGACATCGATGATGCTAAGGAGTTGCACAATTAGTTGATTTGTGTTTAGGATGGCTTGTATGTAGTCGGGTTGCAAGATGACAACGCTGCTTGCTCTTGAGCTTTTCAGGCAAGCAGAGCAGCAAGTTCAATTCACTTTGACATTATGCATTGCAGTTGTTTGCAGCAAGGTTGCGTTTGCTAGCTTCGTGCGTGTGGTATTAAGACCATCGTTCTGGGTATCTTTTTTTGATAAACTGCAAATGCCACATCTTCCGCAGATGGAAATGTTGTGAGTTGTGATGTTGCATTCCTCTTGCCAAGCCTCATAAATATGTTTCACACTAAACTATGAAGAAGCAACAGGACAGAGTAGGACTTTTTGTCTATTCATAGTTTGAAAAGTGGCGTATTCCCGACGTCTTTTGCGGGTAGCATGTAGCGTAGTAGCAATTGCCATTGAGAAGGCCTACACTTAAATGCAACTGTGAACACAACAGATATAAATTAGCCCGATTCAAATTAGAAGGGACTATTATAATGAAATTGGACGACCAAAAAAAAGTAGAAGGGATGAATATAATAGAAGTAGGCAACAAATCAATGTTCAAAAAACTATTGCAAACCACAATGGAACTTTTAGCTAATACTAAAGAAGGGCATGCTAATGTTGGAGACAAGTTGGAAGAAAAGAATAGAATCTCTATCTCTATCTCTATAATGAATAAAAAGAGCTTCGTAGTTGTGATAAATTTTGTAGGCTTAGTGAAAAACAGAAATGCACATTTCAGAGATGGGACGCAAGCAATGTTCCGGGTGCATATGCAAATCTTCCAGATCTTTATCTAAATCAGCGAGCGTCTTTCTTTCAGACGGATTCTCCAGAAGGTAGGCATTGTTGATTATATTCTGTATGGCTTCAAGCTCGATAGCAGTGCTTGTTTGCATCAAGTCAAGTTTGTAATACACACAGAATTCGTTGCAAAAAATACCGAGCTGATTGATGACCCATGCAAGTGCATATACATCGGTTGATTTGCTCCAAGGGCATGTAGATCTAGTATTCAATAGTTCAGCTGCTCGCCAAGGCCTTTTGGCATGCTCTTTTGGCTTACAAATATTTGTTGGTCTTCTCTCGTACGGTGGTCGAAGGGCAAGAAGCCAATCTATAATGCCTACTCTTGGTATTCCCTCTCTAGTGAAGTCTAGCATAATGTTCCAAGGGTGAAGGTTATTGTGAATAACTCCATTGTCACGTACAAATGCCAAAGCTTTTATTAGTGCATGAATCAAAGACGAAGCATGATTGATGATAAGCCTGCATTGCTGCAACTCCAGTTCAGTTGGTTTTTTGTGTTTTTGATCACCCATGGCAAGTACAATTTCACTGATGCTTCCTGAAGGTGTAGGCACACACTCCATCAAATCGCCAAGGGAAGATCCATTGAAATAAGTAAATATAAGTATCCATGGTGATTGAATTGTATGTGCAAGAGCACGCACAATACCTCGGTGATTGAGGTCGACACTGCTCTCGATTGCGAATGATTTGAATTGTTGTTTTGCTTGACCTTTGAATTCCTTACAGCAGTACACATTGTTGGATGGAAGGAAAGAAATCCCTTCGATCTTGCATTCATAAGTGTCTCCATATGACCCAGATCCTAGTTTCCTTCCTCATTTTATAGCCTCAAATGGAATGCCCAAGGTGACAGAGGAAAATGAGTTGAATAAAGTTTTCTGAATGTGCAAACTAGACATTGATCCTCTGGTATCTCGAAGGGTATCCTTCCGCAATTTCTTACTGAAGGTGTTTTGTGTGTCAATATTCCTTGCGCGAGTGGATTTTTCCTTTTCAAGATTCTAGCAGTTATACCAATGTTGTAATTTCTCCATTTGTATGTCCTCTGGTAAGTCAGCTCGCAGGTCGATAGCACATTTTGGCATGTCTCCAACAATACTTAAGAGAAGGTGCTACACGTCACTAATATCTGCACCCTCAAACTTCAAGGCTGTTGAGTGGACTACTTCAGAGAGCAAGGCTTGCAAGCGCCGCTCATCTCGCAAGGTTGTTGTTATCTCGTCCAATGTGAGGGCATCCACTACACGCACTAATTGTGTGCGTAATCTCAATTGCACTGCTTGTTCGGGAAGCATTTTACGTACAACGATTGAAATGACATTATGATGTATTGGCGAGAGCATTTATCACTTCACAGCTCAAAAGGGGAGCTAGATTTCTTGCAGCAATGACAAGTATTGTATTGACAAGGAGGAGGGAATAGAAATCAATAAATTAGTGTATATAAATAAATTTTGTAAATGACATCAAATAGTTGATAAAGCAGTGCCATATGTTTGGTCAAGATCCATGCTCGTAACCTAGGACGGGCCCTCCACGTACAGACTAATAGGAAGTACAATTGGTTCACATTGGATAGCGTGCTAAGGGTAACAACTAATGGGACTTCTGCTCCTCCAATGGGAACTAACATAAAGTGGCTCTGTTAGGCACAACGACATGGGGGGGTCAAAACCCGGGGCAGTCACTTATCAAAAGACCCCTATATCACGTGCGTTTAAAAGGTAATTAATAATACCCCAATATACATACTATACTTACACTGTGAGCCTATTTAAAAAACCCCCACCCCCCTCTGTATGTATACATTTTTATACATTTTGGTATTTTAATAATCCTCTCCGGTTAACTCACGTGATATCATACACATTCTAAAAAGTGACCGCCCCGAGGGTCAAAATGATAGCCAATGTTGTAGTACGGGATCCGATCTTTGCAGTCGACAAGCTAAACAATGGAATTCTATAGCTAAATGCAACTTTACAGTTTAAAATGGGGGTGTGTACAAAGGAGGCAATCACCACAGTGTGTCTGGATGGGAGACAATGACATTTGCAATCGACAGGACGATTGGTGTCGAAGTAATAATCATGCTTTTTGTGTGTGATAACTTTTACAGTTCAAGACAAGGACGTACACAAATGAGAGATGAAGACATTCGCAATCGATAAGACAATTGATGTTGAAGTGATCAGGCTTTTGGAGTGCCATATAGGTCTCTATATTTACGCCACAACAGAAGTAAACTCAATTTTACAGTTGAAGCCGGGTGCGTGCACAAATGAGATGATGACTATAGTGTGTGAATGGGAGAGCACGACATTTGCAATCGAGAGGACGATTGATGTCGAAGTGATCAGGCTTTTGAAGAGTCATACAGTCGTTCACATCTACCCAAAAACAGAAGTAAAATTCAGTTTTCTTCTTAATACCCTAAATTGATATGTCCATTAAAAAAATTTCAGTTTTTTTCTTAATACCCTAAATTGATATGTACAAAAAAACGACCTCTAAATGTCGAACAATAAATTAATAATACTAAACAATATACTAGCAATCAATTGATCCCTGCATTTTCAACAACAACATCATAGTACTGCATAATGCATGAGCAACCTTGGTCACTAAATCACCAATTAATGATAGAGTGTCAAGGAAATATGGTTTCTTAATAAAAAAAAGGCAATGCAGAAGTTTTGCGTTAATTGACAACATGGAATTATTTTTTGCAGTAAACTGTACAATATAGCAACATGCACGTGGACGTACGCAAATGAGAGATGACGATATTTACAATCAACAAGACAATTGGTGTCGACGTGATCAGGCTTTTGGAGTGTCATATAGGTCTCTATATTTACGTCGCAGTAGAGGTAAAATTCAATTTCACAGTTTAAGACGGGGGCGTGCACAAATGAGATGATGACTATTGTGTGTGAATGGGAGAGCAGGACATTTGCAATCGAGAGGACGATTGATGTCGAAGTGATCAGGTTTTTGGACAGTCATACAGTCCTTCACATCTACACAACAACAGAAGTAAAATTCAGTTTTGTTCTTAATATCCTGAATTGATATGTACCCTAAACTCAATTTTCTTCTTAATACCCTAATGACAGAGTGCCAAGGAAATATGGTTTCTCAATAAAAAAGGCAATGCAGAAGTTTTGCGTTAATTGACAGCATGGAATTATTTGTTGCATTAATAAACCATACAATATAGCAACATGCACGTGCAATTTTTTGTGCAAACATCGTGCACAGAATGCTGGTGTGTTGTGGAAAAAAAAAACCCATACATAAGTATGGTGTGGAGTTGGCACAATTCTCCACATTTTTTATAATACCATAAGGAATGTGCCTTTCCCCCGCCACTTTTATCCCCTCCAGTGTTGAAGCGGGACTTATGCTTTTCCTCTAGTGTTAGAGGGGCTAGTTTTTGTAGTAATTTTTTTTAAATTTATAAATGACGATAGTTTGTTAGCTTCGCTATCTTATATTTGATTCAAGAAACAAGCATGCATGCAATATTTTTTAAGAAAGGACTAGCATGGCCACTTCAAAAAAGTAATTTGGTGTTGCTCAATAGTATAATAAAAAATAGTATAATCGAAACGCCTTCCACTAACAATATCAGCATGAATTACTTCAAAAAAAACTAATTGGCAACAGTATAATCGAAAAGCCTTAGACTAACAATATCATCGTGAATTACTCAAGGTGCACGCACTCTCTCTCTCTCTCTCTCTCTCTCTCTCTCTCTCTCTCTCTCTCTCTCTCTCTCTCTCTCTCTCTCCGACTCTCTCTCTCGGACTTGGAGTCAGCCAGAACATCGAAAAGCCTTCGAATAACAATATCTTCATGAATTGCTTCAAAAAGTAATTGGCTGTTGCTCAACAGTATAATCGAAAAGCCTTCAAGTAACAATAGCTTCGTGAATTACTTCAAAAAAGTAATTGGCTGCTGCTCAACAGTATAATCGAAAAGCTTTAGACTAAGAATATCATCGTGATTTTTTTTTTTTGTCTCCCTCTCTCTCTCTCTCTCTCTCTCTCTCTCTCTCTCTCTCTCTCTCTCTCTCTCTCTCTCTCTCTCTCTCTCTCTCTCTCTCTCTCTCTCTGTGTGGCATATGCCAGCTCTTCTTCAGCCTTAGACTAACAATATCAGCGTAAAGTTTCTTGTGTCGGCACAGGATTTGTTTTTAGTAGTCCCCCCCCCTCTCTCTCTCTCTCTCTCTCTCTCTCTCTCTCTCTCTCTCTCTCTCTCTCTCTCTCTCTCTCTCTCTCTCTCTCTCTCTCTCTCTCTCTCTCTCTCTCTCTCTCTCTCTCTCTCTCTCTCTCTCTCTCTCTCTCTCTCTCTCTCTCTCTCTCTCTCTCTCTCTCTCAAAGCGCACCACAGTTGGTATACATATCGACCAAGGCAAGCGCACCATAGTTCGTATTCATATCGACCAAGGCAATTCCAATCACCCCTGCTCTTCGCCAGTTGCACGCGTAGGTGATTGCGTCCTAGATTGCAGTCCCCCCCCCCCCCCCTCTCTCTCTCTCTCTCTCTCTCTCTCTCTCTCTCTCTCTTCCCTACGACGTTAAAGCTCTCTTCTTCTTCTTCTTCTCCGGCCTGGGCAGTAGTCCCCCCCCCCCCCCCCCCCCCCCCACTCTCTCTCTCTCTCTCTCTCTCTCTCTCTCTCTCTCTCTCTCTCTCTCTCTCTCTCTCTCTCTCTCTCTCTCTCTCTCTCTCTCTCTCTCTCTCTCTCTCTCTCCCCCCCCTACGACGTTAAAGCTCTCTTCTTCTTCTTCTTCTTCTTCTGCAGCCTGGGTGGCAGTCCCTCTTCCTCTCGCTATCTCTCTCTCTCTCTCTCTCTCTCTCTCTCTCTCTCTCTCTCTCTCTCTCTCTCTCTCTCTCTCTCTCTCTCTCTCTCTCTCTCTCTCTCTCTCTCTCTCTCTCTCTCTCTCTCTCTCTCTCTCTCTCTCCGGCATGGAGTCAGCAATCCTCTCTCTTTCTCCCCCCCCCCCCCCCGGGAAACAAGAAAAACGCAGACACGTAGCAGCCTCCTCTCTTGCTTTGGGGTGTGAGTCGCTCATGCAACAATCGCTCTCTCTCTCTCTCTCTCTCTCTCCTCTCTCTCTCTCTCTCTCTCTCTCTCTCTCTCTCTCTCTCTCTCTCTCTCTCTCTCTCTCTCTCTCTCTCTCTCTCTCTCTCTCTCTCTCTCTCTCTCTCTCTCTCTCTCTCTCCTCTCTCTCTCTCTCTCTCTCTCTCTCCCCTCGGCAGTAGCATGGAAAAAAAAAACGAGTAGCATGGAAAGAATTACCTATTCTCTTCTGCTTTGCATCCTCAATTTCTCTCTCTCTCTCTCTCTCTCTCTCTCTCTCTCTCTCTCTCTCTCTCTCTCTCTCTCTCTCTCTCTCTCTCTCTCTCTCTCTCTCTCTCTCTCTTTCTGTGTGTGCACGTGCTGCTTAGTTTACTGCACGATAAGAAGGACGCGAGGCTGCTATATAAGATGGTGACTGCTTTTCTAAGGTGGTGGCTACGTCTGCTTTTCGGCATATTTTTAGCAAAGCAGCGCGCCGCACGCATGCCCTTTTTTTATTTACCACCAGCGTCATCTTCACCATCGTCATCTCCTCCAATGAGGTATTGCCAAGTGGCCTACTTCTCCTTGTAGGATTGTCAAAACCCATATTACATAATCAAGGTAAATCAGAGAAATGTCAAGAGTGTGCTGCCTAATTACAAATTACAAATTAGAGATGATCAATCCACTGCAATTAATTGATCGTCATCATCAACATTGCTTATCGTGAATTCTCTCTCTCTCTCTCTCTCTCTCTCTCTCTCTCTCTCTCTCTCTCTCTCTCTCTCTCTCTCTCTCTCTCTCTCTCTCTCTCTCTCTCTCTCTCTCTCTCTCTCTCTCTCTCTCTCTCTCTCTCTCTCTCTCTCTCTCTCTCTCTCTCTCTCTCTCTCTGTGTGTGTGTGTGTGGCTTCGAGTCAGCCAAGTAGGATATCAACGTTATTTTTTTAAACTAACAATATCATCGTTTTTTTTAAAAACCTGCGCTGCGAGAAGCTTGCCCCTCAAACTAACAATATCATCGTTATTGTTTACTACCTACCTGCATCTTCTCTCTCTCTCTCTCTCTCTCTCTCTCTCTCTCTCTCTCTCTCTCTCTCTCTCTCTCTCTCTCTCTCTCTCTCTCTCTCTCTCTCTCTCTCTCTCTCTCTCTCTCTCTCTCTCTCTCTCTCTCTCTCTCTCTCTCTCTCTCTCTCTCTCTCTCTCTCTCTCTCTCTCTCCGGCATGGAGTCAGCAATCCTCTCTCTTTCTCCCCCCCCCCCCCCCCCGGGCAGCAAGAAAAACGCAGACACGTAACATCCTCCTCTCTTGCTTTGGGGTGCGAGTCGCTCATGCAACACTCTCTCTCTCTCTCTCTCTCTCTCTCTCTCTCTCTCTCTCTCTCTCTCTCTCTCTCTCTCTCTCTCTCTCTCTCTCTCTCTCTCTCTCTCTCTCTCTCTCTCTCTCTCTCTCTCTCTCTCTCTCTCTCTCTCTCTCTCTCTCTCTCTCTCCCCGGCAGTAGCATGGGAAAAAAAAACGAGTAGCATGGAAAGAATTACCTGTTCTCTTTTGCTTTGCGTCGTCAATTGCTCTCTCTCTCTCTCTCTCTTTGTGTGTGTGCGCGTGCTGCTTAGTTTACTGCACGGTAAGAAGGACGTGAGGCTGCTATATAAGATGGTGGCTACGCCTGCTTTTTGGCATATTTTTAGCAAACCAGCTAGCAAAGCAGTGCGCCGCACGCATGCCCTTTTTTTATTTACCACCAACGTCATCTTCACCAGCGTCATATCCTCCAATGAGGTATTGCCAAGTGGCCTACTTCTCCTTGCAGGATTTTCAAAACCCATATTACATAATCAAGGTAAAAACGTTGGAAAAGACTCTGTTTTCCTACATCAGAAAATTTCTAAATCTTCTTGTGCTCTCCCCGTTCGTTATATTCTATTACAATCTTAGCATAGTAAGCTTCTAATCTAACTATTATAATGGAGAGAGGATCTTAGCATAGTAAGCTTCTACTCTTAACTATTATAATGGAGAGAGTGTTTCCTAGAAAGCGCCACGTGGGTGCCATAGGTAAAACCACAAAACATTAATTTTAAAATTAAAAAACGATCATGATGGCGATGGCAACCATCGTGACTACATGACAAAAAAATTGTGAAGAGGTAAAACCACCTACATTAATATTGTAATTGAAAAACGATTGTGATGGCAATGGCAACCGTCATGACTATGTGACAAGAAATTTGTGCAGAGAGATCGAGGAGTAGGCTACATCAAGTTAGGGGCTCTCTCTTTCTTCTCTGTCCTAGTTTACATAATTCTGATGTTTGCCTTCCTTCCTTACGTGCTCCTCAGTTAACAACATTAATGGTTGATGATGGAGATAATTTTTTCAAGCGAGAGCCTCAAACTTCTACATATTTGTCATCAAACTCCACAGGTACATTCCTCCTTGCATCTATCTCAGTATCTGACCGCTCATCTTTAGGTTCAAGTATCCCATGACTAAGAGCACCGACTTCAAGCTCGATATCCTCATCCGCAATCTGTGCACACTACTCATGTGTCTCTTTATTCTCAACCTTTAATTCTTCACATTCTTGTTTGCTCCATGAAGCATCTTGGACAACAAAGAGCGAGCGCGGTCTAGTCAAATCATCTGAATCTTCTTCATTCCATAGTGGATATGTGATAAACACAATATGTTTTCAATGCTAAATTATCTGCATCTTCTTCATTCCATAGTGGATCTGTGATAAGTATCTCGATCATCCGTCCACACCCGCCTAGAGTTCATTGAATTAATCCACTCCTATCTTTGTGCACAGTTGCATTGGGACCACTAGTAATAACCTTAAATGACTTCACGTCAAAAATAAATATATCAAAATTTCTAAAGATAATTCTCAAGATGTCTTGGATGTAGCCAAAGTATTCAACCTGGTCAGTCTGTGTGTTGTCATCCCTGGCACTACTTTGACTTTCTTAAACAAAGCTTGCCCCGACACCATTGTCAAAGGTGGCCCTTTGTTCATCTATCTGTTGCACTCTAAATTGTCTTCCATGTGACCACAATGCTCCATATTTGTGATACTGCAAGCGCATAAAACGATATCAATCTTACTGTGAAAATATTATCATGTGGTTAAAAATGAGAAGTATCCAAAATATATACAAGTCAACGCATCCCCTCTCGACATCTCCTCTTGTTCTTCAGTAGTAGTCAACTCGGTTTTGCTTTGCCTCCAAAATGTTGCATCTAGTCAGCATCCAATAGAAAAGTCTAGCATTTCTTGAAGATGATTTTGAAAAGCAAGGTTTCTAGTGGCACATTGCGCTTGAATTGCAACAACCGATCAATCAAATGTTGTTTCTTTTTCACTTCATATTTCTCGATCCACTTTTGCATGACTTATGAGTGAGAAGACAAAATCTTATAACCTTTTCATGCATTTTGATATACATCTTTCTCATCATATGTCTTGTCCCTACGGCTCCTCCCTAGTTACCTTGGCATTTGTCTCAGCACTCCACATTCAAGGCATCTCTGGGTCAATTGAACCCAAAAACTCATTGATAAAAACCAGAGACTTGTGCAAGCCATCCTTCGCCTGTGCTACCCTCAGGGCAGGCCCTTTGATGAATGAACCATTTTAAAGTTATCTTTGGTGGCTCTATCAAGTCAACCAAAATCTCTAGAGAAACTATGTTCTCCAAACACCGAACTGATTTCTTCAGCTTACTAACCTGAAAGATAGGGTGAGAACTCTTGGTAACTTAAGCTTATATGCTACATCCCCAATCTTTTTTATAAATTTTTAGGGACCACTGTATTTAGGAGAAATTTTGTCACACTTTCTTGTTTTCATTGTTTTTGACTTTGTAGAAACCTATAGGAATACAAAGTCACCTTCTACAAAGGCAACTTTTCCTTGTCCTTTATTATTATGCATCTTAGCACAATCCATTGCCTAGAAATTCTTTCCTTTTCTATATTCAGCATATCATTCATATCTGCAAAGAAATCCTTGACAGACTGCATCTTCTCCTTCTCTAGGCCTACAACCATAGGAGATCTTGGCTGGAAACCATACACCAACATGAATGGTATAAACCCAATTGCTACATGTTTAGAATTGTTGTAAAAAAATTCCAAAATAGGTAAGTATTCTTCCCAATTAGACTGCTTCTTACTTACTTAAGAATGCAACATATCCTCTAGGATCTGGTTAACTCTTTTGGTTTGACCGTCAGACTATGGTGATTTGTTGTACTCACGCTCAATAGTGTCCAGTTTTTTGAAGACTTCCCTCCAAAAATAACTATTGAACTTCCTATCTCTATCTAACATGATATCTACACGCATACCATATATTGATTGTTGAGATACCCACACTCAGTCATTCCCTCAACTAGTCTTGGGTAAATCGATAATAAAATCCTTGGAAATGTTTTCCCATTTCCCTTGAGGAATTTCCAAAGGATGGAGTAGGATGCCAACATAAAGATAGTCATATTTATTGACTTGACACTTATTGCATTTCACCACATAAGTCTGGATGTCCTTAAACAAATTAAGCCAATAAAACTATCTTTTAAATAGTGCATAAGACTTTTGAACCACTTTTTAAGTGCATGTCCTATAGCCATAAAATTTTACTCATAGGCCGAGTAGCTACGTTGGGCACGATCTAGCTTTTTTGCTTTCAAATTCAATTAGGCAAGCCCTTTGCATAAGCATGACTCCAATGGCCTCATTACTTGCATCTATCTCCAAGATGAATGACTCATTCATATCCACTATAGTCAATATAGGTGCACTTGCTATAGCCACTCTAAGATTTTCAAAGATTTTCTACTAGGGCTTCCCCCCATATTATACTCTTAAGTTTTGACTTTAGTTGGTCTATCAATCGGACTGCAATCTCCGTATAGTCCTTTATGTATTGTCAGTAAAACCTCAACATACCAAGAAAAATCTACAGTTCTTTGAGATTTTTTAATGCTGGTCACCTGAGAATAGCTTCCACTTTCTCAGGTTCCATCTGTGTCCCCTTTGTGGATATAATGTGACTCAAATACTGAAACTCCTTTGTAAATAATTAACATTCTCTCAATAACTCAAACATGAGATGAAAATGTTATATTGGTTCTTTTGAAAATTTACTATAGACTAGTATATCTGTGAGGTTCCCAACCCGAAAGATTAGGGCGACTTGATAGACGGCCTTCCTTCATTCTCAAGTTCCATTGATGAAACCTTACTTCAATTCCACAAAGCAAAGATACGAGCAACAAAAGAGAGAAAGACCGCTATCCATTGTGATTGTGGTTATAAGACTCATACACCACATGCCAGGTCAAAAAATCAAGGGTTCTAATGGGAAATAATTCCTATATCATAAAGATAAAATCTCGGTTACATACTTAGGATCCATAAACAACGCTTTTTTCCCATGTTGAAGAAGCACGGCCGCCATTCATAAGCCATAAATATGATATGAGACTCATTCTTAATTAGCTAGTAGTCTTGTGAAAAGTACCCAACTAATCGGGTCCATCTGTCCATAGACATAGAAACGTTTGGATACTAATCTCCCACTTTCCACACCACACTCACCCGTTCCTCTTGTTTTTTAATTACTACCACAATGTTTTACATGTACAAACAGGGTTCCTTTATTAATTTCGGGCACCGTTTCTTTTATACAGCTCTTCAAACATCACCAAAATAATCCTTTATCAAGAAAGATCTAATGACAATAGTAGTATATTTTAGTCAAAAGAATTATCCAAATTTTCTTATGAGTTTCCCGCAACTTGTGACTTTCTCTGTCTAACCAAAGGAGCCTTTGCAAAGGGTTTACTTATTTGCTAGCTGTCGCAAATTGCGTATACTTCCCCAATTTCTAACCGCATGGGGCATCTCGCTAATTGTAAGAGAGTTGATAACCTCAGCTTATTCTCCACTAACCATGGGATCATCTTGCTAACCACAAGGAATTAAAGATATTCCTTCAACAATATTTTTTCTCTTTAAGTGATTCTTCTTACATGGTCTACTAACTCCTGATATCAAATAGTAACAATTTATCAAACAATTGCTTGTTTTCAATCACGTTTCTTGGACGGTTTAAGGGAATGCATATGCTTGGTGGACGGTTTAAGATGCTTGACTCACCAGTTAGTATGTATAACAATTCATAATTATAAATTTTTCTTGCCGGATTAGTGATGTGTTCGAATACTTTCCGTGTTTGAGGTTGTACGGTTTCAACTTCTTTCGCAACCAATACTTCCACTTGAGATACAATTGGAGTAGTTGATACCTTCCTTTGTACCTTCCTTGGAGTGGAACGGCATGAGCGTCCTTGGAGCTTTGAGTCACTCGCTTTAAGGCCATTGTATCGAGATAGAGAAGAGGGAAAGAGAAAAAGAGAGCTCCAGAATCGAGGGACAGTGCGACGGCGGTAGAGAAGGAGTTGGACATAGAGATGGAGATGGGTTGAAGGTGAGAGGTTGAAGGAGAGAGGTTGAGGGTGAGAAGATACCTCCGGCATCAAGGCAAGGGGGCTTCCACTTTTGAGAACTTCTATGTGTGTGTTAAATGAGGGGAGAGGGATCTTTATATAGGCTCTCAAGGCCAAGAGAGAGTACTAAGAATAGCAAAAAGCAAGAAGAAAAGTTCGTGTGCATTTGCGGCTATATATATACATATACATATATGTATATATATATATATATATATATATATATATATATATATATATATGTGTGTGTGTGTGTGTGTGTGTATATATATACTTATTTATTTATTTATTTTATTGGGCGCATGCGATCCAATGCGCGATTTTGAGCCTCTAATTTTAAGAGAAGCTTGTCTAATTTAAGAAAAAAAAAGAAAGGAAGCTCTAATCTTGACTTACTTCTCTAAAAATACTCTTTCTTTGCTAAAAATACTTCTCCATTCCTAAAAACACTCTTTCTTTCCTAAAAATACTCCTTTCCTAAAACTTAGCCAAAAGTTTCTCCTTCTTTCTTAAGATGAACTCTTATCTTCAACTATAGCTCCTAACCTTAGCAAATTATTCTTCCTAAGTGAGTAGGGACTATAACTAATAGTTTCGGAGTCCGATTTTGGATCTGATTGTTCCATTAAAACTCTCTATGACTTAACAAAAATACGAGCCTCAAATAATTTTGCAAAGTAATTGAAATAGTTTTTATTGATAAATCTTGGGTATGTTACAATATCATCTAGGAAAACTACAACAAATTCTCCTAAGTATGGACATAAAATGTTGTCCATCAGTGTCATAAATGTCATTGGTATATTGATTAGCCCAAATGGCATAACCAAGAACTCAAAATGTCCAAAGCGAGTCCTAAATGTTGTCTTTGCGAAATCTTTTAGTCTAATTTTGACCTAATAATAAACAAATCTTAGGTCTATCTTGGACAAATACTTTTATCTAAAGAGTTTTTCAAACAACTCATCCGTGTGTGGCCCCCGATACTTGTTCTTAATTGTTATTTCATTAAGAGCACATTCACATAGATCTGTCTTTCTTCTTTGCCAAAAGAATAAGTGATGCCCAAAATTCGAAGTAGGACTAATAAAGCCTTTGTTTTGTTTAACTATTTTTCCACCTCATGTGCTTCAAAGTGGCTTACTCTATAAGCAGGTTTACTTATAGGTTTTGAACCTGGCACAACATTGATGCCATAGTCTACCTCCCAAGATGGCGGCAAACCGTCCAATAAATCACCATGAAATACATCTTGAAAGTCCTCTAATAAACTCATTAAAGCATCTACATACTTTTTCTTAAGAGTCTCTTTTACCTTTGATATTTTTATTATAAAATATCGGGTTTCGTCCAAGGTCATTTCTTTTAGTGTGTTTGTCTACACAAACATTACTTACAGTTTCAGTTATGGAAACACTTTTATTACTTTCATTTAAAGCAACAAATTTTAAAAGAGAGTAACAAGAAAATAGCTCTGCTATCTAGCCTCTGTGAGTTGCCCGGTGTAGCCCCATGGAAGAGATGAGAGGGGTACACTACAATCACCTTGTGGGGTAATGACCCTACCACCATGCTCAAACTGTAGCATTTTGTGTTAAAAAATCCTCAATAGTTTGGGGTGCAGGTTGTCATTTGCCTAGGTACATGTCCGATCTAGCCAAGTACATGACCCAAAAGTCTAGAAAAACCTCGTAGTCCTACATGGATAATGGAAATCCCAAGACTACGATATTCCATACCATCTTATCATAACCATTTCCCAAGCCATTAGTGTACTCATGATTGCTCATAATTTTGGTCAATTTAATTTCTTAACCAACAAGTATTTTGAGAAGTTATGGTTAGCTTTATCACCTATGAAAACAATGACTCTACTACCACCTATGGTGCCATATATGTGCACCATGTCATGAGCACCTACGCTAGGTTAACACATAGCCAGTGCCACTCAACAAGCATGGCACTCACAGAGGCACACCATCACCTTCTTGAACTCTCCGGAATTAAGAGAAAGCCTCTACACCATGAGGATTTACCATCTCTATTGGGTTCATTGCCACTAGTGCTAGCTTTGAGCTTTGGACATTCTGCCTTGGTGTGCCTACCTCATTGCAACTAAAGCAACAACTCTCTTTTTACGCTTTAACATGGCTCTCTCTTTTCTTTTCAAATGGTCGCGGTTTTTTAGTCCAACAACCACCTTGAATCTAGTGGTCAATCATCCCCATGTCTCAATATGAAACCCCTTTCATTTAAACCTTGATCCCTTTTTTCTTTATCCTGGGCCCTACTTGCCCCATCTTGTGCACCATGGCACTTGATGTCATCATAAATTTGTGCATATTGATCCCCTCAAATAGGTCTTTCAGCTAAAGAGGTTCAACGTAGTCAAGATAAGAATTTGTGAGGTCCCTCTTGAAGCCCTACAAAGTCTAGAATGTAGGGATTTCTTTTTACTTGATTACTATCTCTCTCTAGTCTAAGATATACTAGGTTAGGGACTTATTCTCCATCGAGCACTTGTCCCATAAATCCTAGTTTCTCTCTTCTTCATTGCCTGGCAAGAGCTCCTCTCAAAACATTGTTTCAAACTCTACCCAAGTGAAGAGACGAGTGGTCAAGCTTATCCACCACTTACACGCCTTGCCAATCAACAAGAAGATAGCCTCTACACAACTTATCCACCACTTACACGCCTTGTCAATCAACAAGAAGATAGCCTCTACACAACTAGGCTACTTTTGCAATGCATGAATGTCCGACCACTTTGCTAAGAACATGTTCAAAAAATCTTTGTTCTAATCTCTTTCCTTGCCTCCAAAGCTAGGCAATTTGAAATCCTTGAGTAGAGATGAGGTTGTCTCTATAGACGGTCCTACAGCCACATCTTTGTTCTGCTATCTTTCCTTGCCTTTAAAGCTAGGAAATTTGAAAACCTTGAGTAGAGACGAGGTTGTCTCTACAGATGGCTCTGCAGCCACATTGGCTTGGACTCTCATAACTACGAGTGAGGCTATGCTCACTCATACTACGAGTGTCCTCGTACTACAAGGAAGACGAAAGCCAACTGAAGCCGCTGCCAACACATCTAAACGTGTGGGGATTCCCTAAAGCATCATGACTAAATCAACTTGTACTTTTTTTAAGGTGGTCAATTTTGGATTTAAATGTTTGAATATGATGCTTGAGAGCTCCATCTCTGTTAGGATATTGGCAAGATTGTTCAGGTCATAGTGCTTCTCTTTGTTATCTAAGGGTTCCTCATAGTCCCCCTCGACAATGTCGGTCTCCATAAAATCTAGCTCATCATCCAAAGGTGGGTCATCAGGGTCGACAGTCCCTACAAGCGCACCTGGCCAAATGGCAGGGTCTACGGACATGGAGGGTGTTGGCGGCTCATGTGAGGTGACCTAAGAACGTGTTGCAGATTAGAAAAGGATTTGGCATCTACGGTCAGATAGCCCGGTTGAGGTTAAGCCTACAATCGATGAGAGTAGGTCCAAAAAACCTAGAGAGCTAGAGGATGGTAGGGACAAACTAGAACGGGCAGTTTTTTTTTTGTTTTTAAGCAAATAAATTGGCAAAAAATCCAAAATAATCGATATTTGCACACACAACACTTTAAAATGAGCAAGAAGTAAAATAATCACCTCCCTCTCTTCTGAGAGTAGCGAATTGGCATCGGAGTCAATGATGAGTTGCAAAATCCAGTGCAAGAGTCCATGTTGTGAAATCCAAAATCGATATAGCCTAAACTGATGTAGGGTAAACCGATGTAGGAGCGCGCGATCTTGGTGTATCACTCCCTCCTTGGAGACTTTCTTTGAAAATTTTGTTGCTTGTGCACATGTACATCCCTTGGTGCCTTTGATTTTTAAAACCTATCCTTTCTCTGTAATAGCCTTGTAATAACCTTTGCTCTCTGTAATAGTAGAGTAGAGATTGATCAAGCTTTGCATGGCCACCAGTGGTGGCAACACCCAATTGAGGGTAGGCAACCATAGTGCAACAGCATCAAGGACGTTGAATAGTGGCAAGCAATTGGCATTGATGCATGGGCAACATCATCATTGTCAAGCAGTTAGCAATGTAGGTGGTGGTGCTAGCATAGTCAAGCAGTAGACATCACATAGTAGTGTTGCAAGGTGTTCTCAAGTGAAGGTGGAGGCATAGTGGGTGGAAACTACAGCATGAGGGTAGCGCTTGCAGGGCTATCAAAATGTGGTAGTTGCAGTTGCAGGTATTAGCTTAGGGTAGGTTTATGACGTGGGCAGCCACTGGCCACAGTGGGCAATAGTAGAGACAATACGGCCACAATGAGTAGTAGTGATGGCAAACGATATTGCTCTAATGATAGTAATGAGAGAGAGAGAGAGAGAGAGAGAGAGAGAGAGAGCAAGAACACCTCCTCTACATGAATATGGCATTCCCCCTTGCTTCTCTGCTCGCCTTCCTTGTGACTCAATATTCCACCTTATCCTCAAAAATCTCCATAAATCTGATAATGTGTGGATTAAAGGTTATGTGGGCCCATTCACACATAGAAAGTATATCGAGCTCTGATACCAATCTTACTTCACTATAATACAACTATGGGTATTCCATCACAAGCAGGTTAGGTTTCCAGCTCACTACCCAGCCTATGAGACAATGAGATTATCCCTCATTCCTGGACCCTTATATAAGTGTGTCTTACCGTCCACATTGGCTTGGTCCCCCCCCCCCCCCCCCCCCCCCCCCCCCCCCCCACACACACACACACACTCCACCTTTCTAGCTCTATGCTTGAAAGGCGATCCAACTGGTCAATTCCATTACAATCTACATGGAAATAGGGTGGAGTTCTCACCATGCGATGAGGATTTGGATTATGGTTTATGGTTTTGGATTGGACAATGAAGTGGTTTTGATGGATCGTGTCAGACGACATGTAAGGGTAAAGATTCTATATAGCCTCATTACCTTGGAAAGGATTGTTTGTGCATATACAAAATGATATGATATGGTTTGACTCATGTGCTATGTTGCTCATGACAATCTTGGTGCAAGATTTGGATCAGCTACATCACTCAGCCTTAGATAAATCTATCGATAATGTGGGGCTTTGCTAGATTGGGGGTGTTGTCTAGATCTTTTTTTTGTGTTAGGCTCATCTAAACTGTCAGTACATTGGAGCTTGAATGACCTCCATGGATAACACATTAGGGATCTTGCCTTGGCTTGGCCTAAACACCCGATGTCGCACCAAAGAGGCCTGGCACCTAAACCGGTATGGTTGGTGTTGATATCCAACCACCTGTAGGTATTTGATATCCCTTTAGAGCTAAAGCTTGTGGAGGGGGGTGAAGCAACCTCATCTTATTAGATAAGTTGGAGGTGTTTTGGCTCGCTCCCCACAAAGTGAAATTATCTCTGTTTATAGTAGAAGCAGATGTGGATGGGTGGACCAATTGATCTCACACAGGGTTCAATGCTTCTACTTACTCATTTATGGTTTTAAAGTTATGGTATTCATGGTTTGCATGTTTTATTTAGAGGGGGCATTGAATGCTATGATATGGTTAGGTGTGCATCATGCACACATTCATGAGTACTTGTGATGAGCGACATTGATTGGTGATAATGCTTGCTTGAGTACAAGTAATGATTGAATTGTCTTCTTGTGCAAACTTTGACTAGGATTGGCTTACAATAGATTGATTAGATTATCAGATGATTGTATTGAGGACATTTAATTGCTTGTTTTTGTAGTTAGCAATGGCTCCCAAGGTGACTTCTGAGTGTATTAATGAGGGAAGTGATATTTTGACCATATTATTTAGCAAAATGGTGAACCAGTTTGCCAAGGCACGATACAAGAGAACACTTCTACAGTACTAGGAACCAAGACTTGTTGGAAGAGCATTGGCCACATCTACCTCACTTATCATCAAGAAACTTTTTGTCAGTTCTTTATCTACAATGATGATAGCCAAACTTAAGGCTACTCCAACTTAGGATGTGGTTAGTTCTAGGAGATATGTATTACCACTTGGCAATGAGCATTGAAATGCTTAGGATTATTGAGGCTGCCAAGAAATATGAGGTACTTGAAACCATTATAGGGGAGGAAAGATTAGAGGATAATTATAGACCAAGGTGTTGTATGAGAGGTTTGAGAGAATCTCCAGTGATGAGAGTAAAAATATTATTTAGAGAACTAGCTCTGTGACGTGTAATGATGTGAACCCCCATAAAAATCAAACTTTGATAAATAAAGATAGTAGGCTCAATTTTGGTATTCATATGTACTAAGTCCTCTCTCTTTTTCTTCTTGTCTTTAGATGGACCTCCTTAATTGTCTGGATGAACTTCCAAGTGACTTTGCAAGGAATGTCTTCTTAGATGGACCTCCTTATCGTCTAGATAAATTCCAAGTGACTTTGCAAGGAATGTCTTCTTTTAGCTATGATATCGGATTCACTATTTATTGGGTGTTTAAAGTGGTTTGAGCTTCAAAAGGGACTAGAGATTACCTTGTTTTAGACTCCTATATAGAATGGAAATTATATATTGATGTCCAACCCAAAAATCAAACTCAAATACCTGATAGGTACGTGGTTGATCCACAGCTTTGGGCTAACAAAAAGTTTCAAGACGTGAGATCCAGGTGCAAAGATATGTTCTTTATGTCAACTTTTGCTCACCTTTACAAGTACTGATTTGGCTCGTTCATCTGCCAAGCACAAGGCCATCATTGGTAAGTTCAAACCTAAAAGGAAATCCAAGCATTGGTGGAAGGATCATTGTGATGAGAATAATGTCAATCTAAGCACAACAACTTGGGCTTACCTTAGTTAAATAAGAATCGTATCATTAGGGGAATTTTGAGGTCATTTTTGTGCCTTTTAGCGTGTAGAGAGAGAGTGGTCTCAACCAATGGTTGAAGAGCTTCCGTTACGGAACCTCTATTTTTGAAAACTCACAAAAAAAGTAAATATTCTATCTTTACCGCAACTTTGAGGTTGTAAATAGAAATGTAAACAAGTAAAAGTGCAAAGGCATTCAATAGCTGTCGCTTTTAGAAAGACGTACTTCTCATATTATATTGTTTTCATTTTGCACGTCGTCATCATAAAACAACGTTTGGATTCTATCTCATGATCTTTTCCAGATTTGAACCGTTTTTTGCACATTCTGCTTATTCTTCTCTTGAACTCAGACTAGACTTCTCTGCTCATTTATTTTTTCACCATGGAATCTTCATCACGATCAAAACGACCAAGAACTTCCATTGAAGCCATTGTCACTTACAACACGACTGATCAAAATGGAGAATGGATTCCAATAACTATACACAAAGGAACGTGGATACTGATGCAACAGAACAAGAGAATAAAGTCTTCCACCAAAAACTCTTTCTTGGCGGGATGGAAGGGCATTGTTAAAGATTTCAGCTTTGGCGACAACAAAAAATCAATCAAAGAGGTGCTGGTGCAGCATGTGTACATGCATAAAGATCTGCATATTAACTCAGAGAGTTCTGCTTTGCCATTACATAGACCAAACTGTAAGTCTCTTAACTTAAATTCTTATTTGTAATGCATGTTGTATAAGGTTATTTGTTGTACAGATTTGTATCCTTCAAACATTATGGAATGGCAGCCAGTAGAATGTGTTATAAATATTCTGGATGTGTGTCATGGATCAATTGGTGAAGAAATATACAAGGGAAGGACTAAGGGTTCATTGGCAGAGAATGGAATATTCTTCTTTGACCATTATTATGTTCCACCTAGAAGGACTGGAGAACTTGGAGCCACAACTAAGCTAGACTTGCCTGATTTCAAAAGTGGAGAATGGTCACTCCCTAGCTCAAATACAAGTGAGGGCTACAGGTGCAAACTGTTTTGTGAGATTCAAAAGTGTTTGAAAGCAAACATAGCAAGCAAACAGAGTAGAATTTCTATATTCATGCCCATTACAGTTTTTGTAGACTTCTTCTCTAATGCTGAAGTCAGAAAATCTAGAACAATGTTTTCAGTGAAGACTTTAGACTCAGCAAATGTACTTGAATTTGTGGATGAGGGTTGGAACACCAAAACAGTGAATGGAATCACTTGTAATGTGCAAGCTGGCTCAATTGCTTGCAAATACATGATAGGGAC
This sequence comes from Adiantum capillus-veneris, assembly GCF_014529385.1. Classification (NCBI taxonomy): domain Eukaryota; kingdom Viridiplantae; phylum Streptophyta; class Polypodiopsida; order Polypodiales; family Pteridaceae; genus Adiantum; species Adiantum capillus-veneris. The sequence continues at coordinate 159,668,015 of NC_140935.1, forward strand.
ACAAAACTTCATTATGTCATTTTATTATAGAAGATGGCACTATGTTGGTGGTCAGCTAACTCCACTTGATCAAGACATGGAGGACTTCATTGACAGCCCAATAGAAGACATTGATATATGGGTAAACAATGAGCATCTGTCAATTGTAAAGATAAGAGGCATGTGTAGCTTACATCAATTGAGATTGGACCTGCAAAATGATGAAATTGAACTGCCCACAACATTCTGCTTTCAAATAAATGGTGGAAAGGTAACTGTTATCCCTAAAAGTCTCTTGTTCTCTTATTGGTTCTTTATTTAACTTGGGCTGTTTTTGTAGGTATCAAAACAGTGCAAGGACATCTTGGATGGCATTGTACATTTGGTGCCTTGAACATCCTTTAAGGCAATTTTGTAACACATGACCTGCAAGGATCTTGTTTTGTATCACATGACCTGCAAGGATCTTATTGAAATAAAGATCTAAAAGGATCTTTATTTTGTTATTGAAATGCAACTTTTCCAAACATCAATGATTTTACTTCAATGATTTGATTTTGTAACAGAGTCTTAAAACAAGGTGATCAAAATGTATTCAATTTCAAATATTTGCAATTACATAGACAATTGGATACAAGTGGGCTATAGAATAGACAATTGGATACAAGTGGGAAGCTTGATACAAGTGGGCTACAATTAGATACAAGTGGGAAGCTTGATACAAGTGGGCTGCAAAAAGCTTGATACAAGCTTGATACAAAGGGCTATAGAATAGACAATTGGATACAAGTGGGAAGCTTGATACAAGTGGGCTACAAAAAGCTAGAATAGTTTTCTGCCAGGAGTTTTCCTGTCCCTAGGGGTTGGTGCTTTTGCAGTGGGCTCTTTTGTCCTGGGAGATTTTCTTGTGGGCTCTTTGGCAGGAGGGCTTGAGGGCTGCTTCCTCTTTCTCTTATCATCCATCTCTTCACTTGCCTTTTCCTGCTCACCACTCTCTTCTTCCTCTTCACTTCCCTTTGCCTTTTCTAGCTTTGCTTTCCCCTTTGCCTTTTCTAGCTTTGCTTTCCCCTTTGCCTCTTCTAGTTTTGCTTTCCCCTTTGCCTTTTCTAGTTTTGCTTTCCCCTTTGCCTTTTCTAGCTCTTCAGCATCATCATCTTTAAATACCTCTTGCAGTCGTCCATTTGCTTCAATCATATACTTGATAATCTTTGCTCTTGTCAACCATACATGGTTCTCACTATAGCACTCTCTGTTGATCTATACAAGGCAATAGAAAGCAAGTTTTAGGAACAATAAAATGAGAAAAAATACATTCTGATTGTCATTGCAGTATATGAAGTCCAAGAGGAGCTTGGCATTTGTCACTACCCTCCATCCACATGAATGGCTTTCAGGCTGGATTGGAACCTGCAACTCATTACATGTATTTATGGGAAAAAATATTTGAGGATAATCCATTGAAGTGAACAAAGCATAAAGAATTCCAACCTTCACAACTGAAAATTGGATTTCAGTCAGCATCTTTGGCATGGGTGGACAATTCTCCAGTGTCTCTATAAATCTTGTAGCAACACTGTCCAAAATTCTTTATTAAAAGTATGTGCTTGAGGTTCTGCTTGTGGTTTACAAAATGTGTTTGCTACTATACTTACAATTTTGCTTGGCCATGTACTCCAGCAAGAGAATTGACAAAGTAGCATTTTCTTTTCACAATACCAATTGCAATTAAACTCCAATGTGAGCTATAAAAACAAGCCTCAGTTAGCCTTCTAACATGAATTAGTAAATTCTCTTCACAAGGTGTAGGTAGGAAACTTACCTCTCATGATAAGGAATCAAGAAAATTTCACAGATTTCCAAGTCCACATGAATCAACCACTTTGTGAGCTCTCTAATATTTGTCTCTGTCCTCAGAAAGTGGGAGATAGAAGGGTCTAAAAATTCCACCTTTTTTTGAAGGTCTGGCTCATATGTATGCATCATTAACCTGGTACAAGATATTGTTATATAAAGAGTTCTTGCTATAAACAAAAATACATAGGAAAACAAAAACAACCTGAGGCATGTGATAAGGAGTGGAGAATTGATCTCCTTGGTCCAGTCCTTGAGAATTTCCAAGGTCTCAGAGTCAAGTGAATTGTAATCCTCCCTAGGATCCTCCTCACTGAATAGAGCGACAACAAAACCAGTAGGATTGACACTCCTCAAGAGGGGCACTAGTTGAGGTTCCAACAGGTCAAGCTCCTTTCTCTCTGCAATTTCCTTGTCTTCCTTTGCTCTCTTTTTCCTTTCCTTTTCCTCTTCTTCAGTAATATCAACTACTCCTACTTCAGGCTCCTTGGGCTTCCTCCATGGAGGAATGTTGAGAATATTAAAGGCCTTAATATCATGCATAGGGACAGGCTCCAACATTCTTGAAAACCTGTATCTCAGCCTCTTGAGGGTGATCATGTCTTTGTCCATCAAAGTAACCCTATGGGCATGAGCTGCACAGATATAGGCATCTTGGAAAAGCTCAATCATAAAGTCCTCAGAAGCCTCTTGGATACATGCTAATGCAGTTCTAGTCCACCTCATGTCAATCTTGTACTCCTCTGCAACTTGTCTGCATAGTCTTTGGAAGGGCAGTTTGGGAATTGCAAGATTGATGGCCTTTATGGCCTTCCTTATCTCTCTTAGACATTTGACCCCCTGCTTGAACTTTCTCCTTGTAAGGAGAGGCTTAAGCTGCACTGGCTTGAAAGCTTTCCTCTGATGTGTAGTCTTTCTTTTGCTTGGTTGAGGGTCAGGTGTACTTGGTTTAGGGTCCTTCCTCTGAGATGTGCTCTCCTTTGGTTTTGAAGTACCAGCTAAAGCTTTGCTAGGCTGAGCTTCTTCTTCATCTTCGGATAGAGGCTTATCAACCGGCTTATCAACCTTCCTTGCAGTCTTCTTGGTCCTTGCCATCTTCAAAAGGGATAGGAATGATTGTTACACAACAAACATTAGAAAAAAAAAGTAAACGATGTATATTTAGTGGCACACATTTCCGTACATAGTGGAACACATTGCGGTGACACCCCGTAGGCAAAATCACAAAGGGACCAATGTCCTCACACTAACGGTGGTCGCGCACGGGGTGATGGAGCATTACACAGATACGGTGACACTTTGTACGCGAAATTGCGAAGGGAGCACAGTCCTCCCACTAACCAAATTCGCGCACGGGGTGACGGGAGTCCCAAGCGGTGATAACCTCTTAAACATCTTGAGAGACATATTGTACGCATGGTGAAAATAATGGCACACATGCGGTACACATCGTAAACATGATCACATATGTGGACATAGTGGAACACCTTGCTTTGAAACTCGGTAAATGACAAAGGAGGCAAAGTCTTCTCACTTACGAATATCACGCACGGTGTGACGGTCAAAGCGCTTGAAGTTTCCTCTTTCAAAACCTCCTTCAAAATGTATATTTAGTGGCACACATTTCCGTACATAGTGGAACACATTGCGATGACACCCCGTACGCGAAATCACAAAGGGACCAATGTCCTAACACTAACGGTGATCGCGCACGATGTGACGGAGCATTACACAGATACGGTGACACTTCGTACGCGAAATTTCGAAGGGAGCACAGTCCTCCCACTTACCAAATTCGCGCACGGGGTGACGGGAATCCCAAGCGGTGAAAACCCCTTAAACATCTTGAGACACATATTGTACGCATGGTGAAAATAATGGCACACATTGCGGTACACATCGTAAACATGATCACATATGTGGACATAGTGGAACACATTAATTTGAAACTCGGTACGCGAAATGACAAAGGAGGCAAAGTCTTCTCACTAACGAATATCGCGCACGGTGTGACGCTCAAAGCGCTCAAAGTTTTGGGTTGTGGACCTCCTTCAAAACCTCCTTCAAAATGCGCTTAGTTTGGGCTCTGAGGATGTTTATATAGGGTGCATGGCGCAAGTCCCTAGGCGCATAAAAACTAGCCGTTGGACCAAACTTCGAGGCGGCAACGGATTTGCACACTTCCCGAGGCGGCGTTTTTGCCCATAAAAGGAACCTACCCAACCCCTTGATTCGCTTATTGTCATTCACAAGGCTTCGAATTTAAGCCTCCAACCCTCCAAGCGACACACCGCGACACCCATGCGCGATTTTGGTGGACGTCAACCTCTTCCTAGCAATAGGAAATCGCGTACCAAGTGTCACTCTGTGCGCGTTGTTAGTGAGTGACGAGTTTCTCTTAACTTCTCAAAGTTCGCATAGCAAGTGACAAACATAGCATGTCACAATTTTATGTAATTCTTTTTTGCTTGCGCTTAATTTGTGCGCCTAATTTGCTTGACAATTTTATGCTTTTAATTTGTTTGTAGACTTGATATAAAGAAGGGTGGTTAATGTCTTGATAGACTTCTCTTTTCTCTTTTTCAGCTGAGCATTTGTGGATTGTCATAATGGATACAGAGGATATACAAGAGACCGCTGATGATAGGCTGATGTCTTTTCTTTACAAAGTTAAGGAACTTACAAGATTTCAAAGTGTCAAACAGATTTTTAATGCTGCCTTTGATCTTCAAGCACTTGTGGATGGCTTCTCTACACAAATTAGTGACTTGAAAGAGATATATACAGAATTGATCAGAGATCACAGGCTTGACAATCTTGTTCATTTTGTTGATATATGCAAAGCAGGTAGCTTGTCAAGGATAGGTATTGCAAAGAAGTGGTCAAGCCTTCATCCAGACTAGCAAAAGATCATAAAGCCTTGCAAATTTCATGGTAATATGCATTGCCAATTGGTAGATTATGACCTTGGACTTATCATTTTCTTCAGTGTACTCCCAACACCAGAGGGCAAAGAGATTCCAAAGCAGATTTCCCAGGCTGAGGAGGACCAGGAGAAAGAGGAGATAGAGATGGAGTTCCATGAAGAGGAAGAGAAGCTACAAAGCACTGAGATGCTGGACATTGCAAAATTTAAAGCAGAAAACATCACTAAAGTGGAGAATGTTGACATTGAGGATGAAGATGTTGATCCTTTGCATTGCACAGCAACATTTCCCACATACAAAGTTAACAAAAAGGAATATGTTTTGCTGAATGACATTCAGCATCTTTTTTATCTAAGGGAAGATTATGCTTTGGCAGTTTTGGCTGAGTGGGGATCTAATGACATAGGATTTATTGATTACTCACCTTGCCCCTTAGCAGTCTTGGACACAGAGGCAGAAAATTTTATTGACAGCTCAAGTGTTGGAAAGCATGTGCAGGACATTGTTCTGAGATATGAGCAACAGGGTGTACCTTCTGAAGAGGAGTTCAGTGAGATCCAGAAAAGGCTTCAAATAGAGCATATGGGAGAGGAAAAGACCAGAGTTTATGAAGTAAGGCCAACTAGATCCATTGATATATGGGAACCTGCCTTGTTTGAGGAGGATGAGTCTCCTAAGGTATGTTAATGACCATTTTGCCCTGTCTTATTAATGTGCTGAACAATTAACCAAGACATATTTTTGCAGATTGAAATACTCGACACAGACAAATTCCTTGGCAGGGGGAAGGGTTCCAGACCCTTAAATTTAGGAAGGAACCAGAGCTTGGGACACTTTATTGGGAAGCTCAACAAAGAGACTGTCATTATATTCCATAACAAGTTTACAAGAGAACCATTGCTGCCAATGCTTGCAATTAAAGCACTTACAAAGGTTGTTGGTTCATATCAGCTTCCTCCAGGGTTAGAGAAGTTAATATTGGTGGAAAAGGAGGAAGCCATCAGAATTTTTGGATTCTCCCTTGCCCTTACTGGTTCTAGAGCTGGTTATTTTGCAACAATGGCATCCTATGTGCTTGCCCACTCTGGGGACCTCAAGAGACAAATGATAGGCTACAATAAGAAGAAGTTTCTGAAGTTTAGGGGTGAAGTTGATGTACCTTCATCAAAAGACTGACTTTGCTCATACCTGTACTTTGGCCCACTTTCTACCTTGTCTCTCTCTTGTAGCTAGCCATTGTAAGAATTTTTCATTTGCAGATGAACTATTATATGAATTTTGTCTTTTCTGCTTGTTCCTGTGTAAGGCATTTGCTAAATATGAGTTCAGTAGTGCTTTCTTTGTCATTTTTGATCTGGTTCTATGCCATATTTGTCTATAGAACCATTGGAAAACCTCAAGCAAGCTGTTTGCCTTCACTGCACCTCCTCCATGTCTTGTATGCTTGAAAAACTTGGTTCTTGCTTGATAATGGGATTTCTCCATGCCTTGTGTAGACCATATGGACAGGGAGCCCCATCTCTTTACAAACCAGGGAGTGTGATTGTAAATTATATGCTGGCAAAGTAAAAGTGTGTCAATAATTAGCAAGTATGAGATTAATCATATGCTTCCAAACTAAAAGTATGTACATATTAAAAAGGAATAAAAAACTTACCATGTAATGTGTGAATTCCTGATCCCAAGCATCTTTCATTGCACTTCTGAAGTTATTGAGCACTTTCTTGAAATTTGGCATATCATTTTTTCCCCAGGATGTCTTATCACAGTAGGAAAATACTTTGTCTAGTGATTCCCATACCTCTGCCTTTTTGTTTCTTGATGTACCTTCAAGACCATGATCTTTGATGGCATTGTGGAGAGCTTTCCACTGGTTATACTTCACATTGGATGAACCCTTCTTGGCATTTACCTTTCCTAGTTTGCCATGAAATCCTAGGAAAGCTCTGGCCTTCACACCACCAACAGATACCTTTCTAGGCACATTGTTTCCATTTGAAGACCTCTTCAGGTCTGTTTCAATCTTAACCTTACCACTGTGAAGGCCAATTTCTGATAAAACCGTTTCAATACATTTGATTGCAGCATCTCTAGCTGCTTTTGGCTGTAACTTCCAGGCAAACCCCACATAGAGATGTACAATTTTCTCCACAATTCTGCAAAGAGCATGCAGAGTGCATATGTGGACATTAGCAAGTGGAATATTTAAAACTGCTTTGAAGTTTGGATCTTGAGTATGCCTATTGGGTGCTTTGTTCCAATTTGCAGGATTACATTCTTTTGCTGATGCCATACAATACAGACAAGGGCTCTTTGCCATAGCTCCTTTGGAGACATTGTACATACATTTAAGGGTTTTAAGGTCTCCTCCCATGTGCCATTCCACCCTGTAACTTCCAAACCCTTCAACTTCAAGCTCTTCCCCTAATTCTTGTGCATTAATGACTTCAGGTATTGTTGTTTGATGGAAAACCCAATCCAAAACATCAAAGTCTTCACTCTCTACTTCAAAAGCACCTAGCCACCAGACATTCTTCTCCGATTGCACGCTGAAGTACTTGGTATCCTTCGGTTTCAATGCTCTGTTCATTAAAGTTATGGAAATCCTCTCAATTTTTCTGTTCTTAACAATCTCACATTCATCAAGCTTTATCACAAAACTGACAACACCATTTGCTTCTGTATGCTCCAGCTCATAGAATCTGATCATTTCCTTCTGAAGTGTCTTCAAGTCAAGGAAAATATTATTGAACTCGTCAAATTGAAGATCCCTCTTTTTACCATGATAGGTACCATGAATGTGGTGAGGCTCACCCAACATCTCCATTATCCTCTCATTGATCTTTTTCCTTGCCTGCTGCACAATGGATGGCTTTGGAAGCAAAGAGGACCTGACCTTACATTGCTTTAACCTTGACTTCATATTTCTGAACAGCTTGCTATAACCATCTCTGCTAATGCCTACCTTATCCATAGTATATTGCACATCCTCCTTGTCCAAGCAAGAGCTCTACAAAAATCCCTCAATGCACTGCTCCTTTGCCTTTTTAAACTTCTTCTCTGTGAAAATCTTTTTGGCAACCTTGAGAGGTAAAACATCACAATAATGTTTAGCTGCCATTTCCATGTTTGATGCAGAGTTTGGTTGTAGCAAAGTCCTAAATCAAAAGGTACAAAATTAACTGATTATTGTCCAAATGACACCAACAAAATAAACAAACTAAATTAAAGTTAACTGAATATTAATCATTTAATAAAGAACAATAGCATAATAACAATAACATAAGCATAATAATGTGGAGCAGAATCACAATACAACTTAACAAAAAGATCAACAACCTAACATAAGCAGAATCATATAAAATAAGCATAACAACCTAACAAAAAGATTAACAACCTAACATAAGCAGAATCATATAAAATAACAATACCTTGCTGCTCTGATTCTTCTGCTGCAACCTCCTCCACCACGTCTCAAGGCTTCAATGTTCTTTAATTTCTTTTCTCTTTGTCTGTTTCCTAACATTGTATTCTTGCTTCTAGCTTGTTTGAGCTGAGTTTGTAGCTTTTCGTTGCTCTCTTTACATTCCTCAAGTTGTTGTTTAAGATTATTTATCATTTGTTTGGTCAAATGATCTTCTAACTTAAGAAGATCTCTCTCTTCTGCAAGACTCTGTGTATAACCCAGCAACCCTCTTTGACCATCACCCACAAATTTTATCAAAGATGAACAATTTGAGAATGGGGGAGTGCTCTTTGTCATTGGGTCCACTGGATACAATCTTCCATCAGTCCAGAGATCAATGTGATTTTTTTGATCTTGCCGCATTGCTTCAAATATGGACGAGGACACCTCTGCACATTTGTTTCTCTTGCGCACTGGACAATATTCTTCATTTAGCTCAATGTGTAGATGGTATAAGCTTCTTCTCTTCCTCATGGAAGTCTGTTAACAGTATTTGTTAGAGATAGTACTATAGGAAAAAGCTGTGCAGATACGAGGAAGAAGACGACACAGAAAAGGTTTGTTTCAGCTTTTGGAAATTTTGAATTTTGGGCCAGAACTGACGTTTTCGTTAGTTTTGGAGGGAGTATTTTTTAGAATACGAAAGATCCTAGAAAGATTTGACAATGACATGTTTCGGTGGAGGTAAAAAGGACGCAAACTCACCTTTTTACAAACATTTCACTATTTTTAAAATAAAGTATATATTCTCTCTCTACATATTCTTACAGGGCACAAAAGTGACCTCAAAATTCCCCTAATGACCACTCTCATGGCATGAATGAATTTCTTGATTGTACTCAAGGAATCAAAGACTTAGAGTCATATTATCAAAATTTCTCGACCCTTGTCAAGTACACTCCAATCGGAATGACTCAAGAAGTCATAGCATGGTTTATGTTGAGTTTACACAATCCTATAAAAAGCTCCAGAGTCTATGACGCAAAAATTTTGTTGATGTCCTTGATGCCAATAAATTAGTTGAAGTTGAGTTATCCAGTGGTGGAAAGCAAAAATCAAAGTCTACTTATAACCATGAGATCAAGAGACCTTGCCTTGAAGATGAACCAAAATCTGTAAATTCAAAATAGAGGAGAGAATTTGTTGTGTATGAAGCCTAAATGAAACCACTTTTGCTACACACTAGAAAAAATCTGAAAATTGCATGGGTCTTGTAGGGAAGCTAATTTTAAGGGATTAAGGCTAATGTTGTGGAGGACTAAGGGGACAAGGACATTTAAGAAACTGGCTTTTAATAGGCTTTTCTAGATTTTTTTTAGGCCCATGTAGGATGTGGATCTAGGAGGACCCTTTTTCTAGTGTCACATTAACTACTCCTCCTTTTTTTTTCTCTTGCCCTATCATAAAAAATGTGCATAACTAAGGGCCAAAAAGTGACTTTTTCACCCAAAAAAAATATTTTCACTTATTTTTTGTCTAAAATTTTCTCCAACATATGTGCATATCCAAAAAACAATTTTTTGACTTGTTTTTACTTACACTCACTAAAAGTACACTTTTTCAATATTTATGTCTCCCAACCCTCCCTTTCCTCTCTCTCCCTCCCTCTTCTCCTCCTTTGCTTCCTTACGATCAGCTACTACCATGGTCCTCAACAACATCACAAATTGTGTTAGCCTACATATTTGCTTGCCCATGAAGTTTACAGTGAAGACAATACATGTGGGTGAGTAAAGATCATCATGAGATCATCGCACCATTGGTGAGACTAATATCGAACTTTTGATGGATGACCATTTGTACCCGAATGCTCCTGTAAGCCGTTTCCATCCAACATTCAATAGCCTCTTAGTATTTATTCAATATGTTGGGAGGCGAGAGGCAGACTTGTTAGATTATTGCAAGCGGTTATCTATGAGTGCAAGTGATTCTTTGCATTGGTGGATACATCAATGTCAAGCACTTCAACTCAACACATTGGCATTACAAAATAGAAAACTCGTTGGAAGTAGAGTTGCAACTCTCCAACAACAAATGTAGGAGAAGAATGCCAACATTTCAAAGCTTGGCAACACCATCACATACTTGAAAGAAACACCCCTTGGTGCAAGAGAATGCAAGCACACATTTTCATCCATTGAAACACTTGCACATACATGTGGAGCATGCAAATGATAGAGTGACAACCACAAGGTGATTTGTTCTTTATTTGCAGGACATGTTTCTACTTCACACCAATCACTATCATTTATCTTGTTCCAAGCCAGAAACTTTATTTAGGAGGTATGTGATTGATCAACCAAGATGATCAAGTCAACCGTCCCACTAGTTGTCTCAATAGCCATGATGTGATTTCTATCTTACGTTCACCTAGGCGGAACATATAAGTGACGCAATCACCAACGAGTTGATGCATAAATTGGAAAATGTGGTCAGTGAAGGTGACATGCAACAAGTTTTTTGGTGAGGCCGGGTTAGCAATAAAGCCTACAAAAATATATTTCAACTTCTAAAGGATTCCATACATAAGCGCGGCATTTTGGAGAACCCGTTTTGTAATTCGCACAAGGCTAGCCTTGCAAAGAAGTCCACAAACGAAGATGTGTTCTCTCACATTGGGGTATACCTACACATTCAGGATACAATGTTTGGTTCACTTTATGCTTCATGCACGCAAAAGACAAGGAGAAATGCTAGGCAAAACTCCACAAGATCTTTAGAGAAGGGCTTGCCTTACACAATGTGGAACAATATATTTGTGGATTCAAAAAGTCTTCAGCAAGCTATGGTTAGATTCTACAAGTGACCTCAAGAAGGTGACACAATATACTTTTCAAATTTGGTTGTATTCTTGTTATCATAGACTGAGATGTTTGTCTTGCCTCTACTTTTTTACAGTGCTTGGCACGAAGGTTTCTTTTGTGTTGAAACTCAATGAGTGACAAATAGTAAAAGGTCAAAGGCTTGATAAATTGAGTGTCACTCTAATGAATGAAGCCCTATTGCAAACAAAGAAAATGGATTCAATCGATCCATCTCCCACCCTATCTTTTAGTGTGCAATCAGAGAAAGACATTTGGTGGTTGGGTGCTAGTGAGATGCCCAAAGAGACCCATGGAGTACTTTCATGGATTTTTTAGAGGATTCCATGGATTATAGAAGTAATACACTCCCAACTTGTGGGTGAGAAGTTGGAGGTTGAGGGTTTAGGTAGCTTTGATGTGGAGTTGGCCATGGCACTTGGGCGGAGAATTATTATGTTTGGTTGCAAACAAGGGGATTCTTCACTCTATCTTTGTCCATTTTTCACTCAAGGATACAAACCTAACAAATAAAAAGCACAAAATAACTCTACAACAAGTGGGTAAATGCTTCTATGGCAAGAGGATGGAGATGCAGCTACTGGAAAGTTTGTTATCGGAGATGAAGGTAGGAAATGGTAAGCATCTATTTTGAGATGCCCCATGATCAATGCATCAAATTGTGCACTGAAGGACAAGATCTAGAACCCCATCTTTCCATTTTTGTTATCTAATGTGCATTTTTGTATATTATACATATCTTTGATAGGCCATTGAAGCTCCACATTGACTATGCTTTCATAATGAAGCCATTGCAGAAGTCCCTAGAGGCAATCACCAAGGTGGAGGCACTTCTCAATTTAATTGGTTGTCATGGTGAGAATGTGTCAAGTGTTGTTTCAAAGAACACAGGGGAGGCCCATGAGATTGACCAACAAGTATCAATTAGAGGACAAAAAGAAAGACACTTCTTGAAGAAATCTAATCCAAGAAACTCATGCCAAGATGACACTCAAAACAAGTCCAACCACAAGGTAGCCAACCTTTGGGAGATCTAGAAGGAATTCCAGAGGTCCCAAATTATGTAAAGCCACTACTGATAATGACTCAAATGGGAAGCTTGAAAACAAGCCCAAGCAAGTTTGTACAACTTTTGATAGAATGGTCAAGCTTATGGGACTTACCATAACATCACATATTACATGGTAAGCCATATCACATAGCAAAAGTATTATAAGAGGTTTTTTTCATCTCATAATTTGCATCATTTTCTCATGTGAATAGCATATTTTACTTGCATATGGAAAAAAAAATTATGCACAAATATTGTTCACTTGAGAAATTAAGTACTCAGGGCATGGAGAAGTCTCATTATTGAGCTAGGGAGGTGTACTTTAAAAATACTCAACATGGTGGTGGTGTGGTACAATTTAATTATTTGGAAGAGATATTCAATTGGTTCTTCCACATGACATTTGATCGTAAGCTCACCGTGGAGCATGCACGATAATCCAAGATTGCAAGGGAAGTGTACAAATTGACTCGTCAAGAGTACAACAACAAGTGGGAATGTCACAAGGCCCTACCAAGCATGGAGCATGTTGCCAATTGAGGGTTTGACAAGGGTTGAGGTGGATTCAATGGCCAATAACTACTCCATGTTTGTAGATATAATTTGATTAAAAGTTGGGAGCGGAAAGCAACCTTTTCATAAATGAAAGATTAAAAAAGTTATAGTGTGAAAGGGCCCTTCTTTAAAAATCCATAAAAATATAAGGTCCACTCACTTGTCACTTGTTTTCTCTCTCATGCTCATAGGTGAGCTCCCACCATACCCCATGGCGTGCACCAAACAAACCACCAAAGAGCATCCGCTCACCGACAACAACACTTTCCAAGAGTGCGAGAAGCTGTCATGGATTAGAGACACAAGAAAACTTGCGGTGGTGACTAATAGGGAAGAACCACCATGCCACCAAGCACAAGCAGAAGGGTCACGAGCACAAGTGGTGAATATAGATAGTGAGTCAAAGACAAAGCCGCCATGGTACTGTGCTCAAATACCACACACATATCGGGTGCTAGTGGCGGGGAAGACACTACCCTGTGGGATGGAAGCTCTCCCTACACCACAAGATTGGGAGGCAAGGAGAGAGGAGGATGATGAGGAGTTGGAGGAGGCACCACCAACAGTGAAGCATGTAAACCGCTACTAATCTAGGTTCTGTAAGAATCCTAAGCATGACCCATCAAAAAATGAGAAAATGCTTCCCCAACAACCTGAGAGTTGTCACAAAACTACAAGGGTGTTTGCAAAAATCCAGCACTACCAAAAGATAACAGTGTTGCGAAACCCCTTTCCTTGCACAGTGAAGGAGGTGCTTCAAAGTTATGGAAATCAATATAGAATGCAAGCAATGGTGCTAGAGGCAATTCAAGAAGCTGTCGAGGCCCACATCATTTCCGTGTTGGAGGATACCAACCTTTGTGCCATACATGCAAAGCAAGTCACTATACAACCAAAGGACATGCAACTTGCACTCCGATTGAAGTGGAACTTTGAGCATTAGCCAAAGTGGATTATATATTTTTTGCATTATCCACCCTACTTTTGTATTCCAATATTGTGTTGATGATTAAAGGAATGGAATTAGAGTTTTTACCTTGTATATCCAAAATCATTTGTAATTTCCTAATGTTTTAAAGTTAGATGATGTCTTTTTGTTGCACAACCTTTGGGTCACAGATGTCAAGGGGGGAGGGCGTGAATGGGATCCCAATTGGTTGTTTTGCACACCCTTGTGACCACCCCCTTTTTGCCTTTTATGGACTTGTGTGGCCCCCAAGACACCAACAAAGCACAATTTTTTCTTGATTTCAAGTATTCATGCATCCATTCACCCCCTCCCTCCCCTCAAGACACCAACACTAGTTATAATGAGTTGGTTTTGTGAAGCAAAAAGGGCACAGATTAATAAATGACAACATCAAGTTTAGGGTTCTTAGAGCACTTAGAAACATAATTGAATCAAATGTACAAGATAGAGAGGCAATTTCATATATTTCATTAGTACTTCAAAGGAGGGATATTACATAATTCATTTGGGGTGTCCATAATTTTCTTATCCATTTCTTGGCATCTCTCTTGCACATAAGAAAAATCCCCAACCAAGAGTGAGTGTGCTATATCCTCAAGGTCAGTTGATCCCATAGAGGCATATATCCCTATCTAAGCAAGCACCTTTCCATGGAAGCAAGTGCCAAATGCAATGCATGCCATGGATCTACGCACTAGGAGCAAAAGATGAGTAGTTTGGGCAATGGTGCTTAAGCACAAGAGTTTTCTCAAAGCCTTCAAAGACCATGTCATGAAATGACATTGGGAAGTGAATTCATTGTGTACAATGGAAACATCACCCGGGGGGGGGGCTTTTCCTATGTAATATGTAAGGAACGTTTGTGGACAAACTCATCAAGCTCCAATACATCTTTCAAAAACCAATCAAGGTAAAGATAAGGAAAATTAAGTTATGAACAAAAAACTTTGAAATTAGGATAGAATTGAAGGCTCCTCCTCCTCTCTATTGCCCTTGGCATCCAAGTCAATGCATGACTTCACCGCATCCACAATCTTGGGTGCATCAAAGGGGGGGTTTGCATTAGAGTAGGCATCCTTGTAGCTAGAACCTTAGCTTGCATGGATTGAAAATCTTCCTCTACTGCCATGTGCAATTGCTCTGCTACCAGAACCTCCTCAAGTGCGATAGTGTTAGTGATGACAAAGTCACCAAGTGGCACGAGCTTTCTCTCAGCGACATCTGAAGTGGAGTATAGGAGAAATTGGGTGCTAGTGTATAGCACACTCAGGCATTCATCCATGTGCAGGTTGAAGGCTTTCTACAAGGCATGCAAAAAAAGAAACTCCTCCCCTCCACTACCATCGACAAGAAGTTGATCTCTACTTTTGGGATGACCTCGTCCATTAGTGGAGCATCCTCTAGAGTGGCATTAGTGCTAGCCACAACAGTGGGTTTTTTCACCACTTTTTCGATACCCCTAGGGTACTCAAATGGAAGTGCCTAGCCTTTGGCCGAAGGTTTCATGGGGACACCTTACAGCTCCTTCGCATCCTTGATGATGGTGCCAACCTGCAGGTGTGACAATCGCACCTCCTCCAAATCGGGCTCCTCGTTGACAAGGAAGATGAAGGTAGACATGCAAGAAAGGTACTCCACCCCCAATTGTGCTTCTTTAGTGCTAGCACCCCTAGGGCCTCCTCATCCAAGAAATTGCCTGCATCGACAATTTGTTGAAATCATCCTAATTGCTGGCAGGAAGAAGAAGAAGAAGAAGAAGAAGAACCATTTCTCTTTACTCTCCTACTATATTCTCTTCTTTTTTCATGATGTAATCACTCTCCATCAATTTCATGGAAAAACTATCTATGTAGCTCTTATCACCGCTCTCTTGCAGTAAAGGAAGAAGCCTTTTAATTGCCCGGTGATTACTCCTTGTTCACAGTAAGAAGCATTACACTCCATAGCCATCATTTTTTTCTCTCTCTGCTTTCATTTCCATTTTGTGTAGGAGAATTATTCTTTTGGGTGGTGTTTTTTGAGCGTACATATATGGAATTGTTGAAAGTCTACAAGGTTGATAATTACTTGTCTCATCATGTTTAGCACATTGATATATTGCATACGGTGTGTTTATGATCACGTAAATAACATAACAACCACTCTTTGCTTTCACATCATGTAGGCTATATGCACACTATTTTGGTTATATCTGATGAGGATGAACCCTTCAAATCAGAGATTAATCACATATTTTGGATAATTTTCTCTTTTAAGTTTTATGTAAAAAATTTGCTTGAGTGAAGAGTCATGGTCAAAATACAGCTTGTTGCTCATTATTTTGGACTCCATGCTTATTGGAGAGCCACTGTATGGACTTATTGAATGGAAAACCCACTTATCAAATTCAAGATGTTGATTAAAATTTTTGATAAATACATTTAGATTATTGTTGTCACTCCATGAGTTATTAAACGTCTTTTGTACAGGACTACCTTTACATAATATAAGGGTGTTACTTTAGGAGGGGTACCTTATAGAGACTTGAGTTTGACGTGAGGTTCATATATATTTCATGGCTTTTTTTAGTGAGTTGATTCGATGTGTTTGATATCCATAAACTTATGTGTGTATGTATGGTTGGCAAACCCAAACTATATGAACAACTTTGCATAAAACAAATTTCTTTTTACATCACGATTGTTGGCTTGAGTTTCATATGGGTGAAGTGATGTGGTAAAATGATATTCTATGTTATGGGTCTGAGGTTGATGCATTGGTATGAGATCAAACACTCTCTCTTATATGTCATGTGTGCATCAAAAAATAGAAAATTTTTGTTTTGCACCTAAATGTAAAGTTATGGTATATGATTGATCAAAGTGGTGGGGATATTTTGCATCATGGTTAAGTTTATATGATTATGTTATATGATTCATGAAACCTTGAATAATAGATGTGGATATCTCATGTACATATGTGTGGGTCAAAGCATGGTTTGGTGGTACAAAAAGTAGTGTCCTTGACACCACATATGCTTCGTGATTCTTGTGTGTAAAAACCATGGGCATTTTTTTGGAATTGGGGAGGGCAAATGAGCCTTTGCAATGAGCATCATCTTTTGGAGCTTCGATGGTAGAAGCCCTAGGAGTCTCATTGCGAGCATTCTTCTTGGGGCAAGAACGATAGCCATGTCCTTGCTCCCCACACTTGAAACACTTATGGTCCTTGCGAAAAGCTTCAAGCTCTTCAGGAGAGAGTTTGTTTTTACCTTTGTAAACTCCCTTCTCCTTGGACCGATTGTTGTTGTTGTTGTTGGAATTGACTTGGGAAGTATTTTGAACATTGGTTTTCCCCTTTGCATCATTTTTGTCTTTGTTTTCCATGGGCTTGACATTATGTCTAGCCCCTTGATGTAAATTGATACATGAAGCAACCATGGTGTGATGGGTAATTATTTCGCTAATAGTACCAGGCCGTTGAGAGTTGATGTATTCGGCCATCTCTTCAGGTAATCCCGCACAGAATTGCTGCCTTTGCTCGGCAAAGTCTATCTTTTGAAAGACAGTAGCCTTGAGATGTAAATCCCAATACTTGTCTACATATTTGTGGATAGACTCATGGGAGAGGAGCTTCAAGCTGCGCCATTCAGTAAGCACTTTTTCCTTTGCATCGCTTGCAAGGAATTGCTTCATGATGGAAACTCGTAGAGTTTTCCATGTCTTTAGGGCTTCACCATTGCCACGAAGGCTAGCCCACCATTGACGAGCTGATTTTTGGAAGTGCATAGCTACATGGCGTAGCTTGGAGGACTCTGTGAAGCCCTCATCTCCAAAGGCCGCATCAAATTGCTGGATGAAGGCCAACACTTTGTCAGTAGCACCGAAGGTGCCATCGTAGGTGAGAAAAGAGATACTCTTTCCTCCCTCCTTGAACTTCTTTATCTTTTGTGACCTTCGCCATGCAGGAAATGATTTGCGATGTCCTCCCCTCTTGTATTCTCTAGGAGAATAACCATAACTTTCGTCAGAAGAGGAGGAAGCTGAAGAAGAAGGAGAAGAGGGTGACCTCTTCCTAACCCTTTTCTTCCTTTGTTTCCTCTCTTGCCTTTCAGAGTGATGAGGAGAAGGACTATGTGTTGATCTTTTCCTCTTGGGAGGAGTGGGTGATCGTCTAGACCGCCGTCTTTATGGAGCCACATCTTCAGAGGAACTTAAACTTTCATTGATTTCTTGCTCTTTGGATTCCTCCTCTCGAATGGGAGAGAGCCTTCTTTTGGGGGTCTCTTCAAGAGGCCTCCTTAGCTCTCTCTCCTCTTGGAGAGGATGGGAAATTCCAAGCACGAAGCTATTGAGTAACTTCGGCTTGCAAAGCAGGGTTGCCCATAGCTTGCTGCAACCTAGTAATGAGATAATTCACAAACATGGGAGCACCATCATTAGCACCTTCATGTGCAAAATCAAAGCTATCAATGTTCATTCTACTCTCTTGATTATTGTCAGCCATGTTAACAAAATTTATGTATGTACTTAGTGTAGGCTTTGGCAATTCAAAACCTTAGTTGCCACTCCTCTTAGCCTTTGAAAATCGGCTCTTAAGTATCTACACCCACGGGTCGAAATGGTTAATTATAGAGAGTAGAGGAGTAGGTCTAACATAGCAGAGTTGCCAAGGGCTAGCTCCTTTCGGACTTCTTATGGCTCAATAATGGTAAAGCCGTAGGCAAGTCTAAAAAGACTCCATTATTAAGTCCAAAGCTCCCGAGGTGTGCACCATCCCCCACATAGTGGGCTCAACAAAACCGATATTAGATCCCAGTTCCACTTACCCTGATATAATTAACAATATCAACCATTTATAGGCTACTTAAGGACCTCTCTTCTTAAGCAAGAAAAGAGAAACCAAATGCTCTAATACCAATGTAATGGAATTGGCCTATTTAACTTGAGAGTAGCGGAAATTAATGAGAGTACTTTTGAGAAATGACTTTGTGAGCATAACGGGTGAACATAATTGAAGATAGCAACATAATCATAGCAATTAATTGACTTGGCATGAACAATACTTTTGCAAGAGAGAGAATTTAGAGAACATGACAACAATTGAGGACCGGATTTATGTGGAGCCGGTGCCCCCTCCAATAGGCATTTGTATTATGATTTCTCCCATTAAGAGAGACTTGTTACAATACAATCTTTGTGTTCCTTGTGACCTAGGTGATGCAATGAAGATGGAAAGCTTCATGCATCACAAACATAACATAAACTTGAAGAAAGCTTTAACTATCCCAAGCCTCAGTCCCAAGACCTCAAACACCTTCGAAGGTGGAGAGAGCTAGCAGGGAATGAGGGTAGGGAAGAGGAAGAAGAAACATTTCGTAGGAGAAAGAATTAGTTCCTCACTTATCATAACTCTTGTTGCTAGCATACATAATAGCATAGTAATGAAGAAGAAGGAGATGGCAAGCTTAAGCATTGAAGCATGGCTCTTGGTTGGATTTGCACTCCATATCCAAGAGTGTTGGTGTAGGCTCTCAACCTCTACTTGCTTGGAGAAGGAGAGGGAGCTCTTGCACTTTGCATAGCACACAATGAGAGTGTTTGTGAGTGTGTGTGGGTGAGTATACCCCCTAAGAAACCCCCCTCCTTGCTAGGTCGACCCCCTCTTCTAGCTCATTATTGAAGCTCATTGGCTCTTGCCAAGCCTAGCCAATCACAAGCTTGGGCCATTTCTAGCAATAGGTGTAGTCTTGGGACAAGTGTCCCCCTTTCCCCTTTGAGAGAGAGGACTTGATAAATGCAAAAACAATTAGATAATTCCAGTAATTTATCATTGGACCCCTTTGAAGCTTAGCCAATAGGATTCAAGCATCTCATGAAGGTAACATAGGTAGGGGCCTGACATGTGTCCCTGCTGCCTCTTCAAGCTTGGGCCTTCCTTGTGTGTGAGTGTGTGTTCTCTCTCTATCCCCTAGGAAAAGGGCTCGCCCCCCCTCTTGTAGGGATACTTTTGACTTTTGGTGCTCAAGCACCTTAGTCATCAAGCATGACAATTCACTTGAACTAGGGGTGTTCCCACAAGCATCTCAGGCAAGCATGTCAAAGCACCTCGAGCACCTTAATCATGTAGCAGGTCAAGCACCTCAAGCACCTTAATCAAGCACCTCAAGCATGACAAGCGCCTCGAGCTTGGGCCGGGTTCCCGCCTCAAGCTCAGCCCTAGCTTACCTAAGGTCAAAGGACTTTTACACACATTATTGGAGGTCTTCAATGACGCTAACCCTAAGGTATTATGCTCCATTGGTTAGCCTTGCTCTTTGATAGACCATCTCTCATTTGGGCCCCTTTACCATTGGCCCCCGTGTTGCGATAGATCTATAAGCACATATAAGCACAGATCTATATCTTAACACTTGTTCCCGTTTATTCTCCCACATTAAGTGATCAATTTAATATGAGAAAATCATTTGGGTTGGTTAGATATTAGATTTTCTGACACACGCACAGAGAAGCAAGGAAAGACATCCTACGTCTGCTCTTGGATTACGGGAAGCCAGGTCAAGAAAGAACATTTGTGCATCGGTGGCTCCATGTTGGTGCAAGCAAATAGTAGGGATTGCAAAGAATGAGCAGAAGGAAATATTCCGGCAACTCCTGGACCACCAAACATTTTCCTTGCTGCAACCATCAAATTTCAGCAAAGTCAAAGATACTATTGTATCCGGTGTGCGCAACACTTTGACTCAAATCAAGGTCCCTCATTCAACAAGTGAAATTTTTGTAAAGAGAAACTCTTTGGCAATGATTCTGAACAATAGTATAAACTCACAATCAGTAAACCAATCCAGAATGGCTAGTATCTTGGGGATCCATCGAAGGAATATAGCTGCAGTAAGCTCACAGCTAGAGAATAAAGATGAAGATGAAGTGTTGCCATTGAGTGCTTGTGAGAGACAATTGCCACAAGGAACCATTATTACCAATGAAACAAGAGATTTGGTATATGCCTTTTGGCCATCAGAGAGCAGAGTTTCACCCAACAAGAAAGACATATGCAAGATGAGAATTGGAAGGAAAAGTGTCGTCAAACATCCTATACATCTACTCGACGAATCTCAGGTACCAACAACATCTAGTAATTGTACATCTTGTTTGGTGCTACTTAAGGCTTATTTGGTCCAGACAGTACCAAATTTGGTAGTCTGTTGTACGGCAGAGGGTGTTTGCAGTACCAAAGAATATCTATAAAGTACCAAATCCTAGCTATCAACTGCCAAAGCCTATCCATAGAGTTTAAAACCCTCTCTATAGAGTACCAAAACCTAATTGTCCAGTACCAATGCCTATGTATAGAGAACCAAAAGTCTATTTACAGAGTACCAAACTCAACGGATACCACCAAAGCCTCTCTATAGAGTACCAAATCCTATCACTATAGGACCAGGATGTATTTACAGGGTACCCCACACTTCTGATAGTACGAAAGCCTATATGTAGAGCACCAAATCATGTCTATCGAGTACCAAATTCTATCTATGGAGTACCAAAGCACATATGTAGAGTACCAAATCCGGTGTATCTAGTACCAAAGCATATGTATGGAGTACCAAAGCAGATCTGTAGAGTACCAAACCCGGTATATCGAGTGCAAAATCCTAGCTATCGAGTGCCAAAGCCTATCCATAGAGTTTCAAACCCTCTCGATAGAGTAACAATACCTATTTATCCAGTACCAATGCCTATGTATAGAGAACCAAAAACTATTTACAGAGTACCAAACTCATCGGATACCACCAAAGACTATCTGTAGAGTACCAAATATTCTCTGTAGAGTACCAAATCCTATCTGTAGAGTACCAAAGCCTATCACTATAAGACCAAAGTCTATTTACAGGGTACCCCACACTTCTAATAGTACTAAAGCCTATATGTAGAGTACCAAATATTGTCTATCGAGTACCAAAGGCTATCTATAAAGTACCAAAGCACATATGTAGGGTACCAAATCCGGTATATCGAGTACCAAAGCCTATCTATGGAGTACCAACTCAGATCTGTAGAGTATCAAATCCGGTATATCGAGTACAAAATCCTAGCGATCGAGTGCCAAAGCCTATCCATAGAGTTTCAAATCCTCTCGACAGAGTACCAAAACCTATCCAGTACCAATGCCTATGTATAGAGAACCAAAGTCTATTTAGAGAGTACCAAACTCATCGGATACCACCAAAGACTATCTGTAGAGTACCAAATCCGCTCTGAAGAGTACCAGATCCTATCTGTAGAGTACCAAAGCCTACCACTATAGGACCAAAGTCTAGTTACAGGGTACCCCACACTTATGATAGTACCAAAGCCTATATGTAGAGTACCAAACTCATCGGATACCACCAAAGACTATCTGTAGAGTACCAAATCCTCTCTGAAGAGTACCAGATCCTATCTGTAGAGTACCAAAGCCTACCACTATAGGACCAAAGTATATTTACAGGGTACCCCACACTTCTGATAGTACCAAAGCCTATATGTAGAGTACCAAATAATATCTATAGAGTACCAAAGCCTACCAACAGTACCAAATCTACGGTACCATATTTGGAACTTTTTGGTACTGTTGAACTTGGGTGCATGTCTGTCCACTATTACAGTACCAAATTTGGTACTTTTGGGTACTGTTGAACTTGGGTGCACGTCTGTCCACTATTATAGTACCATATTTGGAACTGTCGAAAGCTAGTTTGGCACTACTGCAGTAGTGAAATTTTACCAGTACCATGATGTTGGTTTTTTTCTGAATCGTTTTGTTTTTGTGCCATAGGTTGAGCTGTACCAAAGATTCAAGAAGGCTCACCCAACAGTGGTAGTGTCTCTTAGATGCTTCGAGGCATTGAAGCCATACTTTGTACGGAAGTTGAAGGACAGAAATACTTGCTGCTATGTGGTTCATGTGCATATGCTCTATTTCAAAGAGGCCCTTAATCAAATGCGACAGAACAAGTTCGGGCACCACAGGAAAGGTCACCTTTGCACTTGCTCCGTTTGTTGCAGAGGTGATGAGAGAGGAACGTGTTTTGCAAACCAAGCAGTGTGTCAGCACATCACCGTTATGTGGGAATCCATCATGTGCCCAAAGCCTCCAAATTGTGAATACCATGCAAAGAAATGCTTGATGGGGGACTGCTCACAATGTGGAGTACGGAGGTTGACATTTTTTCCCGATGAGATAGCAGAGGATAGCAAGGAGGTGTCTGTGAAGGTTTTCATGGAGGTTGGAATAGGACAGGTTCATGAAGGTGGGAGTGAGAAGAAGAGAAAGGACTTGATTGTGCAACG
Organism: Adiantum capillus-veneris; assembly: GCF_014529385.1. Lineage (NCBI taxonomy): Eukaryota > Viridiplantae > Streptophyta > Polypodiopsida > Polypodiales > Pteridaceae > Adiantum > Adiantum capillus-veneris. The sequence continues at coordinate 159,690,947 of NC_140935.1, forward strand.
GATGAAAAGTGGGACTTTTCTTAGCCTATTTTCAGCCCATCTGATAGGCTTCATCAGGCACAACTTTGTCTTCCGCTGGCAAGCCCAACAATTCAAGGACTGTTTGCTGAATTTTCCTAGCAACGTTGTAGTATCTGTTATTGACTTTGCGGAGAATTATTCCTTTAAAGTTTAGAATGAAGTTCAGTCAATGCATTGGTGGTCTACCCAAGTCACAATACTTGTGCACATCACTTATTTAAGAAATGCAGCAGGTGGTACACAGAAGACGCTACACTTCTACATATCAGATGACAAGCAGCATGACACATTGTTTGTACAACATTGTTTCTTGCTGCATGACAAGTGGCTGAAAGAACGAGGACATTCTCTGCAACAACATTGGGTTTGGTCAGATGGTGCTGCTTCACAATTCAAGGCCCGTAGACCTTACTATTTTGTGGCCAGGTACTATCAAATGATAGGCTTGCACATGATGCATAACTTCTCTGCATCCGGCCATGGAAAAGGTGAACATGATGGGGCAGGGGCAGTCATCAAGAGAACTTTGACGCATGAGGAATTGAAACCAGATGGCTGGCGTATGAAGTGTGCAGCGGATGTTGTCAACTTTTTGAAAGCAACTTTTCAGCCAAGAGAACAGTCTCAGAGGTGTAATACGCAAAGAGTCTTTTGGCTTATTGGCGCGAATGAAGTGTAGCGCAATCTGCAATGGGACTGTGAGCGCATCGTTGGCTCCCGCTCATTTCATTGTGCTGATGGCTATTCACAGGACAACCGCACCGCCATACGCTTTTGATCACTTTCATGCTTTTGTGATCTGTGTATGCGTGGGTTGTGGAGAAGATGCAGGAACAGAATGCACATTGAAGAATGGAAATATGTTTGCATCAAACCCTTGCCAGAGTCCGGGGATACAATTAGGGATGACGAATCAGATGACGAGGAGGGTGGAGATTCAACATCGATTCCGATGAGCCAAGTGTCCAACCTGCCACTATATGAAGGATGCCCTGAAATGTTAAGTGGCATGCTGTCCATAGGGGATAATTTTGTGGACGGATGATCGAGATACATCTTGTTAGGGCCATACGTTTCCCGATGGAGCCTATTGCAGGATCCCTAGGTCAAATTTTACAATACAAGTTGTCTACTGAAGTATATGAGAGGATATACAATAGCATGCCATATCATGATGATGAGAGCGACGAAGGTGCGTCCATGTTACTTGAGGGCAATGAGAAGCCCTGATTAAACAACTGAATCCGGTAGTCAATAGTACCAAATCTGGTAGTCAACAGTACCAAGTGTATTCCGCACTATGTGCTTTTTAGTGACTGAGTCAACTTGATTTTTTGGCCTTGAGCTTTATCTGTTCTCTCTATCTAGTTCTGTGTTGGTATGTTACCTTTCATTACATTACTGTTTCAGTTGTCCTCACTATATGTGCATTTGGTACATTTTGGTACTGTTGAACTTGGGTGCTTCTCTGTCCACTATTACAGTACCAAATTTGGTACTGTTTGGTACTGTTGAACTTGGGTGCACGTCTGTCCTTTATTACAGTACCAAATTGGAACTGCTTGAACTTGTTGTATCACTTATGGTTTACTTTATTGCTCTATCTGGTTCTGTGTTGGTATGTTACCTTTCATTACATTACTGTTTCAGTTGTCCTCACTATATCTCTACTTTTTGGTACCGTTGAACTTGGGTGCATGTTGGTCCACTATTACAGTACCAAATTTGGTACTTTTTGGTACTGTGTTGAACTTGGGTGCACTCCTGTCCACTATTACAGTACCAAATTTGGTACAATTTGGTACTCCTTGAACTTGCTGTATCACTTATGGTTTACTGTATTTCTTGGCATTTTTCAGTTTTTCTATTCGTATTTGATACGACCACCTTGAGCAATGTCTAGAACTACGTTGATAACATGAAAGGTATGCCAAACATAGATGCTATCTGTCTCAAAAATTAAAATGTTGGGCAACCTGGTTAGCTCCAAGAGGTTTCAACAAAATTAGTCAGAGGTTTCAACAGTAGAGATCAAGATACCAAGATAGTCTGAACAAGAGAAGTGGTTTTCCATTATGTATAGTATCGGGTTACAAAATTCCACTATTTACATGATTATGGCAATCTGCTACCTCGGGGGATCAAATTTATAGGAGTACCCCTCCATCTGTATGAAGTAATCAGTAATGTATCCAGAAATATCATCTTCAGTGTCAAAGACTGGGTTTTTGCAAGTGTACGTTGTTGGGTACCGATCCCTTATCCACCTGAGCAACCAAGGCAAAACAAAATCCAGTAAGTAAAACGGGTAATCGGTTCCTACTACCATGGGATCGTATGATCGGATTGCCATACAGTTTTCATAGTCATTTTTAAGAGACTTGTATCTACAATCATCTACAAGAATAGTGTTGCTGGCATCGTACTTCGGGTGCCTTGCCCACAGCGTCCGTAGCTTCTTCAGGAAAATGGGCTTATCGCCCATGTGTTTGGGCACAACCGACACCTCCGACATACGGGGCCGCCATATTTCGCAGTTCTCTTGGGAGAGAATATTTGCTAATGCCAAAAAACGAGGTTAGAGGTATGTGTAACTTATGTCCTGCAACATTCAAAGCGGGCATGCTTTACCTGCAAAATATTTTTGCCTTCTATGGTTGGGGAAGCACGCGTTCACCATGTGTAACAGTTTTTCCCTTCTACAGTTGGACCACAACACTGAGCTGGCTTTCTGTTTAAGCCGTAGGATGAACTGCTCCGCATCCGGCCTTACAAGACAAATTACATTCCCTCCGAGATAGACTACCCGTGGCGTGTGCTCCTTTGGCAGGCACTCAAGTTCCTCAGGGATTTCGCTGCAGCTGGTTAGTAGCACGCCATTAAGATCAAGCACAATCATCCGCCCGCGTCTAGTAGCCACATTAGGCTGCAACAATGTGCTTGTCGGTGTCTCGTCTAGCCACCAACTTACTACATCACCAACAAACATAATGAGTGGGGACAAATACATCGTGCAAACATCATATCTAAAACAGAAAACTGGTCCAAAAACTACCAAATTTGGTACTGTATTGCACAAGTGATAAGGACTATCCGAAATCGCAAGTTCAAGAAGTACCAAATTGGTACTGTAATAGTGGACAGACGTGCACCCAAGTTCAATAGTACCAAAAAGTGCCAAATTTGGTACTGTAATGCACATATAGTGAGGACAACTGAAACAGTAATGTAACGAAAGGTAACATACCAACACAGAACTAGATAGAGAGAACAGATAAAGCTCAGGGCCAAAAAATCAAGTTGACTCAGTCACTAAAACGCACAAAGTGTGGAATACAATAGATTCTCACTGGCTACAGTTTGCATGCACGGGATAATTGATCACGGGCGTGATTGCGCTTCTTTCTATGCAAATAGAAAAGTTCCTGCACGGTCACGGAATCAGGGGAATCACCTCTCCGCTTTGAAACAGCATCGGCAGCAGTAGAGTCAACGCCCCCGTCGGTGCTGTCCACAACAGTATCGTTCGCAAGTACTTCTTCCTGCTCATCCTCGGCCTCCCTCCGATCTTTGTTGCCTTTCGACCCCTCTTTGACCTCCCCTTCACTCCCCTTTGTGGTTTCCACCCCCTCCCCAACACCCCCCTTTGTGGGTTCTTCCTCTCCCTTCTTAGCCGTTGCTTCATCGAGCTTTGTGTTGGTAGCATCCTGGCTTTCCTCCGCATCCAGCTCCACAACAACAGGGACTTTACCTTCCTCCTTGTCCTTAGTCTTTTTACCATCTCTGGCATCCTCCTCAATTTTACTTTCGTTGTCACCTGTCTTTTTATCATCTGTGGCCTCCTCCTCACTTTTACTTTCACTGTCACCTGTTGCCTCACATCTTTGCCCCGTCACATTGTCTTTCCCTACAGAATTACCTTGCTTAAGATCATGGAGAACATCTGATATCTCCCTTGTCACCTCATCCACGTCCCATATTCGACTTGCAGCCGACTTTGTGGCGTGCTGGTCAGCAAATGCAGCATCCTGCTCCTCTGCAAACACAAAGAAAGACAGCACATACTAACTTGTATGAAAACCTCACTGAGTTGCAAGTGCGTATATGTATTCAAAAATGCACACATACTTACTCTTGACAACTTGAAGCCCACTGGCCCAGGACTTTGCCAAATCAGAGATTACCATATTACAACCTGGCTTAACACACTGATCCCTGCTTTGTAACAAAGCACTGAAGCACAAGGGATGATACTGGTGTCGGCACTCTAGCATGAAGGTTCCGACTACATGTGCGCACTCCAAGGGCTCACCGCATGCAACACACATACCAAACACCGGGATCACATTTACCGAATCATTAACCTGGGGCCTAGGATATAGTAGGAACCTCTTCCCAAGCCTGATATCAGACAACATCTCCTTCACAAATAGGGTATGCTCTTGACCTTCCTTCCATTTTTTCTCCAGAGTGTCATACTCAGCCTGTTGACAACCAGCAGTCCCAATTAGTTTCAAAAACTACCAAGAAGTCATACGGAGACTGGTACTTCTAAGTACTGTACTACGAAACAGAACCCAAACTACCAAAACCACCAAAACTACCAAAAACTACCAAACTCGGGAATCATATAGTACCAAAAACATATAAATACCCTCAATGCAGAACTAAACTACCCAAACCTTATCAAAACTACCAAAAGCCACTTTTGGCAGCACTTTCAAATAGTACCTAAAAGTACCAAAATCAAACTACCAAAAGCCACTTTTTGAAGCACTTTCAAATAGTACCTAAAAGTACCAAAACTACCAAAATCAAACTAGCAAACAAGCTTTTTGCATCACTTTCAAATAGTACCTAAAAGTACCCAAAACTACCAAAATCAAACTACCAAACAAGCTTTTTGCAGCACTTTCAAATAGTACCTAAAAGTACCAAAACTACCAAAACTACCAAAATCAAACTACCAAACCCACTTTTTGCAGCACTTTCAAATAATACCTAAAAGTACCAAAACTACCAAATCAAACTATAGAAGCCACTTTTTGCATCACTTTCAAATAGTACCTAAAAGTACCAAAAGTACCAAAACTCCCAAAATCAAACTTTCAAATAGTACCAAAACAACCAAAACTACCAAGACTACCAAAGAAACACTTTTTGCAGCACTTTCAAAAACTACCAAAATCAAACTACCAATTACACTTTTGATTACCAACTATCAAACTACCAATTACATTTTGGAGCACTTTCAAATAGTACCTAAAAGTACCAAAACTAGCAAAACTACCGAAGCTATCAGAATAAAACTACCATAACACCTTTTGCAGCACTTTCAGAAAGTACCTTAAAGTACCAAAACTTCTTCATAGTACCAGAAATACCAAACCATAAGACAAAAGGAAACCATAAACTACCTAGAATAAAAACAGTTCTACCATGAGTACCTAATACTACCAATCCCACCAAACCAAGCATAAACAGTTCTATCAAAGATACCTAACACTACCAATCCCACCAAACCAAGCATAAACAGTTCTACCAAAGGTACCTAACACTACCAATCCAACCAAACCAAGCATAAACAGTTCTACCAAAAACTCCCAAAACTACCAACACCTGTTGCTCTAGAATCTCCTTGTCGAGCAATGACGTATCTTCACTGATTCCGTATCGACGTAGCATCCTTCGACTGGCAACCAAATCAGCTTCTATCACATTGATTTCTACGTCATCGCCAGTGTTGGCCTCTCTCAGTGTTTCCAGTTGGGTCTCATATTCCTTGATGTCGTCCATAATCTGCTTAACAAGTTTATTGGAGCCCTCTGTCCTCAAGAGTGTTTCCTTCTTCTGCTTCAGAGACATTGTAACCTCTTTCAGCCTATCGGCTACCTCGACACATGTACGAGGGACTCTGCCAACCATAGCTTCAAGGTCTGCAATATAATCAAGTGTCTTCTCCTCATGACGCTGTGGGGGGACTTTCTGTGTAGGGGGCATACTACCGACTGGCGTAAGTCGGGGCTTCTTGGTATTTGACGGGTGGCCTCCTTGGGACGCACCGTTTGCCTTTCGCCAATTCTCAACCTTCTTTTCTAAGCCTCCTGGTCGGGAGGAACACAGTTGAGTACACTCTCACCAAACCTCTCCCATGCAACCCTGTGGCCCGCAGGGTCCTTTGTGGCTGCATGACACTTCTCATATGCAAAACAACGGGCAAATTTTGTAGTGATCTCCCCACATGATGGTGGGGCTTGGTACACCTTATGGAACAGGAACCTGCATTCATCCTGAAGCCGTGGCTGCACGTGATTGAAGTAAATCTTTGTCTTCTTCTGCCTGGAATTCCTGAATACAGTGAGCCACTGGTCATCGGGGATGTCAGTAAGATCCTTTGGCATCACCCCCTCCATGCTCAATCCATACTCATCATGAAGCTCTTGTGCTGTATAATAGAACTTTGTCAAGATAGGGTACTCCTCCATCTTGTTTTTTCCCGCGATGTGGAAACAACACGCAAGTAAAGACATGCCCTCATTATATGCCTCATTTCAGTTGTGCAAAACAAAACACATGGAATGAAATGAATGTATCTCATTCAGGTGACAATTGCAAAATTCAGTTGTGTACAAAGCCAAATTTGGTAGTCGTTAGTAACAAATTTGGTACTGGTCAGTACCAAATTTGGTACTAACCAAATTTGGTTATGCTGACATCCCTACTGAGCTTCAGCTTTGTGCTATGCTCATGCACAACATATACTAATTTTTGCACTTGCATGCATGCAAGTTAGCAATCTAAAGAGCAGCTTATACATGTAACTTTGTAACTTTCCTAAACCCTAAATTCCTAAGAAGATCCCAAACATGCACATGTACTTGCTGCATGCAAAAAAAAGCAAATGCAGACCTCATCAGATAAAAGACATGCAGAAGCTTGCATGCATGGAAAAGAAAATGGTAAATCACCAGAAAACGCACAGCTCTCATAGCACCTACCTTTAGATGTTGTAGATGACCGTGGAGTCTCATCATCGGCAAAAAGAGGCCCAGGCTTAAATGAAGTCTCCATGGACACGGCAGGTTTCTCCCTCTCCACAAAGGAGGCCCCCTTGCTAGCCCTCGTATTTGGGGTGTCGATGTTTCGAGGGGATTTTGCATCCATTGTCCTCTTCTTCTTTTTCCCATTGTCCGGTGACGCTTTGGCTGCTGATTTCCTCGCTGGCATCCTCATCTTCCTGATTTTGAGTAGCCGGGGAGCTTGTTACTTGCAACTGTAATGGTTTGCAAAAGGCGATGTAGTAAGAGAGCAAGGCGGAAGCTAGAAAATGTGTTGAGCAGCTGCGCCACTCACAAACGCAGTCTGTGATGGGACGTTTGGCACGGTTTCAAAACACCACTGGCATTACTTATTGCCCCACCCACGTTTTCTTTCACGAAAAGTTTAAATCATACAAATTTCCCTCCTACCATTCTTTAACATAGATGAAAAAAAAGGTTCCCTCCAAAGTGTGGACATATGTAGAAGTACCAACCAGGTAGAAGCAAAATAGGTCCTTTTTTTGTACCACCAAACCATGCTTTCACCCGTGTACTGCTTTCCAGTGGTGATGTGCAATTATGGCACATCACATGCGTAGATTATATGCTTCTCAATTGATGATTTGAGATTATGTTTAATCACTGGTCAAAGTTTTTTGTATACATAAAAATAAAATATTTAAGGGCCATGTGTGTTGGGTGGCTAATTTGACGTCCACAAGTACAGCTAGAACTCCAAGTGAAAATGTTGGTTTCAGTGATGAATATGAGGAAGAGCACAAATACCATATACAATAAAATACTTGAGATTCTACGATAGAATCAGCTTTATGCTAAGTGTAGCAAATGTATCTTCTTCACTGATAGAGTAAAATACTTGGGATTCATCGTTTCCAAAGATGGAGTCTCTATTGATCCAAGTAAGACTAAATATATATTAGAGCTTTCCCTACTCCCAAATCTAGCAAAAAAGTTTGCAAATTTCTTGGAAGATGCTACATGGAAACACGATGATGTTTTGTTACATAATCGTCTAGACTTCATGTCGAGGTAAGGACACCTCAAATATTTCAAGTGTGGGAGGATGTAATATTTTTTATTTTCAAGTCTCTTCTAAATATATACATTACTTTATTTTTGGTCTAGACTGCTTGTTATGCAATGCTCTAGTGTTTTATGTGGGAAGCTAGCTTGTTTTCATGTTATGTTAGGTCAAATGAAAAATTGGTTTAGTGGAATGTTTTTTTCATTTTTTTGTCTTTTTGTGAAAAGCAGAGCCAGATTCTTAATCTACTAGCTCCACAGAGGTTAAGGTCTAATTTGTTGGAATTAGGGTTGAACACTTTTTTAGATGAAATGGAAAAATCCCACAGCTTTCAGACTGATTTCAATGCCTATGGATTCCTATTTCCCATTTGATTTGGAAAAAATTCATTTATTTTGGGAATGTTATAGATAAGTTTTTTGTTGAGGACTTGTGTTACATTAGACAAAGAGAAAGATTCTCAAGAAAATGGTGGTGTTGAGAAACACCATTTTTTGTCCCATCCAAAATTTTATTTTCATGTTGGTGTTAATTAACACTTTATAAAATCATACATAGACATGGATAACAAGAAAAACAATATATGAAAATGAAATTCTATTCAGTTTCTCCTATTAATCTAGCTTGTGCTTTCTCCACAACATTGGATGGGATTTTAATTGCTTCTGCAAGTCTTCCACCCCTTTGCAGTCCATGACCACACAACTACATGAACACACTCCCAACGCTTTGGGTCAGCAAGATTGCAACACCAATTCTTTTTCCCATAGTCCTCATATTGTTCTTGGATTGTGGGAAATTTTTTTCGATGTTTTGGTGCCCAGTATTGCATGAAAACTTTCTTGTACAGGAACTCTCATTAGATTAGAGTGCACCGCTTGTGGCCATTGTGGAAACTCTAAAGGCATTTTGGCCACTCAAGTGCACCCAAATGGACGCCATGGACATAAGAACTTTGATTCAATTAGAGGGCACCCTTTGGGCCATAGGGTGTTAGTGTAGAGGCTCTAAAGAGGCATTTAGTCCATTCTAGGGCTACTACTTTTGACCCCTATGGCCCTACGGCCACAAGGATCCTGTAATGTCAGAAGAGAACTTGTGATCCTAGTACCATAGGGTGGCCTAGGTACACTTGTAGTTGGAGCATGTGGCCTTTGCTCAAAACTTGGTGAAGGTTGATTATGACAGAGTGAAAATGACAAAAGCAGAGTGGGTGGAGCTTCAAGACAACACTCAAGTGAGAACTTCATAGAATTATATATTGAGGGCTTTAAGAAAGTCACTCAACATTTAGGTAAATTGAGCAGCACAAAGAAGAATAAGAAGTGAAAGAATGAAGACACAGGTAAAGCAAGCCAAGCTAAAACTCTCAAGGAGAGTCTGACTCCCTCACTTGGAGACAATAGTAGAAATGTGGCCGAAGAAAATCTTTCAATTATACCCTGACAGACTCAAGAAGCAGGGGATTCTAGTGGACTTGCAACCCTAACAGTTGAAGCTCCCTCAGTGGCACTGGTTGTGGACTCAGTATCCTTAACTATGTTGGACTCTATTATACAGCCCAAAGAAAAAGATCTTGATAAAGAAGTTGCCAAAACTTCTAAGAGTGGGCTAGATGGATACGTTGGAATTGCACACTATTTTAAATTTGGTGTACAATTTACCTAATTGATCCTAGTTGAGCAATGCAACCCTGCACCAGATGGGTATAAATGTAGACCATTGTTGAATGTGTATGTGAAATACCTCTTGAAGCAATTTGCAGAAGGGCACTCTAGGCCAGTCTCCAATGCAGCAGAGTTGATGCCGTATAACCCAATTACAAAAAAGACTTTCCAAACAATTGAAGTGCATGGAGACAAGCTAGCAACATACCACTGTTGTATTCTATTTGGTCAGCATTTCATCATTGCAGTAGCTAGAGCTTTTTTGCGTAACAATAGAACTAAGTATCCTTTGAGAAAAGAGTTCTACAAGTTTAGAACAGCAAGGATAGTGGTAGACGCTCCCAAAGAGGTTGTTGTTCAAATATCCATAATAGAGAACATGGAGAGAATAACAGCAATGAAGCACCAGCCTTATGTGGAGGCTTTGAAGTATGGTCGTAGTCAATGGCTTGCATATTCTAAACCAACAAAACCCAAGGCAGGAGTTCCTATCGGTCATCCAAGTCGAGCACCTTGGGATATAAAGTCCACTTTTCTATGCTCGTTTTTGTTACAAATATTTCTTGAAATAAGTTTAATTTCCTTTTCTTTATTTTGAAGGCATTTATAAATGTGGCAAACATCACGTTCAACCATAAATCATTTGCCAACAAAGAAGCACGTATGGTTATGTATAATGATGAAATCTACAATCAGTGGATAAACATCTTGGAGAAGCATCAGACATTAGCTGCTCGTGGGTGACAACCAAGCATAACAACCTTTAGATGTCTAAATGGTTTAGAAGATAATGATGTCAAGCTACTACAATAGGAGATGATAGAAGAGAAGATCTGCTTAACCACATCAAGCCAGAATACTCAACCTCACTGCACGTGAAACGAACTTAAAGCAGACCAAAGTTTTTGAACCTCAAATGTTGATGGCATTTAAAGAGCTAGATCCATCAACAATAACAGTTACTTCATGGGATGAATGTAAGTCTCATTATAACATTACATATGAGATCTAAAAAACTCTCTTCACGAGCTGTACGCAATGGCTAAATCTCCTACTATAAAAAGAAAAGGAGAAAGAGCCAATTCCTGAGATCACTAGGGGATATGTGCAGTGGATCATTGTACAAAATAATGGCAATTCTAGTTTGCAATTCATTTTACCATGGACAATCAAGTGTGTTGGAAAGAATCTGGAAGGCATTGAGTTTCTCTGCAGTGGGAATAGCTCTACGATTCATGTTGGTGCCTGTATCATAGATACAATAGTAAAAAGTCTTACATCTAGTGGTTGGAGTTCTATCCAATTTGGTAAAGTAATTGATGGAGTATGTGGGGTAGTACATCAACCATCAGAGTTTTTAATTTCCGGCTTAGTCAAGTTTTAGCATGTTTCTTCCTTAGAGAAGGCAATTTATTGAAAAAGCTAAATGGTAAGAAATGCATGTTCTACCTTTGAGCTCCTTAATGGGATTAGGAACTGTCCAAACATGTGCTCTTTGCAAATTATTTTTTGGGGTTTGGGCATTCTTCAGTCAAGGAGAGCAGTACACCTACTACTCTAGTGTTAGAGAGTCACTGTTGGAGCCAATGCATACTCTCTGCATCAACGACGACAACTATGATGCTATGACCATGGCCAAAGCTTTTTTTGTGCATCATACAATCAAATGCATTTGTGTCAAAGAAGATGATCAAGTAATATACGTCTTCTCATTAGGCTATGGGACTAAAGAGGCACTACAGCAACAGAGAGATATCATTCGCATGTACTAGTGATCAAATGACACAATTGGAAGCTCTTTTTCATTCCATAGTGGAAGAAGACCTTGATCTTAGAAGGTGGGCAAGTGTGGATACCACAAAAAAATTCAATGCCAAGGAGTCAAAGGAAGAAGAAATTGAAGAACCATTGGATGCAAGTGATGATGCCATTCTAGAAATTCTACAAAAAGCAAGTCAAGCTAGCCACCCATGATATTACATCATTGATATTTAGATTAATATTTTTATCATTTTATTTTAGTTGTCCCATCTCAAATTCACCCATGATGTTAAAAACATTGATGTTTGGTTTGTTATTTTTCTCAATTTAATTTCTTTGAATTAGACTTAAGTGGATGCTACTATATGGACATGTTGTGGCAAATAGAATTCTCTCTCTCTCTCTCTCTCTCTCTCTCTCTCTCTCTCTCTCTCTCTCTCTCTCTCTCTATATATATATATATATATATATATGGTCATAAGATATACTATGTAATACTTTAAAGTTAAGTGATCATATGAGGTTTAGGAAGAACACCCTATAATTAGAGGATCATAGAGTTCTTTGTAGACATGGCACCCTATGGCCCTAGGGCAATAGAATCCCCAAAAATCAAATGGGTTGCCCTACAACCTTACAGATGTAGGGTGATTACATAGAGTCTCTAAAAGGGACATAAGCATTTGGGCTACTCTAAAACCTTAGGGCCATATGGTGTCAACATAGAATCCCCCAAAAGCATTTGGGCTACCCTACAACCTTACAGACATAGGGTGATTACATAGAGTCTCTAAAAGGGTACATAAGCATTTGGGCTACTCTACAGTCTTAGGGCCATAGGGTGTCAGCATAAAATCTCTAGAAGAAAACATAATCTATCCAAGATAATTTTGGATACCCTAAGGCCTTAGGGTCATAGGGTGTTGACATAGAATCTCCACATAGGCACTTGAACCACCCCATGGATGCAAATCACTTAGCTCTCTATGGACACATCTTATAAAATATCACATGACACCCTGTGGACTTTAGGCCATAGGTTGGTTATTATAGGTCACCTAAAGACACTTTAAGTGTCTCAAAAACATTTTTCTTTGGCCTTACTATCTTGTTGAAGATCTCAAGGTCATAGTGTGCAAACATACCAAACTTATGGAAAAAAATATGGGAGAAGACATGTCAACTTATTGCCTTGGAATAATGGGGTTCATATACATTAGAGACATCTATTGCTTAGCTTGTGATTAAGGTTTAATATTCTATTGAGAATGAAATAAGCTAGATAAAACTTAAAAGTTGAGAGTGTGAATGGTTGATTTATTATCATGTTTGGTTGAGTGTAAGTTCTTCTATTGTGAATTATGGTGTAAGCGTTTGAAATAATTATCTTTGTATGTTGCAAATAACTAGATTCAACATATATTCAACATTTGTGTTGTAAATGCCAATTACTTGCTTAGGTAGTGAACATCAAGTATCAAAGTGCAAATGGTTTATGAAGCTTTTGTCCTTTGGATTATGTGAAGATCTAGTTCTTCAATTGCAACAAGATTTTATTCAAAGATATAAGTGCGAGTATTTTGGTTTGAACTATGATTTTTTTCTTCTTCTAGGTGATGCAGAGAATTGAAATGGATATTTTGAATTTGTTTTAATAGAGGGAAGCTAGGACTAATACTATTTTTTAGCTTGTCATGTAGCAATGGTAACATTGTATCAGGGTTTCTTGCAAAGAAATGATTGTACAATGTATGACAATTGTTTAAGTTTGTAAATTGGATTGCATATTTAGTGGTTAGATCAAAGAAGACCAAATGCATTGAAGTGAAAAGCTTAGACCTATTAATGAACATTGTGGATGTGTTTGCACTTTCAAAAATCTTCCTTTTGAATTTTATGACCTTGATTAGTCTCTTGAGCATGTGTTTTTAACATATTAAAGATATGACACCCTTTCAATTCTTTCAAAACTTCCAACGTCCTATATTTTTAAAGATTTTTTCAAACAACCAAATTTACATACAATGTTATTAGGAACATTGAGAAAAGCAAATGTATTATTGAATTTAATAATATAAGAAATAATTATTTTTTATCATGTGACTTTAAAATCAAGAAAACCATGAAATTGAAGACTTAGAAAACTATCTAGCATTTAAAATGAGCACCTACTAAGCTATTGTTGATTCTCTTTTCAATGCTCCCATTTGCACTTTGAAATCTATTGTTGGTATTATTTGTACTTTTCTCTTTCCAGAAGGACATAGGTTATTGTCAAATTCCAAGCTCCTTTTGTAGTATACACTTGCAAAGGACCTTATGGTCTTGAGACCATAAAGGTGGCATAGTTTAGGAATCACATGTTTTTAGCATATTTGGACGTATTGTGTGATGGTCCAAGTGACACTTAATAAGCCAAGATAAATAGGATCTATGTAACACTACAGACTCTTATGTTAAAATCATACCATGATATGGTCAAGGGCTCCCTATTTCCCTTGGTCCATATGGTCCCAATATATTGCCCCTATAGATACACTTAGGTCACCAATTATTTTGGTGCCATTGAGTACTCCTTGTTAATAGTACAATAAGATGTTAAATCATAGGGCACCATTGCCACCCTATGGACATAAGTCCATAGGGTTGTCTAACATAAAGGGAACCCTTTGACACCATGATCTATGCTATGTTGAGTAAAAAGATCAAAGGGTTGTGACGACATGACCAAAATGTAACTTATGTCCAAATGATATAGATTGATTCCATTTTCTCTACAAGGTACTCCATATAGTCCCTATAGCCATAGGGCTATAGGGTGGTACATATATAAATCATTCTACAGTGTTAGGACTATAATTCTCTCTCTTTTTATAATCTATAAAAATTCCTTTTCTTTATCGTCCTAATTCCATAAAAATGCATATTTTTGGCTTTCATAGAGTCTTGAAAATATCTACAAAAAAGAATCCTATGGCCATAAGGCCATAGGCTAAAATGTGGCTTTCTTCTAAAACCTATTATCAACACCCTTGTATCAAAGCATACCATGCTATGATTATAAAACCATACAGAGAGCACCCTATTTCCCTCTACCACCCTATGGCCATAAGTCCATAGGGTTGTCTAACTAAAATAGAGGGAACCCTTTGGCACTATGAACTATGTTATGTTGAGTAAAAAGATTAAGGGGCTGTGGTGAGATCACCAAAATGTATTCTATGCCCAAAGGCTATATATTTCTGCTATAGTTTTCTATAAGGTACCATATAGGTCCTATAGCCCTATGGCTATAGGGTGGTACATATATAAATCATTCTAAAATTTTAGAACTATAATTTCCTCTCCTTTGATACCTATAAGAAATCCTTTTTGTATGGTCCTAGTTCCATAGAAAGGCATATTTTTGGCTTTCAAAGAGTCTTAAAAATACCTACAAAGAGCATCATTTAGCCCTTACGCCATATTGTAAAATTTGGGTTTCTTCTAGAAACCTATTATCTATTAAAAAGTATAGAGTAAGCCTTATGGCCCTCGGCCCGTAGGGTTCCAATATACCAATACATAAAAATAATGCCACAATCCCTTAGGCTCAAAAGGGTACCCTATGGTTCCACAGCCAAAGGATGTCAATATAGATACTCTCTAAGGACACCTAGTCTACCCATTACCCTTGGGGCAATTGGATACTCTTCAAATATATTACATTATTCTCTTGATAGGCACCTTGGCTACCCTATTTACTTAGGGAAATAAGTTTCTAACAAACATAGAGAGCACCTTTGTCTTTAGGATCTACATAATGCTAAGTAAATAGGCAAAGGAGTTGTTTCATTAAAGTATATAATTTGTCCCAAAGGTTATATATATATTATTCCTCTTTATGTATAAAGTACTTCATAAATTCCCTATGGACCTAGCGTTATACGATGGTACATGCAAAGACCACCTTATGGCCCTAGGGCCATAAGGTGCTACAAGAAAAAAGTACCCTACAACGTTGAGGTTATAGAGTTCTCTCTATTCTATACCTACAAAAATTACCCTACAATTTCTGAGGTTTTGGACTACTTCGTACATGTCCTTTGGCCTTAGGGTCATAGGGTGACACATGAAAAAAGTACTCTACTACAATCCTAAGGTTATATAGTTATCTCTATATTATACCTACAAAAAACCCTATCTCTATGGTCCTAAAGCCAAAGATAGCAATATTTAGTCTCTCATAGATTCTTAAAGATACATAAATAGAGCCATAGGATGAAATATGGTTTTCATGAAGAAACTTATTATCACACCCTCCGCTCTAGGGAAAATCCTCTAGCCCTTGGGCCACATGGTGCAAATATAGAGGTGCATCCTATAGACCTAAGGATATAAAGTTATCTCCATTTTATATCTATTAAAAATCCTATCCATATAGCCACAAAGCCATGAAAAGGTGTATTATAGGGTTTTGCAAACTCTTAGAGAAACCCATGATTAACATTATGTGTCCCAAAAAATATAGAATATAGCTCTCCAAGAGCATTGAAGCCATTCAAAGGCACCTACATGGGCACCATGGTAGCCCTAGGGCCATAAGATCTCTCAATGGAACAAAGGGAAGCCTATGGCACTTGAGATTATGTATTGGCACCCTATGACCCTAGGGCCATATGATCTCTTGTTTGAAACGAGGGCAACCTAAAGAACTTGAGCCCTATGTTTCTAGGTTCAAATGATCTCTCATTACAATAGACATAAACATATGGCCCTTGAGCTTATACATTGGCACTCTATGGCCCTAGGGATAGAAGATGGCCTAGGTGTCAATGTAAAACCTCTTTAAAATCATTTAGACCATTCTAGCATGCCTACATAGTCACCATGGCATTGAGATTATAGATTGGCAAGGGCCATATGATCATTGAGCTTATACATTGGCAAGGGCCATATGATCTCTCATTAGAATAGAGTAAACTCTATGGACCTTGAGTCCTATCACCCTAAGGCCATAGAATCTTTCATTACAATAAAGGTTAACCTATGGACCTTGACTTTACACATTGGCACACTATGGCCCAAAGGGCCATAAGATCTCTCATTAGAATATAATGCAACCTATGGCCCTAGGTACAAAGGGTGGCCTAGGAGTCAATGTAAAAGCTCTTAAAGAGTAGTTAGGTCATTCAAGGGAACCTACATGGGCACCATGGCACCTCTATGTCCCTTGGGCCATATGATCTTTCATTGGAAGAGAAAGCAACCTATGGCCCATGATCTTATACATTGGTACCATATGGACCTAATGCCATAGGATCTCTCGTCAAAATAGAGCAACATATGGTCCTATGGTGAGAGGTTGCCCTAGGTTTCAATATAAAAGGTTTCAAAGATCATCTAAGCTATTCATTGGCACGTACATTGACAACATGGCAACCCTATGGCCCTAGGGCCATAGGGTCTCTTATTACAATGGATGGAAACTTATGGCCCTTGAGATTATACATTGTCACCCTAGGGCCATAGAATCTTCCATCAAAATAATGGAAAACCTGTCACCAAAGGGGAAGAGGGTGGCCTAAGTGTCAATGTAAAATTTCTCAAAGATCATTTAGGCCATTCAAGGGCACCTACATGGGCACCATGGTAGCCCCATGGGACTAGGGCCATAGGACTTCTGATTGAAATAGAGGGCAACATATGGTCCTTGAGCTTATACACTTTCATCCTATGGATATAAGGCCATAGGATCTCTCATTACAAACGAGGGAAGCCTATGGACCTAGGGATAGAAAATTTCCTAGGTGTCAATGTAAAAGATCTTAAAGAGCATTTAATCCATTCAAGGGCACTTGCATGGACACCATGGCAACCCTATATCCCTAGGGCCATTGGATATCTCATTACAATAGAGGGTAACCTATGGCCCTAGGGCCATTGGATCTCTCATGAGAATAGAGGAAAACCTATGACCCTAGGGCTAGAGGGTGTCTTAGGTGTCAATGTAAAATCTCTTTAACAACATTTAGGCCATTCAAGGTAGCCTACATATGCATCATGACATCCCTATGGCCCTAGGAGGATATTTCATTGGAATAGAGAACAATCTATGGTCCTTGAGCTTATACATTGACACGCTATGGACCTAGGGCCATAGGATCTCTAATAAGAATAGAGGGAAACCTATGATCATAGGGCCAGATATGTCAAAGCTCTCAAAGAGCATTTAGGAAATTCATGGGAGCCTACATGGTCACCATGGTAGCCCTAGATCCATAGGATCTCTCATTACAATCTGAGAAAACCTATGGAACTTGAGCTTATGCATTGGCACCCTATGACCCTAGGGCCATGTGATCTCTCATTATAATAGAGGAAAATTTATGGTCCTAATGATAGATGGTGGCCTAAGTGTTAGTGTAAAATCTCTCAAAGAGCATTTTGGCCATTCAAAGGCACTTACATGGGCACCTTGACTTCCCTATAGCCCTAGGACCCTAGGGCCATTCAAAGGTATTTACATGGGCACATTGGCATCCCCTGGCCCTAGGACCATAGGATCTCTCATTGGAATAGAGAGAAACCTATGACCCTTGAGCTTGTGCATTGGTACCCTATGGCCTTGAGGCAATAGAATCTCTCATTATTAAAGTTTTAAATCATGTATGGAAGTTTAGAGAGACCATGTCTAGAAGCTTTATTCAAGTTTTAAAGCATGTATTGATGAAAATGGGGCATGTTAATATAGATTCTTTGGCACAAAAATATATTCTTTAACACTATGCCATACATGACTAGTTATGGTCTTAGGGCCATAGGCTACTCCACAATATTCTTTCGGTTTTTTTTCATCAAATGTTAATTTGGGTGTTGTGCATACTACAGTGTAGTTGAAACTTGATAGTGTTTCAAAATTGGGACTAGTTATTTTCTCGTACTTGGAATTAACTTGAACATTTTTATGATAAGAGTTGTTGGTGCTTTTTGTGTTTAGACATTATATTTTTGGTTGGCACAATCAATATATATGTTGCTTAGTAGCCACATTTTCTTTACCATCCATCTTTATGAGTTTTGATTGATGTTTTAAAGCATTTCTTTGTACGAATCCTTTTGCAAAAAGTTATACTAGAAGTTTTGTTAATATAGAAAAATCAAACTTGGGTGCTAGAATCATGACATCTTATCTAAATTAAGGGAAAACTGCGCTAAAAAATAGTATAATAGCATGATCCTAACACACCAATTTAGCATTTGGGAAACAAGATTTTTCCAATTCATCTAAAATGGTGTTTTTGTAGGAAAACACACACAGCTTGGAGAATACAAAGGAACCTCAAGGCACATAACCGAGAGTGTTTTACTTAGTGTGCAATGGAAAAATAGATAGCCCTAGAATGATGGGCATATATACAATGCACAGTGAAAAAAACCTCCTAAAGAGGAAAAAAATGCCCCAGCGGTCCTAAGTGTGTTCACACACATCACTACCACATGAATATGGTAACAAATCCCCCCTGCAATGATGCGGTGAACATAGCTGGCACATAGAGTAAAGGAAAGTGCCATACCATGAGGACATGATCAGTCCACAAAGGGGAGTAAGCCCAAAGCTTTGGGAAAAGGTTCAAACTTCTCACGAGACAATGCCTTTGTGAAAAGATCTACAAGGTTGTCCTGCGTTGGCACATAAGCTAAGTTGATCTCTCCTCCTGAGAGCCTCTCCCTGACATAGTGGTAATGCACCTCAATGTGCCTTATGCGAGCATGAAAAATAGGGTTCCTTGCAACTGCCAATGCGCTCTGACTGGTAGTGTAGATAGTGCTGGCAGTGTCCTATCTAACACCCAAATAGACATAAGGCGTCTGAGCCATACACACTCAAGCGTAGCTGGGAAGACTTCCCTGTACTCAGCCTCACAACTGGAAGTGGCCACGGTAGGTTTCTTATTGCTCAACCATGATATGCATGAGCTACCAAGCATGATACAAAAACCACTTGTGGACACTCGTATGTCAAAACAACCCTCCCAATCTGAGTCCAAAAAAGCATGTAAGTCTCGGCAATGATCCCCCCTTGGGATAAAACAAGCCAAGATGTAAAGTGCCACTCAAGTAGCGGAAAATCCTCTTGACAATCTGCCAATGCTTAGACCATGGGCCATCTGCTGACCTATGAGATTGCACACTGAATATCCGGCCTTGTGTTGCATACATAAATGAGGCATCCAATAGCAGTTTGGTAAGAGTGACATCTGTAGGATTACCAGCATCATGGAGACTCAATTTCAAACCTGCTTCCATGGGAGTGGCAATAGGTTTGCAATCCTCAAGTCCAAACTTGCATAGTAATGTCTCTATGTAACTTTTCCGACACAAGGCAATATCACCATCACACTGCTTAAAAGTATACCCAAGTAATGATGCAACAGTCCCAAATCTTTCATCTTGAAAGTAGCATTCAAATCAGCCTTAAATTCAAAAATATGTCTCTCATTTGGTCCAATGATCAGCAAATCATCTACATAAAGAACCACAATGAGAAGTACATCACCCTCACGCTTTACATACAATGTGCTTTCTATTGGACTGTTACGAAAGCCTCGTTTGACCAAATGAGTGTCAGTCTTCTCATACCAAGCACGAGGAGATCATTTCAACCCATACAACATTTGCACACCTTATCCTCTTGTCCTTTTTTGACAAAACCGCGAGGTTGTGTTACATAAACTTTTCAAATATGTCACCATTCAAGAAAGCAACAACAATGTCTGATTGATGTACATCCCAACCAAAATGAGATGCCAATGTACATAGAAAATGCACAGTAGTAATAAGTGGGAGCAAAAGTCTCCTCATAATCTATGCCCTTTTGTTGTGCATAACCCTTTGCAACAAGTCAAGCCTTATAGCAATCAATCTCACCATTCGGCTTGTGTTTCAACTTGTAAACCCACTTCATACCAATGGCCTTTTTGCCAGAAGGCAAATCACATAAAGTCCATGTGTCATTTTCTATAAATGCATCATATTTTGATTGCATGGCGACCATCAAATTTTTTGAATTTTGTGCTTCATCAAAGGACAGAGGTTCCTCAACATCATGTAAGCTAGACACTGCCAAAGAATAACACGATGCATAATATGCATGGCGAGAGCCTGAACGAGTGTGACTAGACAAAGGTGCATCCAATTTACTATCACGCAATGTATCCACCATCTATTTTGGCATACCTCTAGCCTGCTCATTTTCAGCCCTTTCCTCATCAAGTACATCATGTACATCTCCATCAGAATAGCAGGTTTTACCAAAAATGCCAATTACGACAAAATCATCAAGCCAACCCTCGAAAATAGAAAATCGCACAAAACTCGACCAATTAGGATAGAAAAGCGCTCAAAATGAATGTTGTAAATATGCACACAAAAAATCTCATCAAGATCTCAATATATCAAATTTTTATGCTTTCCTTGCATCCACTTGGAGAGTGTTCAGACTGCATCCTTGACCCAAATGCCTAGGGCTATAGAACCTATGTAGCATGCAGCCATTTTCTCAAGAAGAAGAAATAATTTTCAGGAAAAGAAGAGCTTGATCTCTTAACTACACCAAGAAGAATCATCCATGTAATTCAACTAGCTAGCCAATCACAGCTACTGATGCTCAATGTGCAATTTAGTTTATTTGAAATTTCTTGCACAATGTGAATGAGCGATAATGGACAAGTCTATGAAGCGCTAGGATGGGTAACCCACAAAGAAAAGGCAATCTTCAAGGCCCAAAACATCACATAAGCAGTTCTAGATCAAGAAGGATGAAGTCACAAAGTTTAGGTAGACCATGATTAAAGCTACCTCTCAACCGACATATGGTAAACCCAAGAGACCAACTCCACAATATATCACCAAAGTATGGGTGCCAAAGAAGTTGATTGTAGCCCAAGGTAATCAAGAACAGCTCTGGATTCCAAAGAGCTAAGGCAAGGAACTCCCTTCAATACAAATAGCTAAGATCCAACCAAAACCAAAAGCCAAGACAACCAAAACAAAATGTTAAGTAGATTTGGGTACCCAAGACCTTATGGAAAGCTTAAAAGAGTCAACCTCAAATTTGGATTCTTAAACATACGACATATTTGGTCTTTGGATTCAAACAAGTGTGCAACCACACGATGCAAGGCGTGTTACCATATACATGTGGTAGTGATGTGTGTGAACACACTAGGACCGCCGGGGCATTTTTTCCCTCTTTACGAGGTTTTTTCCCCCGTGCATTGTATATATGCCCATCACTCTAGGGCTATCTATCTTTCCATTGCACACTAAGTAACACACTCTCTATTGTGTGCCTTGAGCTTCCTTCATCTTCTCCAAGCTGTGTGTGTTTCTCTGCAACCCTAATTCCAACAATTGGTATCAGAGCAGGTCACGTCCTCCCGGGCTTAGTTGCCAACTACTCCAGCACACGCCTGCTCACGTTCTCCGATTTCAGTGAGCTTTGGCAAGCGTTCGTAGGTCGACAAATATTTTGGGCGAGCTCGAAGAGCTCGGTTTGCTCATAATTTTAATTTGGGCTCATTTCGGCCTCCGTTTCCACTACAAGAAGTACTGCACAGGCTATTTCATCATTTTGTGCAGAATTTCTGTCAGTGCCGTTTTCTGCATAATAGGTGCCTTATAGTCGTCTACGATTTGTGCTATATAGCACAGGTTGTTCTCGCTCTGTTTCTCCTATTTTCGAGTAGTTTTCACATCAGGTGCAGCATTTACCATGGCTGACAACAACAACACAGATGTGTTCAAGATGTTTTCTGTTGAGGACAAGTTGGATGGGGACAACTACCCTATGTGGGCTTATATGATGCAACATGTTCTTGTGTCAAAGGGTGTCTGGAACATTGTCTTGCTGCAAGGATTGCTGCTATTAGAGTTGTTTTGCCTACGACATAATAAGCTCGTTGGGATGTAAAGGATGCGCAGGCTCATGCATTGATTGTGTTGTTTGTGAAGCGCACCATTGTTCCTCACATTCGTTCAGAAAAATTTGCAAAACAGGCTTGGGATATTCTAGCAGATCTTTATGCAAGCCGCAATGAGGCTAAAATTGCTTTGCTGCGTAAAGAGCTGGAGTCGAAGATTATGCATGAGGAAGATGATATGGACAATTTCCTTGCTGGTGTCAAGGATATCAATGAGCAACTTATTTCTGTAGGTGAAGTCATTTCAGACAGTTCCCTTGTGCAAACTGTTCTTGATGCCTTACCAGATTCCTACTAGACTTTTGCTAGTACTTGGAGACTTATGACCCAAGGAAAGCCAAAAGTTGTCAAGTTTGATGCATTATGCACATTGTTGTTGCAAGAGCCACTTTCCAGAAAAAAGAGGACTAGACATCGTGCAGTTGAACAAGCTTTTATTGCTTCTCAAAGAAAGGGTGGTAACAGCAATGCAGCCACTTCTTATGGTTCTGCTACGAGTGGCAAAAATTCTGTTCCTAATGCTTCTGCTGGCAGCAATTCGTTTGGAAATTCTGGTGATAAGGGCAAAAAGAAGATGTGTTGCCATTATTGTAAAGCCAATGATCACTTGATCAAGTCGTGTCCTAACTTGAAGGCCAAAGAGGCTAAGAAGAAAGAGGGTGGTTCCACTGCAAATGCTGGTTCCACTACAAATGCAGCCATTGTTGAGTCTTCTGTGAAAGGAGACTATGTTGCTGATGTTGATGCAGAATGGGCTTTTAGCGCAGAGTGCACTTACAATCCTGTTGTCCATGATGCATGCTTGTCAGTTGATGCAGATTCACATGTGTGGTATTTCGACAGTGGTGCTACAAAGCACATTACCTCACATCGTGAATTGTTTACCTCTCTCGAGTCTGTCCCTCATGGGAATTCAGTCACTTGTGCCAACAATGCCTCTTATCCAGTTCATGGAGTTGGAAAGATTGTGCTCACTACTACTAATGGCTTCTTTGCCGCCTCTTGAAGCACCTGTCAAACATGTTTGTGAAGACTGTATTTTGGGTAAGATGCAGCGTTCTAAATTTCCAAAGGATGGTTCAGTTCGGGCCACATGCAGGTTGCAGCTTGTGCATAGTGATGTTTGTGGGCCCATGAAAACTCCTTCCTTGGGCAATTACCTGTACTTCATGACTTTCATTGATGATTACTCCAGGCATGTATGGGTATTTCAGCTTAAAGCGAAGTCTGAAGTTTTTATGTGCTTCAACGGCTATGGTTGAAAATGTCTCGAAATGTACTACGGGCACCCTCCATTCCGATCGAGGGGGGGAGTATATGTCTCATGAATTTAATGTATTTCCGGCTAGTCGTGGGATAAAACACCAATGTACAGTGCCTTATACACCTCGGCAAAATGGTGTTGCTGAGAGAAAAAACAGGTCACTCACGGAAATGGCATGATGTATGGTCAAAAGTCAAGCTTTGCCGCATTCTTTTTGGCTTGAGGCCATCATGTGTGCCACTTATGTACTTAAAAGGTGTCCTACGAAAGCTTTGCAGTCTATTACTCCATATGAAGCATGGCATGATAGAAAGCCTTCTATTGAGCACATGCGTGTTTTTAATTGTTTGGCATATGCTTTGGTGCCACAAGTGCAGCGCAGAAAATTGGATGATAAGGCTGTCAAATGTATTTTTGTTGGTTATAGTGCTGAAAGCAAAGGTTACAGGTTGTATCATCCGCAAACAAAACGTATTCTGGTTTCTCGGGATGTAGTGTTTGTGGAAGATTCTGTTCAGCCCTTGCTGTCATATACTAGAGACAGTAATGTAAGCTCAAAGGACATTTATGACACTTTGTTGCCTCTTTTCAGTGGTGGAAATACGAATGTAAGTTCCAATGAGGCAAATGTACAGCCTATGGGGGTTTCTGAAAATGTTTTAGATCTGCCTATTACTAATGCAAATGTACATGATGTACTTGATGAGGAAAGGGCTGAAAATGAGCAGGCTAGAGGTATGCCAAAATGGCTGGTGCACACTTTTCGTGACAGTAAATTGGATGCATCTTTGTCTAGTCGTACTCGTTCAGGCTCTCGCCATGCATCTTATGCATCAGATTTTTATGCTTTGGATGTGTCTAGCTTACATAATGTTGAGGAGCCTCTGTCTTTTGATGAAGCACAGAATTCAAAAAATTGGATGGCTGCCATGAAATTAGAATATGATGCACTCATAGAAAATGACACATGGACTTTATGTGATTTGCCTCCTGGAAAAAAGGCCATTGGTACGAAGTGGGTTTACAAGTTGAAACGCAAGCCGGATGGTGAGATTGATTTCCATAAGGCTCGACTTGTTGCAAAGGGTTATGCACAACAAAAAGGCATAGATTATGAAGAGACTTTTGCTCCCACTTGTCGTATGACTATTGTGTGTTTTCTATGCGCATTGGCAGCTCATTTTGGTTGGGATGTACATCAATCAGACATTGTTACCGCTTTCTTGAATGGTGACATATTTGAGGAAGTTTATGTAACGCAGCCTCACGGTTTGTTCATAAAAGGACAAGAGGACAAAGTGTGCAGATGTAAGAAGGCTTTGTATGGGTTGAAGCAATCTCCTCATGCTTGGTATGAGAAAGCTGACACTCATTTGGTTAAACGAGGCTTCATAACAGTCCAGCAGAAAGCACATTGTATGTAAAGCGTGAGGATGATGTATTTCTCATTGTGGTTCTTTATGTTGATGATTTGCTGATCACTGGACCAAATGAGAGACATATTGCTGAATTTAAGGTTGATTTGAATGCTACTTTCAAGATGAAAGATTTGGGGCTATTGCATCATTACTTGGGTATACAGTTTAAGCAGTGTGATGGTGGTATTGCCTTGTGTCAGAAAAGTTACATAGAGACATTGCTATGTAAGTTTGGACTTGAGGATTGCAAACCTATTGCCACTCCCATGGAAACAGGTTTGAAGTTGAGTCTACATGATGCTGGTGATCCTGCTGATGTCACTCTTTATCAAACTGCTGTTGGCTGCCTTATTTATGTATGCAACACGAGGCCGGATATTCAGTTTGCAGTCTCACAGGTCAACAGATTTATGCATAGCCCAGGGTCTAAGCATTGGAAGGCTGTCAAGAGGATTTTCCGCTACCTTAGTGGCACTTTACATCTTGGCTTGTTTTATCCCAAGGGGGGATCATTGCCGCCAAACTTACATGCTTTTTTGGACTCAGATTGGGCTGGTTGTTTTGACACGCGAGTGTCCACAAGTGGTTTTTTTTTCATGCTTGGCAGTTCATGTATATCATGGTTGAGTAAGAAGCAACCTACTGTGGCCACTTCGAGTTGTGAGGCTAAGTACAGGGCAGTCTTCACAGCTACGGTTGAGTGTGTATGGCTCAGACGCCTTATGGCTGATTTGGGTGTTGGACAGGACACTACCAACATTATCTACACTGACAGTCAGAGTGCATTGGCAGTTGCGAGGAACCCAGTTTTTCATGCTCGCACAAAGCACATTGAGGTGCATTACCACTATGTCAGGGAGAGGCTCTCAGCAGGAGAGATCAGCTTGGCTTATGTGCCAACACAGGACAACCTTGCAGATCTTTTCACAAAGGCATTGTCTCGTGAGAAGCTTGAAGCTTTTAGCAAAGCTTTGGGCTTACTCCCCTTTGTGGACTGATCCTGTCCTCAAGGCATGGCACTTCCCTTTACTCATGTGCTAGCTCTCGTTCACCGCATCACTCCAGGGGGGATTTGTTACCATATACATGTGGTAGTGATGTGTGTGAACACACTAGAACCGCCGGGGCATTTTTTCCCTCTTTAGGAGTTTTTTTCCCTCGTGCATTGTATATATGCCATCACTCTAGGGCTATCTATCTTTCCATTGCACACTAAGTAACACACTCTCTATTGTGTGCCTTGAGCTTCCTTCGTCTTCTCCAAGCTATGTGTGTTTCTCTGCAACCCTAATTCCAACAAGGTGGACCAACAGTTCAAGAGCATCCAATGTTAATAAACAAGGAGCAGCACAATTAGAATTCTTACTATTTCATTGCTCTAATATAGGTGATTCCAAGCCAAGAAACCTCAGCATCGAGTGCCAATAAGAATATTTCTTATACCCTCCTCTCGCACAACATTAATTTTTTCAATGCATTGACTGAGTATGCGTATAGGGATACTACATGGCCTGCACTAGCACAATATTGATACCCATGCATGATAAATTCTTTCGTCCAGGAGGACTCCAACTCAAAGGGGGGAGGCATTGTCAATGCGAGCCCATAACAAGTGTAAAGAGTGCTGAAAAGGGCATTGTTTTCTACGTTTTTGGTTTTTTGTGTTTGATTGCGGAATTTTTTTGTGTTTGATTGCAGAATTTTTGGGTTTTTTGTGTTTGATTGCGGAATTTTTTGGTGAACCCGAGTACTCATGCCCTTATCTAACATGATCGTATAGATATATGAGGACAAATGCAAAAATGAGCCTCTAGAGGTGTGTGTGTTTACTTTGACTTATTGGTATTTTTAAAAATTGATTTGCTATTGTGTGCCAATATATATATATATTGGTTTATCATTATATTTAATATTTACTTTGACTTATTGGTATTTTTAAAAATTGATTTGCTATTTTCCTTATATTTTTATAATTTTTAAGGAAAAAACAAAAGAAAATAGAAAATCAGATGAGATGGTGATATTTTTTATTTTTTTAAAGTACAAGGGTAATTAGCAAGTCAAGGGCAACATATGGTGAAGTCGGGATGCAATTATGAGAACGTTGCGGAAAGTCCAATCCGACTAGCTTTTGGAAGAAATGATAATTTTTTTAAAAATTGGGCAAACAGAGTCCAAATCGAGGATTTCTTGAGCCTAAAGTGCGTCTCACTAGACAAGATAGAAGCACATGTAAAGTTTCATGACAAATGATTCGGAGAGCCCCAATATAAGAACTTTTGACCTCACTTACTAGCTCATTTTTACTATTCATGATTAGAGAGAGCTAGAGAGACCTAGAGTGCATGGGACTTCTAAAGCTCCGTATGATGCCCACGACACACCGATCAATGCCAAATCTGAGAGGTAGGCTCATCACCTTGAGATCTTTACGTTTATGTTTAACTTCATCGCAAAAACTAACCAGAGCATCTGTTCTAGCCTAAGCGGGTAGAGACCAAAGGAGGCCGTAGCACCCTAATCACTAACCCGATAGCTATGAAACTTCATAGAGGGTTGACCCTAGGCTAGATGAGCATGATTGTGCCCTTCCATACCAATTTAGGCCAGAAATAAAAACCCTCGGGCTCTACAGAAGCCAATCAGGGACAAATCGTCAGAACGGCACGAAACTTCATGGGTAGGTGCCTCTCAAGGTTTTCTACAAGCCCATGTAACTTCCTCCATAATCAATCGACAAAAAGTGGGTTAAAACATCAATCTAGGTTTTGGATAGAAAAGCGTCATTTGGCTCTCACGGTCAGATGGAGCGTCCATTTGCCACCAAACTTCATGAGCAGCATCAACATACCTTCAACAATCAAGACATGTGGTCAAACATCAAGAAAAGTCTCCATCGGACCATCACCCAACTAAAAGACGCTTTCAAAGTGACAAATTGTCATAAAAGACATCCGTAAGGCCGAAGGCTACACTGACAACATGGAAAGGTGCCCCACAGCAGCTACAAGCTTAGGTGATCAAGCTCAAGTGAAATTATTGCGAAAAGTCATCTCCAAGATCAGAATTCGACTTCATATTCTAGAGTACCAAACAAGGAGTTTCTAAGCTAAACTTATGAATTTCAAAGTTGAATTGGAGCTAAAAGGGCTTAGGGCACTAGCACAAATCTTCCACATGCATAAAAACCACAATACGCGTATGATGTCTAGCCCCTTATTTTGACCTGCTGTATTATTTTTGACACCTCCAGTACTTTTTCTTGCAAATTTTCATTATATTTGGATATCATTTGACTTATTTTTACCCATATGGTGGGAACCTAAGTGTACAAATCCCATTCATGGCTTTTGACATCCATTTCCAAGCTCAAATTCAATTTTGATGATATAGGCACCATATACATGCTATGGAAATTCTACCATAGGCTCAAAGAAGTGCAACAAGAGCTCCGAAAAGAGAACGACCAACTAAATATCAATTAGAAATACTGCAAGAGCTCTTAGTTAATAATACAAAACAAGCCACCAAAAGAGAGGAGCTTGTACAACGGCAACTGACAGAAATGAGACAAGAGGTGGAGAGATCCAGGACTCAAGCCACAGATCCGGGTCCAAGGGACTAAGGAGTCAACGCCCAACAGGAGCCAATGGAGATCCCAGACAACTCTGAAGAGCCCATAATGGTGGAGATACCTCCACAAATTCAAGAAGAAGAGCAAGAGCTGACAGTAGAGGAGGAAGCTCGTCTCTGAAGTTTAATAGAACAAGCAACTGAAGAGGGTATCAAGGCAGCCATAGACTGGGAGCAAAGGGTGTTACACTCTGCATGTGTGATAAGGCTAGATACAAATGTAAACAGACAAGAGTGGATGCAGCCATCCCTCCCATACCCATGCTCTAGTATGAAGTGCTCACCACCAAGAAAGAATTCAAGCAGAGGAAATGACACCACTCTTTAAAGGTAGTTTCAAAGATCAAGCAGTCTCCAAGAAGATAGTCGACTCACATCTAAAATGGAGAAAAGGTTGGCTTACAAAGTACCGAGCATATCTAGTATGCCTCGTTGATGCGCCAAAGTCTATAAGAGATGATGTCTCCTTTTGCCCAATACCAAGGATGCGGACATGGAAAGACCATGCAAGGCTTTTGTAGAGGCACCCAACCTGGATGAGCTATCCTAAGCTCCCACCACCCAAAGAGGGAGAGAGAATAAGTGGGACTTATATGGTGAAAATCCTAACGGGCACATTAAGTTCTTCATTGTCTCTCCTGATTTGATGTGCATGATGCTCAGAAAAATTTGCAAGCCATTGTTAGCCTGCATCGAGGTGTTCGCATCGCAAAAAACTACAGACTCAAGTCTACTATCAAACAGGCAAGACTCTCATCAAGTTGGCATATGACCTCTCAACCCAACCTTCATCACAAGTATTACACTATTGCTATCAACGATTCATCTTTTTGCCCAATTTCCACATGTAATCCTTTAAAGAGGCATTCTACATAGGAATTTTCATGTATGATAGCAAGATTTTTGGAACCAGGGTGAGCATTGGCAACATCAGATACGAATCATACCTAAAGATGATCAATCCACCATGATTTTATTGACTCCACTCAACAAGTTGAAGCAAAGGACCAGATTCTTGAACCGGACAAGAGGCATTGTTGGCACACATGACTGTATTTCCCTGAGGAACAGACTCGAGAGAGGTAAACAAGTCACGATGTGAGGTAATGTGCTTTGTAGCACCACTAACAAAGTACCACACATGTCAAACTAGAGCAACTGACATACATTCATCATGAACAAAAGGATCATAAGTGCACTCTGCACTAAATGCGCACTTTGCATCTACATCAGTATCACAGTCTCCTTTCATAGAAGATATTACAAAAGTTGCACGTGTAGTGGAACCATCCTCTTTCTTCTCGGCCTCTTTTTCCTTCAATTTAGGACACTACTTGATCAAGTGATCATTAGCTTTGAAATAATGGTAAGCACCTTCATTTTCCCTTTTCACTAAAATTCCAAGAAAAGGTGATTTGCCACTCGCTGAAGAACCAATAGAAGTGGCTACATTGCTGTTACCACCATTTTTTATAACAACAATAAAAGCATGTTCAACTGCATGTTGTTTAGCCCTATTCTTTCTTGAAAGTGACTCTTGCAATAGCATTGTCCATAATGCATCAAACTTGACAACATCAGTATTTCCTTGGGTCATAAATCTCCAAGTACTAGCCAAAGTCTGGTATCTAGCAAAGCATAAAGAACACTCTACAGAAGGGAGCCGTTAGAAATGACTTCACCTGGAGAAATGAGTTGCTCATTGATATCCTTGATACCAGCAAGGAAAGTGTCCATGTCATCTTCCTTATGCATAATCTTTGACTCCAGCTCTTTACGCAACAATGCAATTTTAGCCTCATTGTGACTTGCATAAAGACCGGCCATAATATCCCAAGCCTATTTCACTGATTTAGTTGAGAAAATATGAGGAGTAATAATGTGCTTCAAAGATAATGCAATCAATTCATGAGCCTGTGCATCTCTAACAGCCCAACGAGCCTGCTCAATCAAAGGGAAAACAACTCTAGTAGTAGCAATCCTACCACCAAAACCTGTAACATCCTCAACAACTCTTGTATCCACTGAATCCAGATGTACATCAATGCCCTACACAACATTCCTAATTCCTTTGACACAAGAACATGTTGCATCATGTAAGCCCACATTGACTAACTGTCCCCATCTAATTTGTCCTCAACAACAAACATCTTGAACACATATGTGTTGTTGTCAGCCATGACGAGTGCATGCACCTTATGTGAAAATTTCTCGAAAAGAGGTAAAAAAGAAGTATGACCAACATGTTCTATGTAGCACAACCCAACGACTGTAAAGGACCTGTTCTATAGAGAATTGCACTAACAAAAAATTTGCACAAAAGGACATTGCCTATGCAATACTGCTTGTAGTGGAAACAGAGGCTGAAATGAGCCCGAATGGAAATTCTAAGCAGATTGAGCTCTTCAAGATCGCTGGAAGTATTTTTCCACCTACTAACATTCACCAAATCTCACCCAAATTAGAGAAAGTGAGCAAGCAGTGGGCGGGTACTTGCGATGCTAACGACTATGCCCGGGAGGATGCAATTTGCTCTGATACTAATTTTTGGAAATAGGGTTGCAGGGGAACACACACATCTTGGAGAAGATGAAGAAGCTCAAGGCACACAACAGAGACTATATTGCTTAATGCACAAATGAAAGATAAGTTAGCACTAGAATGATGGGCGCACGGGGAAAAAAACCTTTTTGTGACGGAAAAAATCCCCCGACGGTCCTAAGTGTGTTCACACACATCACTACAACATAGGTATGGTAACAATTTTATGGTTTGTTTTGGTGAGTTGATTCCATGTGTTTGATCTCCATAAAATTATGTGTGGATTTATGGTTAGCCAACATGAATTGTATGGACAATTTTGCATAAAACAGATTTCTTTTCACATCACTGTTGCTAGCATGAGTCTCATATAGGTAAAGTGATGTTGTAAGATGATAGTCCATGCTATAGGGCTAAGCTTGATGCAAAGGTATGAGGTCAAACTCTTTCTCGTGTATGTCATGTGTGCATCCCAAAATATACAAAGGTTGTTTTGCATCATGGTAAGATGAGTCTCAATAATTTGTAAAGCGATGTGGTAAGATGATAGTCTATGTTATAGGGCTGAGCTTGATGCATTGGTATGAGGTCAAACACTTTCTCTTGTATGTCATGTGTGCATTCAAAAATACAAAAAGGTTGTTTTGCATCATGGCTAAGGTTATGGGATAATATTATATGATGCATGAAACCTTGTCGGATAGATGTGGATGTCTCATGTGCATGTGTGTACTACTTTCCACCCTTCTAGGTCAAAACTATCTCTATGTGCAAGGGGGTCTATGTGTTGTGATGATACATC
This sequence comes from Adiantum capillus-veneris, assembly GCF_014529385.1. Taxonomy (NCBI): domain Eukaryota; kingdom Viridiplantae; phylum Streptophyta; class Polypodiopsida; order Polypodiales; family Pteridaceae; genus Adiantum; species Adiantum capillus-veneris. Next base: position 159,723,103 of record NC_140935.1, read on the forward strand.
ATTTGCATAGGGTTACATGCTTCTAAATTGGTTATTTGAGATTATGTTTAGTTGCTAGTTGGACTTTTTTGTATACATAAAAATTTGATCTTTAAGGACCATGTGTGTTGGAGTTTCCTCTGGCAAGTAAGGACTCCAAGCGTGGGAGTTGGTTTCAGTGATGAATATGGTTTATGGTCTAGAGCCAAAGATCCTTATAGTTATGACTGTGGAAGCCGATGTGGCTCTTGGATTTTTGTTTTGGTTATGGGTGTGCTGCCAAACTTTTTGTATAGCGATGTTATGTGCTAAAGTGGTATTGCAGGATGGATGTACATCACTCAGAGTAGGGTGAAGTGCTCACCCATGTGATGAGGATTTGGATTATGGTTTAGGGTTTTGGATTGGACTACGAAGTAGTTTTGATGGATTATGTCAAACATGTAACACTGAGATCGCGTATATCCTGATTGCCTTGGAAAGGAATGTTTGTGCATATACAAGATAATATAATATGGTTGGACTCATGTGTTATGTTTCTCTTGTCAGCATTGATACAAGGTTAGGATCACCTACATCACTTAGCTTTATATGAAAGGATTGATAACTTGGGGGTTTGCGAAATCAAGGGTGTTGCCTAGATCTTTTTTTTTTCTTAAGCTCATTTATACAGCTAGCACATCGGTGATTGAATGATCTACCTGGCTAATGCTTTGAGGATCTTGCCTTGGCTTGCCTTAAACTCATCGGTGTGGCAACAAAAGAAATGTGGCACCTAAACTGATATGGTTGGTGTTGATATCCTACCAGACTGGTATTTGAAATCCTTTCAGAGCTCCAATTCATGAAGGGAGATGACATGGCTTTGGAGTAGCTTCGGCTTATGTTTGGCTCAAGTAAGTTGGAGGTGTTCTAGTTTTCTCCCAACAAAGTGAAATTCTTTTGTACATAGTAGAAGTGGATGTGGATGCGTGGACTAGTTTATCCCACATGGGGTTTGGTGCTTCTACTTAGTCATTTATGGTTTTTAAGTTATGGTGTACCTTGTTTTCTATAGCACTTACATGGGGCATTGAATGATTCTCTTTGTGACTCTCTTGTGTCATCTACACACTCTATTTCACCCTTTGCTTCTCTCTCTCTCTCTCTCTCTCTCTCTCTCTCTCTCTATATATATATATATATATATATATATTCCCACCATGGACTGTACACGTATAGTCACACTCCACTTGGTCATTTTATATGAGTATGCTTTCATTCATACACATTTAGGGGTAGCACTAGTTTCTAAGTACCTCTGGATACAATGTTGCTCATTTTGCTTACACTCGATGCTAGGTTAGGAACTGAGAACTCCCCCCCTATGTTACATTTTTCACATTCTAATGTCTATTGAAATTATTATATCAATGGAAAAGTTTAAATTGTATTCTTTTTGCATAAATATGTGGGGAGGGGGATCTCTCATGCTTGAAGGGTGTTATGGAGGAGTAGGGTGCTAGAAGATCAAGGCTTGGTAGACCTAAGCAAGATGCTTTATAAAGACCAATCATAGCTCTGTTTGAGTTTACAAGGTCAAAGAGAACTATAGAGCATCTATATTTGAATGATTCTAATAACAAAATGAGAATACATTTGAATAAGCGCATAATAAACAAAAAGAGGTAGAGAGACATTGACATGACAAATGGACTTTTTCTCATAAGTAGGCATTTCTCTTTGTCAGAAAGAATGGAAGGGTTTGAGTGAAATGTAGAAGGTGTGCATCTTACAATTTTGGCAATGTTTTTTCCAATGAAGGATGAATCACTATGCACCACTTTTTGAAAGCTAGCTCTAAAAAAGAACCAGGATTTTGAAGACCATACACTTGTGGAGAAAAGATGGAAGATGAAGCATGATTCGAGCACCTTGCCCATTCAAAAGCATGCTAAGCTCATGATAGATGTAGAGAAGCATTGTATGATCACATTAATGCAAATAATGTATATTGTAGCCCTAAGGGACATTTCTTTGGAGTCATACAGAGCGCAATGTGAACGTCATCGCTTGATGCATACATTTAGCATGCCCATCAGCAAATGAGTACTCTTCATATACTAATCAAAATTAGGCATGGAGTTTTCAATGGAGTTCACCATCGTTGCAAGAGTTTGCCAGTTCTCCGTCATTGTGACACAAGTGCATCTCATATTCGGTATTAGGGCAGTGACAATTCATCAAGCAAGATCGATGATTCATTGAAATGATAAGTTCATTTCAATTTTTCAATCTTTAATTGAATTTGCTTAATACTTAAATGCCTAATCTATGGGTACTTGTGTGCTATGTTGTATGGTTAAGCCTAGTCTTTTACAATTTGTTTAATACTTGAATGCCTAATGTATGGGTACTTGTGTGCTCTGTTATATGGTTAGGCATAGTCTTTTACATTGTGCGTGGCTCTACACTTATGGTTGATTAAGAATTATTTCATGACTATTAAGGTTGCAAAGAGGATTATAATTTAAGTGATTTTAAATCAGTGGCCAACCTTCTGCCCGAGTCTACGAGTAGCTCCATACACTCTCCACTCATGTTCTCCCCACAATAGTATATTGGCTTTAGAGTGGAGGCCAGAAGCAGAAGTGTGCAAGCTTGATATATGTGTGTGTGTGTGTGTGTGTGTGTGTGTGTGTGTGTGTGTGTGTGTGTGAATCTCACGGATTAGCCGTGGCGGATGGAATCTTGGAGCCACATCAGCCTTCCTGGACGTTGTAGCTTAGTTGCAGATGCATGTGCGAACCCTTTTAAGGTGTGAAGGACCACACTTGAGACGTCGTCTGAACGCTTGGGACAGCTTGCAACTTGGTTGCAGCCTTCCTCTTGTGACACAAGGCACAAGATGCTACTCCAAATAAATATTGGTATGTTGTTTGAGTCTTGGTGCCACTTGGAGATTCCCGCATAACGCTATCCACAAACAAAGAGGGCTTCATTTGTTTTGTGTGTGCGTGTGTGTGTACTGCCCGTGCGCGTGGCCAAGGGCGCATCATCCACGGTCCACCGCATCAACAGAAACTGGTCTGCGGGCGGATCTGGGTGTGGAACGATGGTTGCGGTGTTAGAACCAGGTGCGAGCGCTGCCCTCATCTCTCACCATGCAGCAGCTGTAACGCCTTCCCCTTCGCTCAGTTTAAGCTTGCAAGCATCTCTTGTTCTACCTCGCAACACGGGTCTTAAAGTCTGTTTTTCTGCAAGACGGTCTGCTGCAGGTTTCAACGCACATCCTCAGCGCTTCCATCTGCCTGCGGTTCGTGGTATTGTCTGCGAACAGCAGCAAGAAGTAGTAGCTCCAGGTATGTACTTTAGCATCATGCGGTTTTGTTTGACAAACAGACATTCATGAAGACACCTTCACATCTTCATGTTTCTCACTGACCTACTGAGGATGCCAACGTTTTTTCATGAGAATGGTGGGAGCTTGATTGATAGGCGCATGCAACCATATGCTTAGGAGCTATAATGACTTACGACCAACGTTTCCAGCTCAGTGGTTTTGTGCATCGTGTGTTTTCATGATGTTTTAAACTACTAGTGCTAGTAGCTACTTGCTTGATTGATGGACCTTGCGTGGGGATGTCGAGGTTTTCACCATGGACATTTTTGTTCTGGTTTTTCCAGAAAGTGGTTAGCACACCCATTGCTGTGGCAGTCAATACTCCAAGCAGCATTTGGGGTTTAATGTGCAAACAAGCGATTGAGTGTGCTCAATGTAGTAGAAAGAAGGTAACGGAGGGAAAATCTTTGTGCTTGATGCGTAATGTATCTATGTAAGTGGGGCATGCTTATATTTAGTATGAAATTCAGTTATTTTGTAACTTGAGGAGGAAGAATTTATTTGAAGCGTTCTTCTTTCTTTTGCCAAGGCTTCAGCAAAGAGAAGGGCCCTTCATGTGCATCAATCATGAAAGGCTTTGAATTGCACTGTCTTTAAAAGTTTTGGGGATCTCTCATCAAAGGTTTTATGGTTTGTAGCCAGTGCTGTAACCGATAAGACTTGGAAGGAGCTCATCTTGGATAGTGACATCCCAGTGTTGGTAGATTTCTGGGCACCTTGGTGTGGTCCATGCCGCATGATTGCCCCTGTAGTAGATGAGCTTGCGAAGCTTTACGTAGGGAGAATCAGGTGCTTCAAGCTGAATACGGATGAAAGCCCTAGTAAGGCTACGAAGTATGGGATTCGAAGCATACCTACTGTTCTTATCTTTAAAGGAGGCGAAAAGAAGGATTCAGTTGTTGGTGCTGTTCCTAAAGCAACACTTATAGCCACCATTGAGAAGTATTTGGACAGGTAGAAGCTGTAAATGACATGTTCTTGAGTCAAGTCATTGTGGGAGCATCTTATTTTCTTAGCAAGCCCTTGAAGCATCCATAACACAGACCGCTCTTACTTTCTTGCGGATGTTTGAAGAAGCAGCCTATTCAACGTGGATCGCAGTCTATGCTGTTTCAGAAAGAGGTTCAGGAAAAACGAGCCTGCCTAGGCTGGAAGATTTTGTGCAGGTCAAAATTTCTGCCCAACTTCTATTGTGTATTGTGTCCTTCTCCATTCAAATAAAGGGTCGCTTCAGTGTGTTCTAAGAACTCGTGTTATTGCTGTTTCGATGCTACGTAGTGTGAGGTGAGAACCTCACAACTCATATGCACACTATCCAGATTTCCCCATACCGTTCTTCGCATTCCTATGAAAACTTGGGGACTGGATGTGCAGCATGATTCCGAATTGTATATGACTGAAGAGTCTTGATATCTTGAGTGAAATCCATAATCTATAATGAATGGTATGTTCTTTTTTTGTGAAAATGGCTCAACAATGGTAGTTTTTCCAAATCAAAGATGACCCTGGGTATACACTTGTCCTATACTTTGCGTGTTACACCAATAAGAAGCTTGATGCAAAAGTGGGAACCCATGTGAGCTTGTTGTTGCAATGTTTAAAAGAGTGAAAATCAGGAATTTGTTGGGTAACTTCCCTTTAAATTTATCTGTGGTTGTACCATGCAGTTTATGGATCGATCGTGGTTTTGTTTTGGGCGTCTGTTTGTTGTCGGCTGATAAATTTGGATGGATCATGGTTCACCGTATGATTCCCTGTTGCGTTCATTCAAGCAGTTTATTTGTAGATAACTGATTTTTGGGTTTTATTTTTACAGCGGCAAATTAGTAATCCACGTCTAGATGCGAATGCTGTTGTGTGTGTTTTGAAGCTTGGGTCTAGGTCACAGATTCTTGCTCTAAACTGTACATATGTTTCCAGGTGCTGAGGAGAATCAATGTGGCCTATTTAGTATTTAGAGATGAATAGTAGTAGCTTTTGTGCTGTTTGGGAATTGTTTCGTCTCTGCAATGTATTGAATCTTAGGCCTGTGACACACACGTCCGCCCGGACCTGCGTGCACATACCACGGCAAAAGCTGATTGGCCGAGTGCGTTGTCTGGCTCTGGGCAAAGTGAGGCGACTGGACCCCTCGCCCATCCTTGGCATGCAGCGGACAGGACGAGAATCACAGGCGGAGAGACAGCAAATAGACTTGAACCTTCACCCTCCCGCTTATTGCGTTGCAGATCATCCAGTTGGCGTATGCTGCTTCACTGCTGGAGATGCAAGAAAATGCAAAAATTACCATGTTTGCTTATCATGTGACAGAGCAAGTGCCCAAGCAAACTCTTTTTGGCAATGTCTGCTGCCAGCGTCCTTATGATAGGACATAATGTAAAATAGAAGAGAATGCTGGCCAAAAAAATGCTTCAGTGATGAATTTGAGTTGATTTTCTTTGCTTTTGGCAATGTAATCTCGGACTTATGTCATGGTCAGTTGAAAATTAGGTTTTAGAAGAGAAGCAAAAAAGGCTACTTTCTCAAGTTGACAGGTGTGCCTTAGAGAAGGTGACATTTAATGGCCCTGTTCAAAGAGCTGTCGCCATGTTGGCCCAGAAGCCAATAGTGGTGGGGCGAGCTAATTCGGCATATCTATAATACTACTGCTGAGAGGCAGTAGTGGTGCTGCAGGCACTTATTGAATATGCTTCATTAGTTGGGTTTCAAGTCATGCATGCATTATGTGATGCAGTTAAGCGTCAGCAATGAGCAGTTTAGTTTGCTATCCTACAATGGCTCTCAGATGAGTGAGTGATGAGATAATAGGCAGAAAAGCCTGATGCAAGCAAATGTCAAGGAGGTGGATTGCTGTGGGTGCCTAAGACAGAGCTTTTGTACAATGATACATCAACAAAGTTTCGGCTAACCTGGCTGCTTTGCATTAAACTGCCATGTGAAAGTCTGCCATCGATCTCAGCTAATTATGCATCATGGCATGCTTACAAGTTAACTTGTCCGTAGTCTCTCAAATCTATTGATAAGCTTTGCGATGGCATTGCCAATGTTGTCACTTTAAGTCACTGCACTACGTCGTACATGAAATAGACTGCGTTGTAGCTAGATCATTGCAGGTCATATCTACATGCATGAGAAATAGACCACCCTTATATTTCTCCTTTAAGGTGAAAAATGAACTCTTGATCTTAAGTCCACTCCACTCGCTCTTCTCCCAATGAGGGCACTGCCGTGCAGGAGGGAGTCCCTAGACAGCTCAATACACACTGTATTTTCATAAGAGCCCTAGTATTTTTTAGCTACTGAACTTCATTCTTAATCTTCAAATGATGATTGGATAAATGTGAGAGGCTCAACACCATGTTTTTTTTTTCTAAGCTTGAGAGTAGACTTAAAACATCAAAATGTGACTAAAAATTTGTGTTTACAATTAAGGCTAAGTTTAAGGCTCCAAAAGCTCAAAAAGGCTATCAACTGATGGAGTAGATACAAATGGTGACGTCTGACTTCGGAGCATTAGAGAAAAGCTTAAATGTCCAAAAGGTAGTTGGAAATTTTCCAAGAACTCCAAAATGTTTTTTTGCAATTAAAATGACCTTCAAAACGAGAAAATTATGATTCCGGCATAGCACATTGAAAAATGTATATGAAAATATTTCTCCCACTTGTCATGTGAAGGAGCCCACAAAATATTCATGCATATTGCATTTTGGGGTATGAGTTGAAGCATAGCGCACAGCATTGAGCAAGCCCAGCGAGTTGGGAACACACACACACACACACATCGAGTTCCACCTCACCCCTGATGACCTAGCATTGCCTCTTGCATGGGCAAGGCAGAAGTTGGCCCTTCTTATCCTTTAAATTATTAACTCTTAATATGCAAGCGACAATTTACCTAGTCATTACCCCTAGCTCAATAGTGTGCATAATCCCTCACATAGGATACATCACATTCCTTCTCTCTTAAAAGAACTTTTGTCCTCGAAAGTCTCATTAAGAAGAGGTAATCTCAAAGTTGGGGAACTTTTTTCGGAGAGTGGTTTCTTGCTCCCATGTTGAACTAACTTCAATACAAGCTTTCCATTTAACTAAACGCTCTTTGTAAATTGTATTTCTACTTCTTTTTTCTCTAGTGTCTAGTATTTTCTCTGGTTCATGTGGAAGAGTTCGAGCATCTATGAGTTTCACTATCTGATCATCTTGAATATGATTGTTAAGTTGATCCAACTTCTTTTTTAGTTTGCTAACGTGGAATACTAGATGTATGCCGCTTGCCTCTGGTAATTGGAGTTTGTAAGCCATAACTCCAACTTTATTTTAGTATGTCTAGATCCACAATATTTTGGTGATAATTTTGAACATGGTTCTGTCTTCATGGTTTCAGACCTTTCAGGCACTTTCCAATAAGACTTGGTCCCCTTCCTCAAAGGTAAGAGGCCTTCTATGCAAACCAGTTTATGTCTTTGATCGATCTTGAGCCCTTTTAATACAGTCTGTAGCAAGTTTAAGCTTTTGATTTATATCTTTCAAAAAGTCCTTAGCTGCCTGAACTTTTTTCTTTTGCAAACCCACTCATAAGGAGCTCTAGGTTGAAACCCATACATTAACATGAATGATATCTAGTGGAAGAGTGCCTGGCACTATTATATGCAAACTGTACTATAGGTAAGTATCCTTCCCAATTAGTTGCAATTTACTTACATATGTTTGTAGCATGTCTTCTAGGATTTGGTTTACTCTTTCAGTTTGATCATCTGTTTGAGGATGCTCAGTTGTGCTCATGCTTAGTTTAGCATCCAGCCTCTTAAAAAAAGCTCTCCAAAAATGGCTATTAAATTTTATGTCTCTATCTGACACAATGTCTGCTGGTAAACCATATAATCGATAGAGAATCTCTATAAATAATCTAGTCAAATCACAAGTTTTAACATGAGCTTTAGTTGGAATAAACCTAGCCATTTTGGCTAATCTATCCACTTACTAGACAGAGTCGTACCCCCTCTGTGTTCTAGGAAATCCAATTATAAAGTCCATGGAGATACTCTCCCATTTTTCTAAAGGAATCTCTAATTGATGGAGTAATCCTCCCATCTTAAGCCTTTCATCCTTATTGATCTAGTATTTATTACATTTAGCCACATATTCTAAGATGTCCTTATACATTTGAGACCACATAAAATTGCCTCTCAACAAGACTACGAGTCTTGTACACTTGGGTGTCCCGCACTTGGACTATCATGACACCCATAGAGTAGACGGTGCCTAATCTCTTCATCCTTTGGGACACATACTCTACCTTCGTAGAGTAAATAGCCATTATCTATGGAAAAATTCTTCTACTTGAATCCTTTTAAAGCACTCGTTCTGATGCTTCATTCTCATTGGAAACCCTTGGTTTTGGATTCCCTTTTTGAATGGTTTCTTATAATTTGGAATATGCAGGATCAACCTGACATTTCCCTCTCAATGACTCAAGTAGATCAATATTGACTCGAGTAAAACTCAATTCATTTATCATTAGGCATCCTGCTAAGGGAATTTGCTACCATATTATATTCCCTTTGCAATACCTAAGCTCATAAGCGAACTCTTGTAAGATTTTAGTCCATCTGGCTTTACACCCTTTTTACCATTCTATTTGATTGGAAAGCCACTCAATGCCTTCCTCATCAAACACTAGCATAACCTTAGCACCATATTTTTCAATGCATGGACAATAGCATACAAATTCCTCTCATATACTGAGTAATTTTGTTGTGTATGGTCTAACTTTTTACTTTCAAATGCTACGGATCGACCCTCTTGAGTTATAACTGTACCTACAACAAAATTACTAGCATCTGTCTCAACCACAAAAGGTTTATTCGGATCCACTATATATAAAACTGGAACTGTAACTAATGGTGCCTTTAATTTTTGCATACTTTCCTTTTCATTTTTCCCCCATTCAAAGGTTTTTCCCTTCCCTTTGAGTTGGTATGTCATGGGGACTTCTATTTTGGCATAGTCCTTAATGAATTTATGATAGAATCCAGACATTTTTAGAAAGATCTATAGCTCGTCTAGGTTCTTAGGTTCAGGCCATTGTAAAATAGATTGAACTTTCTCTGGATTCATCCTGATTCCATCTCTAGAAATGATATGACCAAGATATTTCACTTCTTCAACAAAGAATTCACATTTGGATTCCAATTTTCTTTGAGCAGTTGAAACACTTTTCTAAGGTGCTCCAAATGCTCCTCTCAAGTACGACTATAGATTAGGATGTCATCAAGAAAGCCTACTACAAATTTCCCTAACGGGCCATAAAACACTATTCATCATCTTCATAAAAGTAGTTGGTTCATGGTAAGCCACAAAAGGCATTACCAAAAAACTCATAATGCCCATAGCTAGTCCTAAATAATATTTTTGCAACATTTGCAGCCTTTAACTTGATGATAGCCTCATCGTAAGTCAACCTTGGTAAAATACTTGGCTCCCTCTAATTGATAAAAAGATCTTCCATTCTATGCATAGGGAACCAATTCTTAACTGTGAATTTATTTAGTGGCCTGTAGTGGACATAAAGTCGCACAAAACCATCTTTTTTCTTCACAAATAAAATTGGGGAGGCCCATGGAGAATTTCTAGGTAAAATGAAACCTTTATCTACATAGTCTTACAATTGCTTTTCTACTTCTAAGTGTTGTGTTGGGCCTAATCTATAAGGTAGTTTGGCAAATCAATAGAAAAACATCTATAAATTCTTTTAGCAAGACTTTTAAATCACTTTCATAATTACTATGAGAAGACAAAGACGAGTAGGAAACTTGTTCTTTCATTTCCACATTAGAGTCCTTATTTATAACAGATGGACACCAAAGCATATATACATCACAAGACCTTTTATCTACAAGCTTTTGCAACTCAAGAGAATATTTCAAAGGACTATTTTGTACATCATGCTCACCTTGTATAACAAACTTTTTTTTTTCAAATTCTACTGACTTTTGCTGGTAACTTTTTTCAAAGAAGGTCCTAATCCCCACTACCATTCCCTTCTAAAAACCAAGTCTGCACGATCCATGTTCATAATTTGGAAGTCAAGCATGTCTTTATACCCTTGCATCTCAACTTCTAAATTGTATTTATTGTGCATCATAAGGACAACATATTGGTGAGCACTTAGTTGTTGAGAAAGTTTTAGTTTCTTGACAAGAGCGTAGTTTACAAAGTTATATGTGACAGAGTCATATATCATGACTCTCAACCCTTTTTTCATTTACAAATCCATGCATTTTTACAAGCTCATATAGACAAGGTCATACTTTACAAAGTTACGTGTGGCAGAGTCATCTATCATGACTCTTAAACCTTTTGCCATTTACAAATCCATGCATTTTCACTAGCTCATGTGGGCCAAAACTTGATTTCCACATAATGATTGACAAACAACAATGATGCTCTATGTCCTCATGCAACATTTCTATGCATTTATACTTTTCATTACCATTTATCTGAAGTGTTTGGACTACATTGATTTTCCTATCTTTATGACTCTTGTCAGGCCCTTGATCTTTTTCATCATTCTTCTGTCTTTTGTTCTTTGGACAATTCCATTGAGGATGGTTGGGTGACAAACAAGTGAAGTATAAGTTTTCTTTTGTAGCCTTTGCAAAGTCCTCTTGGTTCAAGGTTAGGTCCTGGTGCAACCCTCTTTTTAAACAGTGGTTTACTCTCCTTATTGAGTGGAAATTTCATTTTCCCCTTTTGAAAATACTGTGATACCCCCCGTCTCTGTGGACTTTGGCTTAGTCTAAGTGGGATCAGAAGCTGTCAAGCAAAATTATCTTTATTAATTTGTGCAAATTTAGTTGCTTTCTCTAAGGTTTTAGGTGCACTTATTTTTACCTCTCGTTTGCTGAAGTGTCTATCTAATTCCTGTATAAACCCTCTAGTTTTGTGAAAGTCATCTAATCCCTGAAGTCTAAGGATTATTCCTCTAGCAATGTAAGTAGGCAAAGGCCTACCCCGTTGCAAAGATTTATCCCAATCCTCCCAGTTTCTTTTCAATTCATTTTCAGGGAGAAATGTTTTCACAAAAATTCTCTCAAATTGAGCCCAATCCCCTAGAATCTTTCTTGATGCCTTGATGCTCATCCACCATTTTTAGGCTTTGGGCCCCAATGATTGGTCTCTAGTGGTTGGTACTCAAGTGGAGTGTTTTTTAAGCTATGTAGGTCTTGCCATTTGTGCACATCCCACTCTTCCTCTTTGTCCTCAATCCCATACATATTCTAGTCTTGATTGGTGCAAGTCTCATATTTTTTTTATTTTGGTCTTTTTTCATTTTGTAAAGTTCGAAAGCAAAACTCAAAGCTTTGGAAAAGATAGAAAAGAATAAGCTAAGGAAGCTATGCACAAATGTACAAAACACTTCCTGAAATGCGTCCAAAAGATGGCTATGATGAAGAGTGCCAATGACGTGGTTGTCCCATTCGTTGCTCCGATTGACAAGGTTCAGAGACTAGTTGAACTTCCTTATAGTGCAATTGGCCACCCTCGAACACGAGTTGTTGCTCGACTATAAGGTATTCGGCTTAAGCTGGCTCAGGGCAGGTTGCTCAGTTGGGAGCATATGAAGTTATGCTTAGAAGCATAAATTTAATGGCTTATGCATGCTTTCACTTAGTTCGATGTGTAATGTCTTAGACGCAATCCACAATCTGCAGTGAGTAAAGTGGCAATTATTGGAATCAGAGAGGGCGGTACCAAGGAGTGGAGCAAGGCGCTCTACCTTGCGGGGCCGTAAGAAAGATAGCGGAGCAAACCTTAAAGCTATAAAGATTGTGCTATGGCGAGAGGCTCTGATACCAATGAAACATAGCGTCGAGTATTTGAGCAGGCCTAGCGAGCTGGTAACACACACACACATCGAGTTCCACCTCCCCCCTGACACACATACTCCCTCTTGCATGGGCAAGGCATGAGCTGCCTAACAGCTAGCTCTTCTTAGCCCTTCTTATCCTTTAAATGATCAACTCTTAATATGCAAGCGATGGTTCACCCGATCATTACCTCTAGCTCGACAATGTGCGGGCTCCCGTGTATAAGATACCTACTTCATGGAAACCTTTACGTTGGAAATCCTTCTCATGAAGGGTATTAATAGGCCTTGTTAGATGTCACACGTCCTAAATTTAATTTATCAAACATTGGTCAAAGTTGGCAATTTGGAAATTTTTTTGTGCTCCTTTATGCATATTATACACTTTTTCTTTGTTTCTCCCAAGTATCTATCTTGTATAAAGAAGTACACCAACTTTTTCCCTTGTCATCTAGATTTTAAACCTTTGTCGAGAGAGAGAGAGAGAGAGTTTCCGTTATAGTCCCTAGGACTCCCTACACTCACCATAGTGTGAGATACATTCAAATATGCATCTTTTGCAACAAGGGCAACCAAGCTCAACATAGCTGACGACCTATCAATAGCAAGCAACCCCATTGGCAAATACGGGTTTTAATATGTTGGTTATATTAGAGACTTTTCATATCTAGTTGTTCCTAACACTTTCCACTCAGCACTAAACCATATTATTATAGAATCACCATGGCTAGTACCTCAATTTATTGCCTACTTTAAGTTCTCAATTATAAAATCACTACGCCTTGAGTTGAAAATGATGCCTCGAGTTGCCTGATCAAATTGTTTATTGCATTCTGTTGTGTGTTGCTTGCTTGGTTCTTCTGGTAAGAGAGATATATAATTGATCGTGGAGTTGGATGTCTGTACGCGAATCTGTTCAAATTTTGTCTTTGCACTATGTTGAGAGAGAGAGAGAGAGAGAGAGAGAGAGAGATTGCCAAAGGAAGGGGATAAAATGATTCTTGAAATTAATACATTGCTACCTTATTTATTGAGTTATTAATAATAACACAAGGTCTTAGAGAGATTCCCAAAGAGGGTGTGAAATTATGAATTTGAAATTGGAATATTGATCCCTCATTATTTATTGAGTGTGGCCAGGTGTGGAGTCTGGACTTGGTGTGGTCAAATGTACGTAATCGTATGCCAACCAAGCAAAAGAAAAACAATTGACCGTACCAAGTAGTCATAGTCAACAACTGCTCATACAGAATCCTTGAAAATCACAATTTCCTCATTTGCTCGCTTGCAAATGCTACTTTCGTGCAAATCCCATTCTATGGAATCTTTCAATTAATACATTCCTTTCACTACTTGCAAATGAATAATTATTATGTAGCATATAGCTGCAAATTGTTGATAATTTTTCTAGGTGAAAGACAAATTATGACTAAGCAGCCAGGCGTTGGCTGCTTTCTTTATTAGGGTTAGACCCGTAAACAAACTAAAGAATCCGCTGGCAAAAGTTTAGTAAAGAATCCTCTGTACAGGCTTGCAAAAAATGGGAAAGGCAAATTATTGATCAGAGCTCTCGGGTGCACTCGGCGGGGGCGGAGCGATAGCGGGCAGAGTCAGTGCAGTAGTCGTAAACCATGAAGTTCTTCTTCACCCACTGCAGCTTGTTGCGGTCGAAGGACGGAGCAGCGCCGCCGGTGCCGCTGATGTGGTTGCTGGCAGCGGCGCGGACGCAGGCGGAGGCGGCAGCGGGGGTGGAGGCCCGACAGGCGTTGGCTGCTCCGAAGTTGCGGTACGTAGCCACGAAGGGCGCATTCGCCCAGTTGATCTTCAACAAGCCGCCCTGCGTGGCCCAGCTGTCGCCATTCCAGATGCTGGAGTACACACGCATTGCCTGCTGCCGCAGGTAGGGCACACCCACCGCTTCGTTGTTGGAGAAGACACGGATGGGCACGCCGTCCACCAGGAAGACGACGCGCTTGGCCGACCAGTTGACGGAGTAGGTGTGAAAGTCCTGCGTGGGGTCGAACCACAGCGTAATGCGCTGCTCCCGCCCGCCCACGCCCGCCGAGAACACGTTTGTCTGCAGGACGTATGGCTGCCCCGACGCGTTGCCCAGAAACTCAAAGTCCAGCTCGTCGTGCTTCGCCCCCTCCGAAGACAACTGCATCATCACGATTCACCACCATCAAGAATTCATCATCAGCACAGAGTTCACACACACACACCACCACCACCACACACGCGCACACACACAAACAGAATTCTTCAGGGCTCAGAAGAGTAAAAGCTGCAGCATTCACGGCAAAAGCTGAGTGCGCAGAGAAGTGATTGGTACTCACATAGTAGGCCGTTACTGTGCCCGCCGAGTCTCCTGGCACCAGCTTTATCTGCATGTCAATATCCCCAAAGAGATAGCTCTCCTTTGACGCGAAACCGGAGCCTGCGTGACCATTTCAAACACTAAGATAACTCCTCGCTGGCAAGTCTCTGCAGCATGCCGGCAACATTTGCAAAGTTGAAAAGGTTTACTTACCAGTGGACTGATCCAACACCAGCTGCAAGGACTCGCCGCCCAGGAACTTCACATTCGTGGGCGCCCATGAAACCTCGAAGTTTTCATTGAAGTTGGCAGTGACTGCTAGCGTGCCAGTTGAAAAAGCAGAAAGACATAGCGGAAGCGCAAGAAACAAACAGGCCCAACCCATCTTCATTGCGGAAGCTAAGACTAGACGAAGAGAAATGTCTATTTAGAGCCTACTCAGGGAATGTGTGTGTGAGAGACAGAGAGAGAGAGAGCTCCCGAGGTCTTACTACGTAATGTATACAGGAGAACTTGGGAAGCAATGCACATTGGATGCTATGCTCCCGGAGGATATTTATAGTGAGCATTTCCACCGCGTCTTTCATCCCACAATGGCAGCCAGTTGTTCACTAGTAGAGAGGGGAACTTGGAAGTTGGAAGCCAGAACTTGGAAAAGGTAACGGGCAGCCTCGTAGACGCGGTTTGGGAACACATGGCTGATGGATAGCTAGCTACCCACTACCGAGAAACCACCCTACACCAACTCCTCCCCAATTTTATAAACTCGTCTCCTCTCCCCTTTTTCAATTTACAATTGCTTCATCCAGGATTCCCGATAGACATTCTACACTTGGTCTTTTCACATGTCGTAGGAACAATCCCAAAGAGACGTGTTGAGAGGGGTGTTTGTCCCCATGTCCCCCACAAATTGCTCGAACAAGGAGCAATCCTTTTTCGTGCACACTCCACAACATAAAGATAGGTATTAGGCATCCCTTAGAGCTGAGGACGAGTTGGAGGAGTGGGATCATGACGGAAACTAAAAGTGGCATATCATGATCTCTCTGTTGGAGTTTCAAAGCCCTTCTATGGCGCTGCTAGCTAGTATCTCTCAAAAGGAAAGTTTTAGGCTACCTTTTAGGGGTCGATTGTTCCTCCTCGTTTGTAGTAGTGTTTCCTCCAATCTTGCAAGCCCCATGTTCTCCATGAAAATAGCCCTTGCATGAAATCTTATAGAGTGCACCACCCAATAACAAACTAGAATTGCACAAGGGGCTAGCCAACCCTACTTCTCAGGTTCACGTTTACGGCCTTTATTTGAGTAGGCTTCCCCACCCTCGGCTTGAAATTGGTCCAATGATCTTTGGTTGTCAATTTGCACCTCCATCAAGGTGTGTCAATCATTGCTACCAGGGGCTTGGGCGACTCGTTGTTGAAAAAGCTCCTTATCCAAGGCATTGACTTGTGCCTCCTTGTGCCACCAATGCAAGAGAAAGAGCTTCTTCCTCTTCCAAACTTACTTCCTCAAAGGAAGTGACTAGGGTGAAGGAATTACCCTTCTTTTTTCCTTTCTTAGAAAAAGTTGATCTAGTAGGAGGCCGTGTCATAGGAAGAGCTTGGTTGACCTCCAAAGCTTGAGTATTGAAAGAAGCCTTGTCATCTTGAGAAGCTCACTCTTGTTTGTTTTGGGGGAGGAGGGTTGAGAGGGGGAAGTCTCTTTGGCTCCTTTTAACTCGGGTAGTCGTTGATGATATGGCCTTGGAACTTGTAATGAAAGCAAGCATCGGTCTAATGCTTATAGAAAATCTGTTGTAAGAAGCTTACACCATCAACTATTTGAATGAGAATGTGCTTATTGTTAGCAGGTCGTCGATCAGACGTCTACAGCATAACTGTCTGGCACGGAGAAGCGACTCGGGTGACTCGAATGGGGCACGGAGACTCTTTGAGGTTGTCAATCTCAAGAAGTGAACCTAACAAGCAATCACACCAACTCAACAAGCAAACTACCACTCAATGATTGAAAAATCTGTCTATGTCCTTTCTCACCGCTCTAGGTCATCACGCCATTTCTGTACTCAAACGAAGTCGAAATGCAACGAAACTTTAGGAGGAGTTCTAAGACACTTAGGGGCACTATCCTACCAAGTTTGATCGCAATCCGAAAAGGTGCCAAATCACGATCCATCATGATCAAGGTCCTGAAAACTGCAACAGAATAAACCAGAAAGGGTGCCCGTAGTCTTGCGAACCTCACTTAATTGAAAGAGCATGGAAAGAGGAACACAATGCAAGTTTCAAAATTGAAAACGGATTACCCAATCATTAGTTATAATGATTACAAATCAAAGTAGCTTGGCAGCTTGAGCGTACGTACAGTAGTGTTCTTTCTTCTCCAAAGATAAGCCTCCTCTTCACATTGATGTTATTGACTTTTATACCTAGAGCTTTCTAAAATGGTCAGTAGCCAGCTCACATGGGCCTTCACAAACATTACAAAAGAATTACATCTCAGGGAATCGATCTGCTACTCTGGAATCAACATCTACATAAAGTGTAGCCATAGTAGCTCGAAAAAAGAATAGAGTACAAATGTGATGTCCGACGAAGTGTCTGCTGTTGCTAGAATTGTCTTCAACTGTCTTTAAATTGGTCTTTAGCTTTGAAAGTGCTTGTCGTTGATGACGCTCCCCCCTTCCTTGACTGACTCATGTATGTTGTGTTCTGTTTGATATGGAAATGGGCTTTAATTGTTGAGACAATGTTTGATTTGATTGTGCATTCTCCTCTTTGTTGCCACTTTTGACCATGAATCTGTGTTGCTTGCCTATTTGGGAACTGAGTTTCTTGGGTCGTTGAATTAATGAAGGATTTTCTCTCAAGTTCGACTGCAATGCAAGTCCTTTTAATATTTCACCAAATTTGAAGCACCGTGCTCTTTATGATGGTTGTTGAGGGCTCTCTTGCTGAATTTTTCATTGCTTGTCTGTATGTCATTCTTCGACTTACCATTGCTCGTTGAGGCTTTGTCGTTGTCCTTGAAGATAAGAGTTACTTTCGACGAGTAGGATTGAGATCCACAGTTGTTGCTCCAATAAGTTTGATGAATTATATGGGTAGCCATTTTCTTATTGTTGAAGTAGAAGAAATATATACAAGAAGATAGTGATGAGTGTTTCTAGATTAGGGTTTAAAACCTGGATGACCAAAGGGAAAAAACACGGTGGGAAAAAAGTGCCTTTTGCATACACTCTTAGTAGAGTTGATTCATTGGACTTGAAGTTTCTTATCATGCAAGGTGAGTGCTTGGGAAACAAGGGAAGAGTGTCTAATGCAAGTGCCACTTATGGGATACTCTATATGCATATGAGAAATTTGTTGAACAAAATCATGCAGTGTGAAAGATGGAGTTAATGGGTGCTTCAAGGAACAAATGTCGCACATGTGACATCAATGGATTTCACAATAGCTTCCATGTTTTTAAAAAGGGTTTTTGATGTTGAATCATATGTCATTGTGCACAGTGCATGAGTGTCTTTTGGACTTCCTCCTTCACTTCACTAGACTTAGAATACATAGACTTCGACTCTTGTGCTGCTCACATATTCCAGCATGATCCACACAACATAAATATGCTCAACTCTTCCAGTTTGAACAGTACCTAGAATAGCTAATATGCTTAGACCACAAAGAATATTACTTGAAGCTTTGGGACTAACGCTACAGGCTCATTCAGTGGCTTAGCTGTCCAGCTCTAACTTGTATTCCATGTGTTTTTAATGGAAACTTGGACGTACCTGTTCAAGGCCAGAAACGCAATTCCATAAGTTTTTGAAGATTTAGGCCTCTTTCATTGTGTTAGTCTATGGATGCCACCATTTTGTCCAGTAGGTTGGCACATTTTGACTCCTCTTGACTTGCTTGTTGTATGTTGACACTGCTTTGTGAAACAAGTTCTTTGGCTATTGTAGGGACTGATGGAGTCTTTGCTTTATCTCTCATGAGAAGCGGTTGTCGATGTGTGTTGGTTCTTTGTGATTGATTTCCCACTAGGGATTTCGTAACCCACCTTGTCGTTGGTCCCTATGTGATCGTTCTTTTCATTTGCTCCATTTGTTTGATGATTTGATGGACACTAGGCTCTGGTATCCAGACCTGATGATTATCGTTGTAAAAGCCTTGCTTTTGTAGTTGAAGACGAGGTATCCATCTAGAGGTTGTAGCAGCCTTGGTGGTGACTGGCTTTGTTGGCTCTTTTTTGTATTTTCTTGCTTTTGGCTTAGACACTAACACTTGGTTGATTGTCTTTGGCTTTTTTTGGAGGCTTTGTCATGATGTAAACTTGGGTTGGGAAACTTTTTGCTTTGGTTTCCATTGCATTGTCGATGGTGTGGCTCTTGATGTAGAGGCTTCGTGGGGAGTTTGATAGAGGCTTGTTGAAAATAAAGTTGTCTTGCAAGATCGATCTGCTTTAGTGTTTACGTTAGATTTACCTTTTTCTGCTACAGTTGGATGTTTCTTGTTTGCATGTACTTGAGGTTCTTCTGGGGCTTTTGGTGTTGTTGTTAAAGCTTTTGGTTATTGTCAAAAGAAGATGTCCATCTAGGTTTTGGTGAGGATGAGACTCTCTCTTATGTGATGGGAATTGATGATGTGGAAGGCGTCCTTCAACTCCCCATTACTCAACTTGAGTACGGGTTATGTCACTCCAAAGCTAGGAATTTTCATTTTAGAACTTATGTACACTATCTCCTCTAGCTCGATGATTGGCGGCTTTCCCATCATTATCCACGTTCATAAGACATTAGATTCTTTTTCGCATGTGGATCTATCACAACTGAACATGTTGAATTTAATCATTGTAAAAGTCGGTCCTTTTCCTTCTTCACGTTCTTCTCCTAATCTTGAGTTTGTTGAGCATCTGATGTGGAACTTGATTCTTCATCTGCTTTTAGTTGTGCTCTTTCTGGAGCCGAATTCTTTGAAACAACTATTGTCGATTCTTTAGGTATGTCAATGATGACATATTCTTGTGGTTGCTCTTTCTCCTTTGTTTTTTTTTTTTGCATCACGCTCCATAAAGTAGATGTCTACCTCACCTATTATGTTTTCATACTCACAAGTTTTGTTAGCTTCCTTCAACACCTCTACATAAATAGTGAGTTATGTCATAGCCATTCTCGTCACAAAACTTTGTGGGCGTTATTTCATTTACGCACACATCTAGAGTCGCCAATATCTGCTCCCATTCAAAGGGTTCAAATAACTCTAAAAATGGTTCCTTTACATAGTACTCATCTTTTACCAAGCGTTCTAAGATACAATCTTCCTTTCTTAGGCTTCCACATTCAGATGCTCTACATATCCAAATATGTGCTCCCTTCATCAATCAAGCAAGAAATTGTGTTCTGGAATCCGTAGTTACACCAAAATCTTCTATTGGGGTTTGATTTATGTCTCTATAACTATGGTCCTTTGTGTTGACCCTGGTTGTGATAACCCTTATGCCGTAAGTAGAGATGGTCATAGCTCCAATCTTGAACCATTTTGAATTGACGCATGAATGGCTGTCCCAAAATAATCTCAAAGTTGTTTCCTTTTCTAAAGTCAACTACAGCAAAAGTATGTTCATACTCTATTCCACAAGAGGATTCAATAATTTGTTCCAGCATCTCCAAGGGTCTCTTCAAATGTCCGTCTGCTAGTTGCAACTTCATGCGCGTTTTACTGAGAGTTGGTTTTCACCATTTCTCCTAGATTTTCTTCGTAGCAATGGCTACCCCAATCCCACTATCAAGTATTGCTATCATTTTAACTCCCTTGTACTCTAGTTGTAAGGTGGTGTTCCCGTCTTCTCCTTTGCAATAGTTACCCACCTTATTCACTGGTACAGGCTTTGCTTTTGGTCTCTCAGATTGAGATTTACCCATGTTTTCATCTACGGGGATATCTTGAAGAGGATCTTTCACTCCCATTCTTTCCAAGTTTTTGCCCATTTGGCCCCATAGATGTAATCTAATGGTTATTAACTCTGAGAGAGTAATCTTGCATTGTATAGGAGAAGACATCAATTCGTGCAAGCTTTTGGTATCCATCATTTTTTATGTGGCCTTTCACTGAGAAGGTATCATTCTAGCCTCAAATTTCATTTTTTGTTCTCCTATGAACGATGGCAGAGTATGTAGAGAGTGCGGTTTTCTCTCTTCTCATGCTATAGACTCTCCATCTCTATATAGAGATCGCATATCTCCAGATAGAACTCGTGATCCATGTTGATCTCAGGGATGTGTGCTAATTGCAAAGTAGCACTACCGTCTTTTGAATTTCTGATTGTCTCCAATAAAGATTGTGGCCACGGGTCGTCCACTTCAAGAATTGGTTGCATCTCATGGGACTTTGCCTCGTAGTGTTTGCCACTCTCCTTGTATCCAATAGGATTTCATTCCCTGGTTTAGTTGGTTAACCCGTTTTGTTCTCGTTTAGTATGCTCTTGTCCTCTTTTTCAGGTACAGGCATTACTTTCTCAAGGATATTTAATTTTTTGGTTGCATTAGAGTTGAGCTCTCTCTATGAGCCTTCTGCATGTTTCCATTCGCTTAATTTCAATTTTTGGATGTGCATACGTCAACAATCTTTGTTCGAATGTTTGATTGGGTTTCAATCTAGCCTCATAAGCTTGCAACATGTCATCTAATTGCTTATTAATTTTTTCTACCAAAGGCTGAACCTCCGAGATTTTGGATGATTTCTCTTTTTTCGTTCGTTCCTTGTTTTCCTTTTCTTGTTTCAGCTACTCTTTGGTTTGTTGCTGCTGGATTTCTAGAGCCGTTTTCTCTTTCAGCCTTTTTGCTTTCATTTTGTCTCTTTTTTCTTTCCATGATTTTCTTCCAGTCCTCAATGATAAATTCTCAATTTTTGTTTGTACTAACAGTTTTTAATCCTTCTCAATAGATTGAACACCTCGAGAGGTATCTTTGGGTAGAGAAATGCACCAATGTTGGTACTATGTATCCAGTTTGGTACTTTGCAGGATGCTTTGAAGGCACCAAACCAGTTTCCAAACCCAGTTTGGTATTATAATACCAAGTGTGAGTGATGCCCAAAAGTACCAAATGGACACTGTTGTATGCAGGCAATCTCAAAGCACCCTGCATATACCAAATTGGGTACATTTTCTTACACTTCATAGTACCAAGCTGAATTCGTAGCACTAAACAAAACTTTTCTACATACTTCATAGTGCCAGGCACACAATAGAGAGTGTGTTACTTAGTATGCAATGGAAAGATAGATAGCCCTAGAGTGATGGGCGTATATACAATGCTCGGGGGGGAAAACCTCCTAAAGAGGGAAAAAATGCCCCGGTGGTCCTAGTGTGTTCGCACACATCACTACCACATGTATATGGTAACATGATTGTGGGTAAGCATGTCTATTTATTTTTAACTTGATCTCGAGTTTGCTTTGCAGAGGTTTGCCACAAGCTTTGACAAACATAGTAAGGCTTGATCATGTTTCTTTACCTTTGTTCTTACATTGGTGATCATGTTTGGACAAAGGAGCAAGGCTCTGTACAAGGCTACTCATGAGCTTGTGCAGCCAAACTAAAGCATCAAAGATTTCAAAACTTTGAAGTTTGTGCTTGCGTTAGCAAACAAAAGCACAGCACGGTCGCTGTCGTATGGCTATTCCCATTTGACCTTGCAATTTTTATCATCATGATATGGGCCTGAAGAAGCTCATTAAGTTGTTCCAAATGCGATTGTACATGGTGAAGCAAGGCTTCTACACATGTAGACATCCTGCATAGAAAAATCACACAACAAGGTGACACAAATTCAGATGTCAAGGGTGGTTATTCAAGCAAGTTGGTAAGCAAGTTAAATTTAAGGTTTACATTTTTGAACTTATTAAATCTTGCAAATTTTTCTACAAAGCAAGCTTGGCAAGCAAAAATTGCTTCTATCAAGAACGGATTTGAACTCAGATGAAGTTTGATAGCTAAGCTCCTGAGCTATCTCCTTGCAACATTGGGAAATCTAAGGTACTTTTATGGTTCTTAATAAGATGTACAATTCGACAAGTCAATTATCTGTAAATGATTGACCATGTCGCTTTTATTTTGACATGATATTTATATATCGGGCAAGAGCACCATTAGCCATGATCATAAAGGCTCCATTATGTTTTATCTTTTTGATGTACTTATGTGAAGAAAAGCTTCAATTTTTGGCATATTGCATAGTGGCTTCCAAAGTTTGGAATATGCTATCAGCATACAAACTTGGGGGGGACTTTTCAACTTGATTAAATGGTATTTTCACTTGGTGTCAATATGAACCCCGCCAAGAGGGCATACATGATACATATGAAAAATCTCAATCTATTAGCATACATGGCTTTGAGCCAGATTTAATTAGTTAGATTGAGATTCACTCTAAAGGGAGCCTTTACATCTGAATTTCAAGACAACTGGCCATAGAGGAGAGATACGGTTAGATACTTCCAAGTTATTCTTTTTTTTGTGCTTTAATGTTTACTTTGGAAAAGATATGCTGCTTTGCAAAGCAAGGTGCTTTGAACGTCATCATGAGAAGCAAGGCTTCTACCCCATGCCAAGATACTGCCCATTGACAGGGGATCAAGGAACATGGCAGACAGGATTGGGGTATTGGCAATAAGTGAATATAAGCTCACATTTTACGTATGGAAACATGGAATTCTAATGTATCCATGCCAGTATAGATTGTGCAAGGTACGTATGGTATCGGCTTAAGGCCATCATTATAGCCAAGGGCTTCTCACTTTATTTTATTATTTGCGTGCATGGCATACTAGTAAGGTGGAATTCATTTCACCCCATCATTGTTTACACTTTCACTATAATGCTAGCTACTATGTCAAGGACAAGGTAAGATCTTATTTTTTTCCGATGATTTTTCTTGATGCTTCTCTTGTTGCAAATGTTGCAGGAGTTACCATAGCTGTGACCTTCTACTCCGTAATAGTTCGGGCTGGTGTACTTGCTTATGTTCATTGCATATGACTGCAATGGCAAGCACTCTCTATCATTGGTTATTTGAACAAGGTGCATGCACTACAGATGATGCTTTCAGTCTCTAGCGAGCAGGCATAGCCTTGCTATCAAGTAAATAATTCATGTAGTAACATGAATCTGCTAAGATAATCTCAAGACGAGTAATCTCTTATTTTACAACAACCAAAGAAAACCTAGTATGACTACCTTCTTTTTGGTGTTGGGAATCTTTCTCTTCTTCTCATGGGAAGATATGATTGTTTCAAGATACAATTGTGAATAAGATTCCCCCTTTAGAGGATCTGTTGCTTAGTTTGATTCAATTGTGAGTATGATTCCAACTTGAGAGGAATTATTGCTTAGTTTATAGCACTGATTGTGTCTCTAAGAGTGGTATTTTCAATGGTATGACCCAAATAATGATAAATCACTCCATAAGTATTGAGGATCACCGATTGGCCTCTTCACAATTGTACTTTCAATAAAAGAAGTTCTCAATTTGCCTAGAGGTAGTGGATAAGTTCAGCTTACCAAGTTGCTTACAATCACTATTGGACAAGGTAGATTGTGCTGGTCACTGTTAACTGGTAGTTTAAGTAGTTTCTTTGTAGAATCTAACCAAGGGGTTTAGATTACCAAGTTAACACCCACAACCATCAATTAAATATCAGTTTATTTTCACTAATCTCTACTTTAGTGTTTAAAAGGTCAAAGACTAGCCTTTTGTGGTTGGACTTTTGATAATGTACCTTTCAGGTTTGAAAAGTGCACTTCACCTGTGGGAAAGTGTAAGATTATTTTGACCTCCTAGTAAGCATAAAATTTGGTTTAGTTTCATTTCAACATATGCTTTGATTGTGCTTTCCAAGAGGGATGCATATGCTGGAATGCTTTCATCCATTTTGCTCTTTGGACACATGACAAGTTCATGTAGGAGCAATTTTTTTTTTGGAAAAGTTGTGTCCTAGGTACATTTGTGCACCCTGCAGTTATAGACCTACATGTTAGGGTTTTGTTTGGCACATGTTGTTAGTCACAAGGTGTGCAACACGATATAGGAACTCATAGAGTTTGGTTTAGCCAGTGTGGAGAAAGGTTCATGAGGGTCTCTCTCACTCATGTCACTGCGTGTTTTCGATTATCTCCACGTACAAGTACATTTCGTACTTGATAAATGTCATATTTCTTGACATCATTATATGAGACATATTCCACATGTGGAGAATATGAGTCACTGAAATTGACACTGACGCATGTTTCGAGTCCCTAAGTGCTTATCAAATCCGTTTATTAGACCATTTCGTGCAACTAGTATCAAGAACAAATTCAGTGGCCAAAATTTCTCAGATATAAGGAGTAAGACTTGTTAAGGTTACAAGTATTGTTAAACAACATTCACGGATGGTTGTTTACACATATAGCATGGCTATGTTCTGCTAATGAAAATGTTTCATTGTTGGTGCCTAGATGCGATTAATTTCCACATTCTATTATGGTCCAATTATTTTAGCAAGGATTTCAAGCAATTGCAGTGGAAAGGATTTCGTTTCTTTTTAGAACTATTTACCCATTGTTTTACCTCCTCTTCTAAGGGTGCTATGAGCATAACAACCGCCATATGCATTGGCAACTAAATTCATGAAAATGCATGTTCGAATACGTTTTTGATAAATGCATGCATATTAGGTGTTATTGGTCCTAGTGTTTAGCATAGGCTTATGAAGCATTTTGTACCATAGTTGCAGTATCTCTATGAGATTTATTGTGGGTATGCCAACCACTATATGAGTTGATGGCTCAATATGGGTGCTTGTAGATAAGCTGATTAAACTTTGTAAATTTTATTCAGCTCACTATTTATCTCTAAAGTTAACCAAGTTGGTTGTTTATCATCTGTATCGATTATATAGATTACTCAATGATATTGGGAGTAATTGTGATCCACATTTACCATCCATTTCTAAAGAATTTTCTATAAACAATTGGGGAGAAACAACTCAATATCAGTATTGCCACTCATCCAACGATGTATGGGCAGCTTGCAAGTTTTAATGTAGTGCTAGAGGATATGCTAGGAGTGTACATTAGCGAAAAGCAATCCAATTGGAAAGATGACCTCTCTAGTTTGGAGTTTCTTATCATGATGTGAAGCATGTTGCGACTAGTACTCATCCCACGATGTATGGGCAGCTTGCAAGTTTTAATGTAGTGCTAGAGGATATGCTAGGAGTGTACATTAGCGAAAAGCGATCCAATTGGAAAGATGACCTCTCTAGTTTGGAGTTGCATATCATGATGTGAAGCATGTTGCGACTAGGTTTAGTCCCTTCATGTTTATGTAAGGTTTTCAACCTCGATCACCAGTTATGGTGGGATTTCCTATGGATGAGAAATGATAGCAAGTTAAGGACTCGATATGTGCTGATGAGTTATGTCAACACGTCATATCACTTTCATGGAAAGTTGAAAAGTGGTATTCTTACATGTTCTAGCACCTTCAAAAGGTCTAGAGTCGTTTCATTTGTTTAGACACCTCTTCATTGTGGTAACTCATTTAAGGTACTCAAGTGAGTTATAAATTGAGCTTGGTTTGGATATAAGCCGTTTATAAAGGGACAACAATGTAAACAATCAAGAATTTCTTCTTGGTTTCATTGAACCTCCCACCAAATCATGTATTTGTCAAATGGATAGTTGGACTCAATAGTAGTGCAATTGTGGAAAACATTTGTTTTCTTAAGAAGATATCATCACTTTCGGCTTTGAGGACGAAAAGGTTTGTGCAAGGTGGAGTAATGTTAGGCTTAATGTAGGACTAGGGTGGGCACAACCCTAATCTACGCATGTGTGGTCAAGGGGGATCCTAAATATGGATCAGGATTCTATATAGGGTAAGGAAGGGTGGAGATGAATATGCAATAGTACCTCTGTTCGTACAGTGTTGCTAAAGTGTAGATCCCCAAACATCT